>NC_056744.1:1257613096-1257753096 GCF_019279795.1 Protopterus annectens | reverse complement strand
TTAGAGATCCAAGGTATGTGTCACCATGCCATGTCAAAGGCATCCTTGGTCAATATTTGCTTTGGAAGATGAGGTCTGCAGGGCATAATCTTGCTCGATCTGGCTGTTGAATCTACCATTGTTTCTTTCTTCACCCAGGTAAGGACTAGAATGTTATACAGAGATTGTCTCAGGTATTTTTTTTTGTTATGTGCATTCTGAATAGAGGTATTACAAGGATTTTTGATGGCAGAGCTTATTTGAAATAATCCTTTGTTGATCTATGATTGGCTGTGCATGTGTAACATCTTGGTAATAAAAAATGTATGTTGATTTAAATTGTATTTTTAGCTCTGTTTTTCACTGTTTGTATGAAGAAAAGGTAGCTTGTAGACAGGAATATGTATTTTGATTTATATTTTGTTGTTTTACTTCTGATTTTCACTGTTAAATTGTTGATTATTGTGGATCTTTACTATTATAACCAGGTGCGACTGCATGCTTTAGTCAAAGGAAACCCAACATTTGTGTGACTAGCACAACTTGAATGGTAGGTCAGAGTATCAGCTTTATTGTTAATATATTTTTGGTTGCATAATGTTTCTGCATTTTTCTCAGAGAAGCTGAAATAAAAAATTCTTTGAATTCTGTACTTACTGATTTTGATTATTCTTTTCTTGTTGAATTCTTTGTAACTGAAAACTGATTCCTTAAAAGATAATGACATTAATGATTTCCTAACGTCCAAGTATCTTGTACAGTGTTCTAAATGCAAGGTATATTTAAAGGTAACACCTGATAACACAGGTGATCTGTGCCCCTCATGTCAAAAGCTGAATGATTTTCTTACCATTATTAGCAGTAATTGACACAGCTGGGAAAACTGTTGTCACATATATTAATGATTGGGCTGATGAGATATACAATGTTAAGTAAAGTGCAAATAGGACATATTTAAGAAAGGACGCATCTATTGTTAGCAAAGATCACTTATCCCCTATTAAACACAACTTTAGAATTCAGGATATAAATATTCAGCAATCTAAGGACTCAGAGCAAGCAGAAGAAAATAAAAAAAAAGAGAGGAAAACGTTCACAGGAAATAAAGAAGAACAAAAAACTGATTAATCCACACACACACAAAAAAAAAAAGTACTAGCTCTTACTTATATCAGACGTTATTTATTGCCACAGAATGTATTCTCTTAGCACCTCGGCCACAAATAGCCTTTACAGAGTAAAAGTTTTTCCTCTAAAAACCTCACATTTTATATATCAGCTTAATTACATTTACCTTCAATTAATCAATTAAATCCAAATTGTTAAAATTCAGTTAATGTCATTATACAAGTTAAAACATCTTTAAATAAAGCTTTGCCAATTGCATTCCTTATTCAAACCATACGGTTGCAAAGTATAATATTTAATAATAAAAATAGACTCCTTTTTCCTTAGTGTATGTTTTAACATTTCTGCATTTCCATATTGCTGTGTCACTTGTTCCAAGACTGTTACTTTTGAATTATTTACATCTCCCATATGTACCCTATTAAAATGTTCTGCTATTGGACTAATAACCTTATTTTTCTTAACATCTCTGATATGTTCTTTTATCCTTTCACCAAGACTTCTCTTGGTTTCCCCTATATAATATTTCTTACACAGACACATTATGGCATAAATTATCCCTTTACTGATGCAGGCATAAGTACCTAAAGTGTCAAACTTCTTTCCTTCTATTTTATCTATATTCATTATAATATGCTGACAAATGGAACACTTTCCACATGGGAAAGTTCCTACCTTTGTCAGATTTTTTAAAGCTCTTACTTTCAGTTTTGTATATTTACTATGAACTAAAAAGTCCTTTAAATTCCGTCCCCTTTTGTATGAAATTCTTAGCTCTGTTTGAAACAGTGAAGGGACTTCTTTTTTCACCTGTTTCCAGTACCCTTTAACTAATTCATTAAATTTGCCTGAAAAAAAAGAGTATATTTTGAAACAAAAAATAAAAAATTATTTGATATTTCTTGACCTTTTTTATCATTTATTATATTTTGCGTGTTCTTTCTAGGAGTCTTAACTCCTCTATTGTCATAAATTTCAGAAAAACTTTCAAATACTCCATTCGAAATGTAGCTCCTATTTATAAACAGGGCTGCAGCTTTTTCAGCTTCTTTACGTGCTTCCTTCTCATCACTACATAATCTTTTTATTCTTGACATTTCTCCAAAGGGAATAGAAGCTAATGTATGGCTAGGATGACAACTACTAGCATGTAACATCCAATTAATCTGGTCAAATTTCCTATGTATTTTAGTATGTGTTTTCATTCCCATCTTGCCTTTTAGAGATATATCTAAAAAGTTTACCTCCAGACCTACTTGAATTCTGTCAAATTTGATTTCATATTGGTTGACATTGAGATGTTCTACAAATGTCGCCACTTGATCCTTTCCCCCTTGACATATGAAAACCAAATCATCTATAAATCAAAAATATTTGATGACATATTTTCTAAAAAATGTGCTTCTATAAATATATACATTCTCAACTAACCCCATAAACAAATTAGCATAGGCTGGGGCAAAAGCCGCCCCCATTGCTGTACCCTTGTTTTATCTGTATAGACTGCCATCAAATTCAAAAATAGTAGTCTTAAGGCAGTAATATACCAATTCTTTAATATAGTGTGTTCTTGGATTATCACCTAGAAAATGCTGTATTGCCTCTAAACCATAACTATGTTGTATGTTAGTGTATAAACTAACTACAGCAGCTGTTATAAAATACATATCCTCTGCCCATGTTATTCCTTCTATTTTCCTTCAAGAAATCAAAGGAATCTTTTATATACAAGGGCAATTTCAATACTTCATTTAACAAAAGCTCATGCAAAAAACAACTTAAGTTATGTGTGAAATAGCCTGTTGCTGATACTATTGGACATCCAGGGGGTTGTATTAAATTATTGTGAATTTTAGGGACACAAAAAAACTTTGCTATTGTGTTCTCCTTTGTTGTAAATTTATTTGTTATATCATTAGTTGTAAAGTAATTCAATCTTACCCCCTTCTTTAATAACATTTGTAATTCACATTGTGCTTGAGTTAAAGAGGTTTCATCCACTTTACTATATGTTATTTCATCACTTAAATGTTGCATACACATTTTAAGGTAGTCCATTGAATTCATTACCACCAATTTACCCCCCTTATCTGATGGTTTAAACACTATTTCATCATTCCTACTCATTTGTTTAAGTTTAGTCCATTCCATTTTAGTTAAATTGTATTCTTTATGCATATTTTCAAAATCATACATTTCTTTTTCTAATATTAAATTGGAGACATTGAAAAAATGCTGTATACAAGCATTTTTGAATGGAGGTATGAAAGTACTTTTTTGCTGTTATACTGGTTGTATCAAACAGACTGTATGCATTACTTTCTGTTTCAGATTCACAGGAGTAAAAACTGTCACTATCACTAGTGTCAGTTTCTTTACCTGCTTCATTGTTCTTATAACTACTGTAATTATAGAAATAATCCTTTATGTACATTTTACGCACTAAGTTAAAAATTTCTCCTTTCATTTCGTACAATCTTGGCAACACTGTCGGTATAAATTTTAAACCTTTGCACAAAACCGAGAGTTCTATTTCATCAAAATTATAATCAGACAAATTAACCACATAATTCATGGTATTAATACCTCGTACCTGGTTAATCAGTCCATTTGCCTCATTTGTATCGACCCCGTGCTGGGTCTTTATAATTGTCCTGTCCCTACCAGCCTCATTTCTTAGTTCCATAGTTCTGTCCATTGGAAGTATGAAATGTTTTCTGAAAGGGCTCAGCATTGTCCGGTTTTGGTAAAACCGGAAATTCTTGGTCTGCCATTTCTTCTTCTTCTAATGAAGATGCCCCGCTCTCTCCAGATAAGAAACTTCTGTTATTATACTGCCCAGATGTACTAGCCTCTTTTTGAAAACTGATGCTCCGTTGTTTCTGTTGTTGATTGGACAAGAGCACAAAGGCTTTCTTCTGTTCATAATCCCTAATATCTCTCTGAAGTTTACTTTTCTTCCGATTAATTAAGTCCTTCTCATAGGCTAAAAGTCTATCATTGATGTTAGTTAGAAAATATTCCAATGCAGAATTAGATGTTATATTTGTTATTTCTTCACACAGTCTTTTGGTTTCTGTCAATAATTTGTTTCTCTTAAAATTGTATCTTTCTATAAGAATTGTTACCCATTCAGTACTGCAGCGATGCGCTGCCGCTATCCACCTCTCCTGGAATTTAACCTCCTGTTCTTCCGATAATTCAAATGGGGTGGAAGGGCTTTTCACTGCTCGAAGACCTCGTGGCGTAATTTCCAATTCCTGGTATCTTTGAAGACTATTTATATTATAAAAAATAGATGTCTCTTTAAAAATCAATTTCTCCAATTGAGAGCACAATTCTTGTGCTGCCGGTAGTGAAGATACTTCTGTCCTTTTACCTACTGAGGCAAAAGGATTAACAATATTACGTTGCTGGGAATCTTCCCATTTTTTTAAAACATTAATAGCTGCTTTACTTTATAACTTAGGTGTAATATTCTGATGATTCAATATAGCTCCTTCATTCTCCGGCATCTGCATACTAAGATGACCATTAGTTTGACTGTTTCCTTGGATGAACTCCATGCCCGTCTCTCGAAATATACGGGGAAAAGAGCTCAAAGATTCACTGGTCATGAATATATTGTAGTACCACTCGAACAGTTCCAAAATCCACACAACAAAAAAAAAAAATAGACCAGTGAATACTAGCTCTTGCTTATATCAGACGTTATTTATTGCCACAGAATGTATTCTCTTAGCGCCTCGGCCACAAATAGCCTTTACAGAGTAAAAGTTTTTCCTCTAAAAACCTCACATTTTATACATCAGCTTAATTACATTTACCTTCAATTAATCACTTAAATCCAAATTGTTAAAATTCGGTTAATGTCATTATACAAGTTAAAGCATCTTTAAATAAAGCTTTGCCAATTGCATTCCTTATTCAACCATACGGTTGCAAAGTATGATATTTAATAATAAAAATAGACTCCTTTTTCCTTAATTTATGTTTTAACATTTCTGCATTTCCATATTGCTGTGTCACTTGTTCCAAGACTGTTACTTTTAAATTATTTACATCTCCCATATGTACCCTATTAAAATGTTCTGCTATTGGACTAATAACCTTATTTTTCTTAACATCTCTGAATTGATTAATGTCTATAATGCAAGGAACATTTATTCTAAAAAGGACACTGCTTTGTTATGTAGCACACACACTACATGGATTGATAACTTAGGTCTATATCAGAACATCAAAGTATTAAAACTTAGAATGTTCTGATATCGAACACTATTCAGTGAACGCTATGAATAGCGAAGCTGCAGAACAGCGAATTCTTTCCTCAGGAAAGTATTCGGTTGGCTGTTTCTGTGGCTTCGCTATTCTTAGTGCTGTGGTGGAAAGTTAAGGGGCTGGGTTTAGGTAAGTGTGCAATTGTTTGTACGTTAGGGTTAGGGGTGGGTTAAGGGAGTTAGGGTTAGGACACGGGTTAGGCATGTGTGCAATAGTGACAGACTTTAGGGTTAAGGGCGGTTTAAGTGAGTTAAGGTTAGGGCGCGGGTTAGGTGGGTGTGCGATAGTGACGGACCTTAGGGTTAGGGTTTGGATTAAGGTAAGTGGGTAGATAGTAGTGTATGTTTAGTTTAGTGTAGCGTTAGATGTAGGAATTTAAGTGTATGTATGTGGTTGCTGTTTGTTTGATGTGCTTGTGTTGTGTGTATCCCATTGAAAAAATTTGCTGTTCTGAATGTTCGATATTTTCATGTTTAGATGTTTTGGGGCCGATGAAATAGTGTTTGCTATTTTCATCTTTCGATAACGTGATATAAATGCGATAACATGATATAATTGTTCAAGCAGAAAACAATCAGTGTACAGAAAAAGAGAGTAGAGCAAAACGAATCAACCACAAAGGGTAAAGTGCCTCGAGCAAAATGTAGTTTCAAAATCCAAATAACCTTTTTTTGAGGCACAGCACGACAATAAGAAGCTTGACCTTTTATTAAACACACTGAACTAAAGAACAAAAACAATAAAACATCCAGTAAGCGCTTTCACATTCTCTTGAATGCTTCATCAGACTGTTAAAAAAGCTAAGCCATTTCTACATTTAAATACCTTTGCAGTTACTTCATCAACCAATCATTATTGTTCCATACTTGATGACATCAGTGCTTAATTGATTAAAAAATTAACTAAAAAATTGCTGGCTGAAATTCATGTTCAAAACCTCTGTGATTCTTCATATTAAAAACAAATATTTAATTTATAATAGATGCTTCAACCTCATATAGCTTAAAAACATATATACACATCTCAAACTATATGTTCCACTATTTAAAAAAATGTGCTTATGTATAAATGTATACTATAAAAATATAAAAGATATCAAATATATATGTTGTTTATTAATAGATTCATGAGCCATCCTGAAAAACACTAGACTAATAGCTTATAAACAATGTTAATGCTTGTTGTCTCTTGCTATCAAGAATGGTTTCATGGACACCCTGTCATTCAAATCAGATAGTCTGTCTGCTTGTAGCCTCGTGATCCACCTTGTCTCTCTTTGTTCAGTGTAGTTTCTATGATCACCTCGCCTAATGTTCTTATATACAAACTCAATCACAGTAAATTTAAAACCATAAACCTTCATTTATAACATGTCTAGCTAGGGCATTGCTGTCATCTTCCCTGTTTATAGCATAGACATGTTCTCTAACTCTTTCTCAAAGGGTCCTATTTGTCTTTCCTACATAAAAATGACTACATTTTGTGCAGACCGCTAGGTATATTAAATCCCGTGACTTGCAGTCTGCATAAATTGAAAAATTATACGATCTTCCACTGTCAGGATGGACAAAACTATTGCTATTAGACATGTAATTATATATAAATATATGTAATTAAATATAATTTATATAGACTTTAGCATTTGACAGGGCTATTCACAAAACACCGAACAATAAATCAGAACAACAAGAAACTGATGCAATCTTGTAAGATAAATATCTGCATGGCTTACAAATAAGAAATGGCAAGTATCATACAACAATTTGATAGGTTAAATTTGAGGTTACAGTCAGGGTGGTCCACAGGGTTCTATCCTGGGTGCATACTTGTTTAGATCGTTTCTTTCAGATCTATAATTTTCATCAGAGGTGTTCTACAGCCTGTGTGCAGATAACTTGACATTGGATAAAACTGATTGTGATGCCTGTGCACCAGCCCAGTAATCAAGGAGCCTCAGTCCTCACCACTAGCACCAGTGAGGGGCGTCCACATTGGGAGGATAACAAGTACATACACAGTAAAGTACAGTTTTCCTTAAGAGAACACAGAGATCACAGTCAGTCTGGGGCTGGTTTCTCCCTTTCTCTCCAGATCCCAAATAAGACTCCCCATTGGCACAACTATAGGGTACAGATCTTAACCGAGTGGTTAAGCCAAAAAGTCCAGCACCCTCTCTGCCAACCAGTGCTTCATGTCCCTGTCCAAGTAGTTGACACACACACTTTGAGATATGAATTATATTCAAATACAGCGACACTCCCCCTTCTGCCCAGACTATAAGGTAGTACCAACAGCCACCAACCACCCTTATCAGCTACTATAAAGGGACTTACCAAAGGGTGTCCAATTCTACTGTGCAATGTTATTATTATCCAATTGGTAAGTGTGACTAAAACTTGAAGGCTATTTATGAGTGGCCTATACAGTGTCACCAGATACATGCAAGTTCTCTTAAGAGCTTAAATATCTGTACACACAAACCATCCACAGTTAAAAGGTTTAAAATATTTACTAATAAATAATAAAAACACAAGACACTACTCGTCAATTTAGCACAGTGATAATAGATAGTTCAGAAATCACAGGAAAATACTTTAAAACAATATTGTAAGACAGTCTGACATAAATATAGAAAATGGCTAGACGAATCTGGCTATATTTCTGTCTATCTCTAAGAGAAATACTAAGATCTAAGTAACTTTACTGAAAGAGCAAGGCACAGTGCTGGTGAGTTGTTAACAGGACTGAAGACAAATACTAAATGTTATCCTTACTTCTGAGATAGCCCTTAATTTGACAATACACATTACCGCTGAGTCATTTCAGATGGCATCATTCTTGTTACTTCTGCTTAAGTTTCCCTGGCTCACAGAACGTAAAATTTAATATTTCTCTTTTGATCTGGACCTGCCAGGAAGCCACAGCAATAAAAAAAAAACATTTTACATGTGAAACCTAGTAATTTATCTATGTCTTAAGACAATAGAAATATTTTTTAGCTGCAGACATCCTATCTCTGAGCTCTGAGATCAAACACAACCATAAAATCCTTTACTTATCCACTTTCTTCCAGCAGGGTGCACTGTGGTTACATTTTTGAACGTCAGAACATAACACAGTTTTCTTACATCTGTGAAACCAGCCTGTGGATCATATTAATCTGGTTGGGCTGGCAGCCTCTCAGTTTTTAACACTGATTACATATGTTACAGATAGGGTCTGTCTGCAAAAGAACTTGACTAAATTGACCATTTGGGCAGAAGAGGCTAGTATGCTGATAAATACATCAAAAGCTAAGCATATGAGACATAGATTGAAAGGTGAATATTTAATACAGCACACAGTGATTGAAACTGTAGAATAATTTAAAGACCTGGGTATATGGGTAGATCTAGCTTTGAGCTTTTTTTCTAATCATATCAACCAATTGGTTAATGATGGTTAGAACTATAGGTTGTATAAAGTGTAAGAAATCAGAAATGCTGAAATCATTTTTTTGTCAGTTACATTAGAACCAAACCTGAGTAGGGAATAACAATATAGAAGTCTTGTAAGAAAACAAGCATGAGCAAATTTGAGCAGAGTACACTGGGAATGTTAAAAGGACATCCATGGATGTGAATATTTAAGTTATTATGAAAGCCTAATATATATGAACTTGTACAGTGTCTCATACTGACTTTTAAGAGATATCTTGCTTAGATATTTAGGGCATTTAGTGAACTACCTGTGGGAGGGCAGCCACGGTGGTGCAGTGGTTAGCATTGCCACCTCACAGCAAGAGGTTCTCTGGTTCGATTCTTGGCTGGGGTGCCTTCTGTGCGGAGTCTGCATGTCCTCCCTGTTGTCGCGTGGGTTTCCTCTGGGTGCTCCAGTTTCCTCCCACATCCCAAAAACATGCAGTAGGTGGATTGGACACTCTAAATTGGCCCTAGGTGTGAGTGTGTGCATGTGTATGCCTTCTGTGGAAGGTTAGGCACCGGGCTGGCAACTCGACACCATAAAACTCCACTGCCAGTCATGAGTGGACAGATGAGCAGCTGTGGCAACCCCTAACCGGGAAAAAGCCGAAGAAGAAGAAGTGACAACTACCTGTGGGAATGTTTGGAGTTATCAGAAAGTTGTAAATAATCATCAGACAACCTCTGTAGAAGATTATGTAGGAATGACAGGTATACAAATTGGTTATATGAGAGAGTAGCTGATGCATGGAACAGACTACCAAATTACATTAAAAAAAGCACTAGTTTAGATATTTTTAAGCCCAACCTTCATACTTATTAAAGGCATAACTGTTTTAGTATATCGGCAGGCTAGAAGGGCATTATTGTCCATACTTAAAATATATATATGTATGTATGTATGTTGCCCAGAATACTCAGCAACCCCCTAGCTGCTACCAGGGATTTCTCTAGCATGTCCTGAAAAAATACAGAAAGGGATTCCAATTTTTCCTGTAGTAGGTAAATCATTGATGAGTTATACCCAAGACAGCACTCAGGTAGATCACTATTTTGACTGAACAAAGGTTTGAGTTCTGTTCATTCAGAGAGAAAACTATCATGTTGGGGTAGCTCAGGCTGTGCTCCTATGTCCCCTCACATCTCCTTCTGAAATTGAGCTCGGATTAGATGGTCATTTGGGTAGTGTAAATGTGGATGGTCATGTTTCTGCAATATGATATAACTGGTGCTAGACATTTTATAAAAAAACACTGAGCATAGCAGCCAAACCAAAGGGCATGGCCATAAACTTGTAATGGTCGTCCACTTACTGCAGACCATAGCTATTGCCTGTGTTCTGAAAAGACAGGGATGTGAAAATAGGCATCTGTGAAATCTAATATCATCAGTTGGGTCTGAGAGCTCAAGAAGGGCAAAAGTGCCTGCAGAGTTAACATCTTAAATTTTGAAATGGTTAAAAATCTGTTTAGCCTTGTAACTTTTGTTGGAACAAGAAACAGTCCAAATTATGCTCCTGGCTAAAGGGAATGACTTCTATAACATAGCATTTTTGGTATAGGGGGACAAGACATAGGGATGGAAGAGACCTGTTAATGTGAAAGGTAGTATGTACCCATTGGAGATAATTTGTAATACCCACTGTTTTGAAACTATGAGACTCTGGTAGAAGCACGTCATGTATCCTTAAACAAAAAGGGTGAGGAGGGGGCATTGAAGTGCCACGGTTGGGTGCTGGGGTCTTGGTAGTATCAAAAGAGCCTAGTCCTCTCTCTGTCCTATTTCATTCATGCATTTTTCATTATAGTCTGCCTTTGATAGTAAGGGCTTTGATGAGATGGTAATTTCTGCTCTATTTAGAAATGGAAGAGTGAATACATTTGACTAACATAGTTTTCCCTTTATCCTTAGTTTCTTTAAGCACATTGTAAGATAGAGTCCAAAGAGTAGGAGGGGCATTAAGGAGATGAGTCTTCACATCTTCTCACAGAAAATCGCAAAGTGAATAATAACAAATTCTTCCACAGGAATCAAGCAGAGCAATCCAAAATTGAGTTAAACGGAAAAAATAATAGTAACGCGGACTATTCAAACAGTCCAGTTTTAATAACAGTAGTAAGCGCTTTCACCTTTCGGCTTCATCAGACATAAATTAGATAGAGTTCCTTAAGCATTTAAATAACTAACACTTACATTTCATTGGTCTCTACAATAATGACATCACTCTAATTTAAATATATTATAAAAATCTGATGTAAAGTATTTGTGAAATGCATTTATATAAAACATAATAATATAAACATAAATAAAATACTTTAAACTTTAAATAACATTAATAAAATGTAAATGAATATATACTTAACGTATAGATGTTGATTAAAGAATATATACCAAATTTAAAAAAATATATATGTATAAAAACAAAATTCATGATTCATTCAAGCAGAAACTATAGCCCTTCTTTTCCGTAGTAACGGTTTAAGAGAAGCTTTATCATTTAATCCAGGCTCTTTATCTGCTTGACATCTGATAATCCATCTTAATTCATTCTCTTCAGTTAATGTTTCTATATCCCCACCTCTTATATTTGGTTTAAATGATTGCATCACAAGAAAAACTAATGTGTGGTTGGGACCTCTCTCTTTGTGATGTTTTGCAAGGGCATAGGTTTGAGTACCAATGCGCATATGATATAAATGTTCCCTGACACGTTCCCGGAGTCTTCTATTGGTCTTGCCTATATAGAAAGACTCACAGGAAATACACCTAGCCAAGTATACTAAATGTTCGCTTTGACAATTTGTTTTAGTATGAAAAGTGTACTCATGATTGGTAACAGGATGTATAAAGGAGACTCTCTCATCTATGTAGGAACATTGTTTACACTTCCTACATGGTATGGTGTTAACTAAACCAGAGGGAGTGTGATTATGTAACCTATCTAAGGGTCGTTGGCAAAGAATACGTTTCAAGTTCTTCCTATTCCTATAAACATACCCTGGTCTTAGTCCTACAACTCTCTTAATGTTGTCATCCAATAAAAGTACATCCCAGTGCTTCTCAAATACATTTTGAATCTTTACTATATCAATAGTGTAAAACAATGGAACTTTCAGTGGTCCTGAACCCCAAGAACCTTGTAACTGTTCCTCAATTACTTCACCATCAGAAAAATATGGTTTTGCCCTAGTTGGTCTGAGGGAATTTACATAATCAATAGCTGCTTCCACTTCATGTTGTTTATAACATATGTCAAGAAGTCTTTCATTAAGATTTGAGACTTCCATTGTATATCCATTCTGGGTGGGATTAAGTCTCGAGGCCCTCATTGCTTGTCCCTTTACCACATTTCCAAAGACAAAGGAAGGGTGCATACTTTCCCTATGAAGTAAAGTGTTCCTGTGACATGACTTGCGGTGTACAGATGTATTTAATAAACCATTATCCAACCTTCTTATATCTACATCTAAAAAAGAAATCCTGCATCTAGAATAGTTTACAGTAAAACTAAGAAAAGTGGTCAAATCATTAATAATTGAAATAAAATCAAGAAGTTCTTCTTCCAACCCAAACCAAATGAAAAAAAGATTGTCTACGAAACGTCTGTAAAATAGAACATTATTTTGAAACTCTGATAGGGGGAATAATTCAGACTGCTCCCATTTAGCCATCACTATGTTGGCGTAGCTATTGGCACACGAAGTGCCCATAGCTACGCCATCATTTTGCAAAAATATCTCTTGATTAAAAATAAAAACATTGTTTTGTAAAACTGTCTCTAAAAGCAGAGTCAATAGATCTATAATGTTGGGGGTCAGGTCAGAATGTTCAGTCAAATACTGATGTACCATTAAAACACCTGTGTCATTGGGAATTACTGTGAACAAACTTTTTACATCCATTTTCACAAGGATGTAGGGTTTGTCATCAGGTAAACCTTTTGTGAATGTGTACAGTTCTAAAAGGAATTGTTTGCTGTCTCTTAAAATAATGGAGTTAGCATCAACAATAGGCCTAAGAAAATATTCCAGGTACAACGAGAGAGGCTTCGTTACCCAACCTCTCCCAGCTACTATGGGGCGTAAAGGCGGCTTCTCCATAGACTTATGTGTCTTTGGAAGCCCCTGTATAGCTGGTATGAGGGGTTTGTTAACCCTTAAAAATTTTAAAAGTTCATAATCAATATCTCGACTTTTATAAAGATCATCTAACAAGTCATAAATCCTAAAAACCTTGTTAGTGACTTCATCCAGTCCAATCTTAGAATAAAAAGAATCTTCACTCAACATTAATAACATACTCTCCAAGTAATCTTCTGAGTCCATCACAACAATGGGACCTCCCTTATCAGCAGGGCAAATAACTATGGAGTGATCATTTACCAGCCCAGTGAGGGCTTTCCTTTGTTGGAAAGTCAAATTCTGTCTACCATGTAACCTTCTACTCTTCTTTCTTAATTTAAATAAATCTTGTTCTACTAATCAAGTAAAAGTTTCTATCAAAGGATGTAAAGGGGGGACATATAGACTAGGGGTTCGAAAAACCTTGCGTTCGCTGATACCATTATTGTCCCCAAATTCCAACTTTAATTGTATATTCCACGCAAAAAGTCTTGTATCTAAGACTGTATCTGTGATATCACTTGTTTTACTGGGAATAAACGTTAAACCTTTATTTAAGACTTGATTTTCAAATTTATTTAAAGTTTTGTGTGATAAATTAAGAACTAAGGATTGGGAGCACGCTCCCACATCTTCTTCAGAGTGGGACCCGTGTAGTCGCTCCCTGAACCTTTCCGTTTCACCTTCCCCCTGCTGTATGTTCTCTGTCTCTGCATCTGTTGGGTGGTGTCTACAGGAAAAGGAACTAATAAATTGGACCTTTCTGTGTTGGAAAGTGTTAATGAGGGCAAAGTTGAAATTGTTTTGCGCCTTACATCTTGTTCAGTATGTGATAGAGAAGGAGTAATATTCGTGTTAATAAGTTCTACAGAAACATTATTATCATTCTTCTCATTAATAACATTTGCATTCATCAAATTTCTTTCATTAAAAGAAACTTGAGGCTCTGAATTTAAAGTCGAACCATCAGCATTAGCAGTGTCTGAATTAACATTAGTTCCTAATACATTATTAGTAATTACAGTTTCTAATGGTTTTACATTCAACACATTGGTGGATAGTCCATTTGTAGAGGGAGCAATGCGATTATTGTTAGCTTCATTAACGCGTCTAGGCCAAGTGAAGACATGGCCCATTTTGAAATCTCTAGTTTCTCTGTTAATTTTATTCTTTTTTTGCTCCAACAGTCTCCTTTCATATAAATTAACACTGTCCAAAAGTCTATCCATTGCTTGCTCTGCTTTATGACCTGGAAATTTAGATAAAATATGCTCCTGTTGTTTAATTAAATCTCTCCTCAATTTCTCCTCTTCTGTACCGAAAAAGTCATTTAACAGTCTCATGTATTTATAGTATTCTTGCCAACGACCCTTAGATAGGTTACATAATCACGCTCCCTCTGGTTTAGTTAACACCATACCATGTAGGAAGTGTAAACAATGTTCCTACATAGATGAGAGAGTCTCCTTTATACATCATGTTACCAATCATGAGTACACTTTTCATACTAAAACAAATTGTCAAAGCGAACATTTAGTATACTTGGCTAGGTGTATTTCCTGTGAGTCTTTCTATATAGGTAAGACCAATAGAAGACTCCGGGAACGTGTCAGGGAACATTTATATCATATGCGCATTGGTACTCAAACCTATGCCCTTGCAAAACATCACAAAGAGAGAGGTCCCAACCACACATTTGTTTTTCTTGTGATGCAATCATTTAAACCAAATATAAGAGGTGGGGATATAGAAACATTAACTGAAGAGAATGAATTAAGATGGATTATCAGATGTCAAGCAGATAAGGCGCCTGGATTAAATGATAAAGCTTCTCTTAAACCGTTACTACGGAAAAGAAGGGCTATAGTTTCTGCTTGAATGAATCATGAATTTTGTTTTTATACATATATATTTTTTAAATTTGGTATATATTCTTTAATCAACATCTATACGTTAAGTATAGATTCATTTACATTTTATTAATGTTATTTAAAGTTTAAAGTATTTTATTTACGTTTATATTATTATGTTTTATATAAATGCATTTCACAAATACTTTACATCAGATTTTTATAATATATTTAAATTAGAGTGATGTCATTATTGTAGAGACCAATGAAATGTAAGTGTTAGTTATTTAAATGCTTAAGGAATTCTATCTAATTTATGTCTGATGAAGCCGAAAGGTGGAAGCGCTTACTACAGTTATTAAAACTGGACTGTTTGAATAGTCCACGTTACTATTATTTTTTCCGTTTAACTCAATTTTGGATTGCTCTGCTTGATTCCTGTGGATGAATTTGTTATTATTCGCTTTGCGATTTTCTGTGACAAGACTTTTGGACTTTTCCACAGGATTCTTTACCCTCTGGTGTTGTGCTTGCTTACTTCACATCTTCTCTTCATTTAGGGACTGGGTCCTCAGCCATGAATGTCACCTGATTACTGACCCTGTAGCAGCAGCCCCAGATGGTGCATCTGAAACATCATACCTATATTTTAAAGCATGCTTTCCCAAATGTAAAAGTCTGTGATAGGTTGATCATTGTTGCCTTCAGGCTTCATCCTTCACTCTCGACTTCTATCTTTGAGATACTTAATTACATGGTTCTGATAACACAGAATGTGATTTTGGCTGTTTAGGATACTGATGGTCAGGGTAGCTGAGTTTTCCTCAAAATGGTCAAGTAATCATTGGGAAGGGTATTCCAAACCAGAAACAGTCTACTTCACTTTGCAATTTCCTGTGACAGTGTCTGAATCAGCAAAAGGGTTGTTATACAGAAACTTGAGAGTGTACTGAAGCTTACAGACTCTATCAGGTCTCTTGGAAACTGAGGAGTAGGGTATGGCTCTAAATATGCTTTCTGAAGAACATCTAAAAAAAGTTTCCTGGACTAGGGGGATAGCCACTGGCTTAGGGCACCCAAGAATTTCCAGTATCTCTTCCAGGAGTGCAAGAATTCCATAGATTACCGCATGAAGTGATATTATATGACTGAAATAGAGTTTTCAAAGTACATCAAATCTGATGGACATCTTCGTCCTCCTCATCAGAATTAGAGGAGTCTGGATTTCTGTTAGGGAGACCTTCTTCTGTCTTGGAGAAGGGACTCTAGACAGAGGACAGTTCTGAATCTGGCTTCTGGATATAAAGAAATCACAGGAAGCCCTAAGCCAACTTAGCAAAATCCTGTGATGGAGGCTGCTTAGGGCTATGGTGGCAGATCATCCTAGATTCAGCTGGCTGGGAAAAACAGGGGCAACTTCAGGACATCAGCCAGTGTCTTAGGCTGTCAGGCAACAGCCAGGGAGTTGGGAATCCCATGGCAGATGATACCCAGTTCCAGCATGAAAGCCCTTATCAGACCAAGCATAGAGTACAATGTTTCTTTGGTACAAAATTGGCATATGCAGAGAATCTTACACCTGTTTCCCTCTACAAAGTTTCATATACATTGATGAGGGGTGATATATGCCTGGCTTACAAGGCATCCACAAACACCCCACTTATAAATCTCCTAAATATTTGTAAGTCAAAGAGTACAAGAAATACAAGGTCTAAGGACCCGAATTTTGTCTCGGACATAAACAGAGCACGATGGACAGACAGATGTGTCCCAGTGACTCCTCCCTCCTATGGAACAGGCTTCCCATTTATGTGAGCTGGGTTCATCTATTACCCAGTTTAAGCACAACCTAGACAACTGGATTAAGAATAGGAAATTTACACCAGGCCTGGCACTCATGTCCATTATGGACAGAGGTAGTTTAAAAATGCCTGGGCCTCAGTATCCTATTTGGATGCAGGGCATCATTATTCTTTTGGAAAACTTGGTAAGGCTTAGAAAAGCCCCTTGGGTTGTTAAATTAGTAACAGTCTATAAATGAATCTGTGAATTTTTTCTTTGATATAATAGTCTGATAAGAGCCAAAAAACAGCTTGACCTGTCCTTCCACACAATGTAACCAACGTTCTTGTAAACATAGACCATTCTTTTTATACTCTTAAAAAGTTAGTGTGTGAAAAATTCATGCTTAATACAAAATTAGAAATGATTGTGTAATGCAAAAAGTTCTGAATCTACAGCAACTTTATAGCAGGTATATCAACAACATAGAAACACTAGTGTTTAATAATTGCACAGTGAGATATTGATATGAAATGGTATGGATAGGTTTTATGATTATTAAGAGAAGACTGTATATAGAAAAAACTGTGCCTTCAAAATAAAAATCTATACATTTGCTTTTGAAATAATACAAATTGACTTTAAAGCTACATAAGCATGCCCATGTATTTGTATTTTTAATGTTAGAATAAATTAGAAATTTATTCTTAAAACAGATGGGATTGATTTGATTTACCTCATAAAAAATTGTCTGTGATTAAGACTATAGTTATTTTAATAAGATACTGTTTTTAAGGCTCCTTAAGTATTCTGCAATAAAGACATAATATGAATTTGCATTCATTATTTTATTGATCATTTGATAAGTCTAGTGACATAATGTCAGGCATGGGTTATGTCCTAATAAAGGTACAACCCTTATCCATTGCGAATGCTACATAGCAGCAGTATCCCGTGCCTTAAAAAGCACTTTGACTTGCTGGTATCAGGAACTAGCAACTTCTGTTTGTGTGGGTGAGTATTTGTAATGTGCTGCTTGCCCATCAAAACATGAGACTATGTTAGAGGTAAAAAAGTGAATGAATCAATATGGTAAACTCTCAGTTAACGAGAACTCAAGCAACTGGCACTCTCAAGCACCCAGCGAAAAGAAAAGCGTGAAAGAAATACAGCGCCATTTGTATGTGTTGCACTTTATGATTCCCTCCCAGCAAAAACATGCCTTATGTTTTTACTTTTTTGACTTTTAAAAAGGAAGACAGGATTAAATTCCCTCTCTCCCCAACCTGAGAACAAGACAAACCAAACAAATAGTATAGGGTACAGTTTTACTCAGGCCTTTTTTTAATAGTAACTCTCAAGCAACCAGAACCTACAAATATCTGGCATCTACCAATCCCCATGGGTGCTGGATACCTGAGAGTTACTGTATATACATTCTGCTCCTCCTAGGAATTCAGATGTTGAATATTTAATATAAAAGTAAAGTACACAGCATAAAGCATTACAGTAAAATGTCAGAAATAAAGATTCATAATTGTCTAATCTATACTATATGTGTAAAAAGATCATATTAATACAACTAGCAGTCAGTTAAGTCAGAACATATTCATGGCATATCTTCTAATTCATATAAAAATCAGTCGTGAAAACGTATCTCCTCTTAAATGTCACTTTACATGTTTAATTACACAGTTTGGTATATAAAATAAAAGTGACTAATGATACATACTTTTTTCCAATTTAAAAGCATGTAAGGCAGAAATCAGGCATTCATTTTCTATATGCTTTTTGCCACTGCCCCTGTTGACCTTCAAGCCTCCTTCTCTCAGGCATGCCCATTCATTCCCTCATTCTGAGTATTCTCTGCTGAAGGTGAAAGCTAACCTGGGGTGGTCATTATACAAGCATACTCAGTAGTGTTACATGCCCTCACTGGCATCCCTGCAATGCAGGCACATTTTTCTCATAGCCAACCCCCTCCACTGGGCAGGGTATAAGTGGCTCATGTCACAGCCGAAACCACTGTATCCTTCCCATGCAAGTGTTCCCTCCTATGTGCCTATAATAAGGGTTGTGGTTTTGTGGACAAATGTCTGACCCTGGACTGTCTTTAAATTATTACACCTCCTGAAAGGGATTTTGACATTGGGTAGTCTCAGTTAACCCCCTTGCCACCCCCCCCCCCCCCAAGAGGATAGGCATGTCAACCCTCTCCACTCAAGAAGATACCAGAGACCCTACTTCTCAACTGTCTCTGACTTTGCAGAATGTCCCCAGGTTTAAAAACTTATTTTTTTCTACTTCCCTCACAAAATTTTTGACTTTCCTATAAATAACTGAGAATGACAGTCAATTAATAATTCCAGAAATTAAAGTTTCATATTTCCTCTTTCTTGGAAAATACAAGTTGATGCAAAACTTGTTCTATTAATTTTTAAAGTGAATTAGAGTAATATTTAAAATCTCCTTAATTCTGAGCTTTTGGACCCCATTATATCTGTTTTTGTCTAGAATTCTTGTGTGAAGACATTGAGGAGTATGCCTAAGAGACAGGTCGCTAGAGCTGCAGGCAGGGATTTGCCCCTCTATGCCAACAGAGATAGCTGCAAGCAAACATTTTTAAAATAAAAGTTAAGTAAGAATAGATTTTAAGATTTAAATTTGTATTATACAACCTCAGAGCAGCATTATGGTTTGTCAAATAATTTAGTTTACATTCTGCCTTAACTTACACAGAAATGGTAGCATCACCTTCCTTCCTTACACACACATCTCTCTTCTCAATTCTCCATTGCCCTTATGTGGATATTTTAATGTATGGTGCAAAATCAATTATGCTGTCTCCTGTAAGGGACATTTTTACAGCAACAATATTACATAGGGTTTTAGAGATAATTATCTGATTAATAACATTTATCATGGTGTCTATGAACAATATTCTGCTTATTTTTTTTTTCTTAATATATATTTTTGTAGCCTTTTACAGCTTGTGGCCACAGCTGACAAACCTTCTGAATATACCGTGCACGTAAGTTCCTCATACCATTAATGGTTGCCCCACACCCTGAATGTAATGTAACTCTGTAGATGATATACTACTGTGCAGGGTCAACCTGTTATGTAGCAAACGCAGTTGGGCAAAGTGCAATTCTGCCAAAGCAAAACTTTGAGCAGTCATTCCTTTCTCCGAATAGTATTTTCTAACAGTTATTTCTAGACAAATAGTGGATTCAGCATTCAGCAGAATACAGTGCACATATGCTATCTAGTAATCCCTAAAATTTTAAGCTATTTGTTGGGGATTGAAATTTCATTCCCATAAAAATAGAATGCAGTTAAATAAGCTGTTACGTGAGAGTAAAAGCAGATGAATTCAAGGATATCACATTAAAACCATTTGCTCAATAATCAGGTGCTCAGTACAAGTCATATAAACATAACTTCTGTGGTAAACACAGATGGCAAATATAAAAGCAGCAGCTGAAGAATGCATCCCATATATAGTTTACATACTGATGCCCAAAATTCTGTCTTAAATACTTACAATTTAGGAACATTGGTTTCGACAAGTGAACCAGGTAGATTTCAAGATAAAAAAAATTGCTTAATCTCTTAAACTTTCAATCTCTCTGTCTCTGTCTCACACATATACATGCATTTGCTAAGGTAAGAGAAAAATGGTGGAACTCACGTTTGTGGACTTTTTATGTCACTTCCTGTGACATGATATCCAAGCTGGCACTTGTAGCGGCAAATGGACCCAACATCATGCCCCCCATGGTGGCACCGTGGGGCTAGAACATCAGCATTGGCAACAACTGGTGGGGTGTCACACTTCAGCTTGCAGTATGCTTCAGGAAAGGACCACAGCCCATCTTCCAGACAGGTCAGCCAATTATTGCCTCCTAGATTCAAAATAGGCCGAAAAGAAAGAAAGAAAAGGCTAAGTACAGAAGAACTGTAGCAGAGTTAGTTTCACATCTGGTTGTACTTATTCAAAAACCACAGGACTTATGCCAAATACTTTAGTGACATTTTACCCAAGTTTAAATTAAACAGAATCCTATATGCCACCCAAGAAAGTGAAAATAGAAACATTACATCACCAAGGGTGCAGAATTTAAAATTTAATATGCAAAGTGGAGAACAAAATAAATCTGATCCCTATTTGTTATATCTTACAGTCTGACAGCACAGACATAGGACACTTTGACTCCCTTCCCCCAGGCTCAGCTAGCTAAGATACAGTGTGCTTTTATTCTGCCTTGCATGAAAACAAAAACATCATACAATCTAAAGGGGAGTTGATAACAGCAGGGGCAGAAATAACTTGTGTCAACACTTGCTAAATGATGCAGTGTTTAAGATTCAAACTCTATAAGTCTAATGAAAATGGAAATGCTATCTGAACTCACTGACATGGAGTCCTAAAGGAATGCAGACCAATCACTGTATGCATTCTGTATCTCTTTGCACTCACAGACACCAGTCACAAGACACATTGATGGTGACCTTCTGGACTGTAACAGGAATGGGGATCACATGTATATGATTACTAAAACAAAATAAAAGTTGTATGTGATACAGAATATGACAGCAATATAAAATGAGAAATGCAGTTGTAAGATAGTACAGCCCTAACATGGGATTCTACCTCATCTCTCTGATATACATCGGCTACAAGTTCTTTCAAACGTTTATATTTTGTTTGCTTGTTTGTTGGCATCTAATTGGCAGATAATAAATGAAAACCCATTTGTCTGTAAAAATACTCATCTGGATAATTATGACTGATCCTACTTGCATCTGGAAAGTTTAGCCCTGCCCATTCCATCCACTCAGGTGGTTATTGCTATTCTTAGAAAGCTATTTCCTTTTAAATTTAATTTGAAAAGAGTAGGCATCTCTGAGGAAGACAGGGATTAATCTCTGATCTTTCTTCTAAGCAGCCGGAATTTGCCATGTGGCAGTGACACTACAAACCTGAGAGATGAGAAGAGCTGAGGAGCCAGTGTTGGCTCACCTGACTGTGAGGGAAGGGCCACTATTGGTCCAATGGCATAAGAGTAATGGCCATATTTGCACTTCTGCTCACACTGCCACAAATTGGAATCTCTGAGAATGGCAGCAAACATGCTCTCCAAGATGCTACAGAAGTCATAACTGTGGTAAGGGAAACATGTGTAACTGAAAAAGTTCAACCCCCCCCCCCAATACATACAGATATATACAACAGTACTGCTTTCAGCACTGAACTCCTGCACTGAGGAAATGAGATGGATGGATACATGGATGGATGGAGGAACAACTACCAAGAAAGATGAAAAGTAACTGTTGGCAGTTAGTGATTCTGTCTTTAAAGGAATCAGTTGTCCTGATGTATATAAAATTTATTTCAGTAGCTTTTATTAACAATTTACTTCCCATGCACCACCTTAGTAATGGCTGCTAACCCTAACCCTAACTCTGCCCCTTCCCCCAACCCTAACCCTAAACCTTCTTATCATTAAAACCTACCAGTAACCTTGCCACTGCAGAAGCAGATTCAGACCCACAAACATTCTCCCCGGGCCCCTGCTGAAAAAGGGCCTTTTCAGCTCAGACACCCCCGGTTAACAAATGTAAAATAAAAATAAAATAAATACAAACAAGCACTACATCTGTTCCTTACCCTAACCATTATCCTTATCCTAAAATACACACACTCGCACAACATCCATTCATCACTCATCCCTGACCCTACCCCTAACTCACATACACGTACTCTCCCCAACTCCACTTACCTGTATCAACATTCCATACCATGGAGGACTTTCAAGATGGCTGCACATTGAGTAACAGTTTAATTCTAGCTTTCCCACTGTGAAAACAGAAACTCAGCAGAGAAGGCCAGTGGAATTTTGTGTTTCTAGGTAAATGTCAGTAACTGGCCAGTAAATGCACTGCCTGGATGCCAAGAAAAGAAAAATGCACAGGACCTTAAGGAAAATTAGCTACAAAAGGTGAGGAAAAATACTGACTGGGAAAAGTACTGCAGCTATTCTGCAAAAAGCAATGCAAGCTCCAGACATGACCTCCAGTAACTTAGAGGAAATCAGAAGATAACTGCACACAGACCTGGTTAAAATAGATGAAACACTGATGGAGTATATCAACTCAATCAACAAAAGGCTGGAAAAATGGAAGAAGCTTTAAACAGATATTCAAATAATGTGACAACACTGCAAAAACAGAGGCAAAAATGAAGAAAATCTGGCTGAGTACGAGACTGCTCATGAAGAGATGTTTAAAAAAAATAATAGAATTAGAGGACAGAGCACATAGGGAAAACCTGAGATTTTCAGCGGTAGCTGAGAAGCTGGAAGGAACAGGCTGTATTAATTTTATGAAATCACAAAAAAGCAACTAGACTGGTATTCTATAGCAGGGGTTGCTAACTGAAACAGCACATTGTGTCTATGCTCCAAACCTGGCTATGAGAAAGCAACCTAGACCTTTAATAGTAAAGATGCAATCTTATTAGTCAATTCTGACAAAACCATGGCAGAATGCAAAAATACTAAAGTTGGGAGACAGCAGAGTGTTTGTGGACAATGATTACTCATTGTACACCAGGCAGAAGAGTAATAAATTCCACTACTCAGGGAATGTCGAGAAGGAGGCATGAGATTCAAACTGCTGTACCCAGCTATCTTCAAAATATTCATTCCTGGAGGGCCAAAATCATTTTTTGATGAAGTAAATCCTAAGGAGGAAATACAAAAGTTTGTCCAACAAAAAGTGAGCTGTGTCTTATTCTTCTGGTAGTGAAGACAGCAGAGAGACTATGCCAGTGAAAGCTTTTCCAATGTTTCAATGGAAAATGCTGGAGGGGAGGAAGGGAGCATGAGAGTTGACTAGAAAAATCAAGAGTACATTGGAAATGAAGCATAGATAGGGTTTGGGTGATGGAGAAGAACAGGGATAAAACAAGTAATTTGGAAATTAACAACTGTGGGATTACAAAACAATAATTATATTTGTGAAAAATGACAAAACAAAAAAATCTGGAAATATTGGACTTTTTGGGCTTTGTTGAACTTGTGGGGGACTCTAAAGTATATGCCCTACTTCATGTCATTAATCTTTGGAAAAATACTTAAGGGAGGGGAGGAGGAGGGGAGGAAGAAAGCTAACTGTATGTAAAACAAAATAAAGTGTTTCCAGATAGTACTATTTTATAGTGAATAATTTTCTTTACATGCTATAAAGTAAAGTTTTCTCAGTTGTTTTTAGGTATAATGGGGATATTGTTGTAAACAGGTACTCCTGTTTTTTTCTACTTTTTCTTTTTATTCTTGTTTAGTTTTAACAAATGTTGACACTACAGTGTAAAAAAAAAAAAAAAAAAAAAAGACCCTAATAAAATTGAATGTGCTTTTTCTCATTCTACACAGAGGCATGACTGGATTAAGGTCCTTAACTTGATCTAGTAACAAGTTTTAAGAGAAAGCAAGTAAATTAAAAAATATATTGAATATTATAAGGCTTTTTTTCTAGTAATACAATGTATGCTTAGTAGCAATTCTGTATCTGGTCATCATGTTTCTATGGAGACAATCTGATAAAGAGAAAATAGCTAGGAAAAAAAGACAAATTGGCAAGGAGATAATGTACTCTGAAAGCATTCAGGTGTTTTCCCAGCTGGGAGAGCTATAAAGATAAAAGTGCACAGGCTGCACCATGAGTCTTAGCATGGATAACCTTTCTTTAAGGTTAATTGAAGTCCTAGAGTGTGGCTGTCAGTTTGGGACATTTGTTCTTATTAAGAGGGCAAAACTTCAATATTTGAAGATGTATATATTTTATTTGTTAGTATTAAGTTTTAGGGGGTATTGGGTTGTATTTTTTGAGGTCTTTCAATAAAACAAAAATATGTGATTTATAAGATGTGGGTTCTAATGGATATGACAAGAAACAACTGTATAAACATTCAACCTGTCAAACAGTGTATGCATGTAACACAAAAGCTGGAAGCAGACATATAACAAAAAAGCTGTTGTACATAAAAGGTGGGAATAATAACTTTTTAATACAATGATGCTTTCTGTAATGTCTTTAAAGGACAACAACATGATTCTATTATTAAATGCTCAACTTCTCTGTCTTTTTCTCCCTATTTACTGTCCCTGCTGTGACTAAACAACAACAGAGCATTTAAAATATTGTAAATTGACTGTTTCTCTCCACTAGAAGGGTACCTTACTGTACTGCGGTTATTTCACTTTCAAAAAACTTTTGTCTTGCCCTGGAAAAGCTTGCTGTAGTCTCCAATTCACTGATGTCATCATGGCCACTGAATACAGCTAGTTTTCTGGCCATTTCCCTCCCCAAACTGACATCACTACTACCGTCCTAAAAACCTACCCATGCTGTGTTGTCACAGGTCCCTGGTCCTTCCCCTACCCATGTAGAAAATAAAGGCTAGAACAAGGAAATTGTACATGAGTCAAGTCTCCTGCTGTGACCTGTCAATCACAGCAGGTAGCAGCTCAAATTACCCTTAGCACTTCCACAACTATGGAAGTTAGTTGTGAAGGGGGATGTGAGATGAGTCAAAGTAGTACAATTCATGCTTCACAGAAGACTGCAGTTTAGCCTTTCTAAAAAGAAGCAGCAGTAAAAAACACTTTGAAAGTCTGTTCTGTGGCATTTGCACTGTTTGTGTTTGAAGTAGTCATTGAATGGCATGAAATGTTACTTAAAACTGACTGAAAGACAGCAGTGTGTGCATGTAACATTAATGCAGTAACAGGAGCTTTAGGAAGAAAGAGGCCTGTATGATGTATTTTTTTATAGACAAGCAATGTATTGTGGGAAAACTAGAGACAGACTAAACAATCAGAATTACTTCAAGATGCCTGACCCCATGTGGTCAGACTCAGAAAGTATGTATAAAAATATTTAAAAACCTGTAAATAGTCCCAGAATGGTGTTCAAATGTAAAAAACACCAAACCATGATGAAATAAACATGTTTTTTTGAGTCTGTGAGTGCGAGTCTCCTTTAAATGTCAGTGGTCTCACAGATAAAACCAAAAAAGAAAGGGTAGTGAACTGTATCAAAAATGTAGACTGTACATAGCTGTACTACACAAGACATACTTGGAAAGAACTGAACATGTACATTTGATAAAGGCACGTTTTTAGGATGGCTATTCAGCAGAATACTTGGAACAAAGGAAAATAGAAGTACTTACATTAATTGCAACAGGAGATCCAATAGTGATAAAAAGGGATAAAAAAGATAATAATGGTAGATTTGTAGTACTACTGGGCTATTGGCAAGGGGGAATGATTACACCTAAAACTGCTATAATGGAGCTTAAGAAAATTCTGGGAGAAATAATCAGCTTTCAACAAGGAATATTACTTATTGGTGGTGAATTTGATTTGCAGCAGTGAAGATGTGTCTGCGGTCCCAGAAGGGAAAGTATAACAAAGGAAGGTAGACTTTTGAAGAAATTTATGAAAATATTTGGAATGGAAGATGTGAATTCAGTACCAGGAGTTCAGAGTGAATTTACATGTTATACTCCAAGATACAAAAAAAGGCTAGACAGATTTTACATTTCACGGAAACATGTGCATTTAATTCAAGGTCTTGATATGCACCCCAATAACTATTTCAGATCATGTGCCAATAATAACTAAAATAAAAACACAAAGTAATGAAATAAAAATGAGACACAGGTGCTTTCCCACCAATCTGTTGAAAAGAGAGAAATTTAAGGAATGGGTAGTGGAAATTATTTAGGAGCTATTAGAAAAGGTAGCAATTTCTTCTGAAAATATAGCTAGGGAGTTGGATAAAATAAAGTAGAGTTTAAAAATAGGGTGGAATAAAAATGGGATGTATGATTAAGAAGTAACAATAATTATTTAGAGGGAATGGCAAATGCTAAAGAATTGCACAATAGGGGATATCTCACATAACAAGAAAAGGAGCAACTGAAAAATGTTAAACAGAAAATAAGGGATTACCTCGATAATATGCATGAGTTTAGAAAGATCGCTATTAAACAAATGTTTTTTAATAATAACTCTAGAGCACAAAAACTTTTAGCACAATGACTAGGGCAACAGAAAGTAGAAACAGCGGTTACCTAGTTTAGGGAGCCTATAACAAGGAAGGTAACAAGAGATCCTGTAGAGGTATTAGAAATATTTCAGAAACTCTATGAAAGTATGTATAAAACAGAGAAATATGGAAATCAAGAAAAGGTAGAAATAGAAATGTTTATGGGAGAATCAAATATGCCAAGGTTAGAGGGAGATGAGGCTCAATTACTAACAGAACAGGAAAAGATGAGATAAAATGGTGATGTATAACCAATCTATGGGAAAGTCCACAGGAATAGATGGTACTCCTGTGGAAGTTTGGAAGCTATGAGGTAAAAACTGATAAAGATCTGGAAGGTTTTGTTTAACATGTATTTTAAGTACAGGAGAAGTACCAACATCCTGGAAATAAGCATTGGTAGCTGTAATACCTAAAGACGGTAAAGATTCCTCAGATCCAGCTTCATATAGGCCCATTTCAATAGTAAACCATGATTATAAAGTGTGTATGTCTATAATGGCTAAAAGAAAGGCAAAAGTGATGCCAAAACTGATAGATATGGATCAATGTGGTTTTATGGAGGGGAGGCAAAATTTGACAACATTAACAGAACACTAATGATCCAGAGGGAAGCAGAATGTAAGAAAATATCACTGTTGGTGAGTCTTGATGCAGAAAAAGCATTTGACAGAGTAAGCTGTGACCTTATGAGCAGGGCAATGGAAGCATTTGTATTCCCTGATAAAATTATAAGGTTGATTAAGAGGGTATATGAGGTATAGGAAGCAAAAATTAAAGTGGATGTGGACCTCTCTGATAATTTCTGCTTGAGCAGAGGAACCAGGCAGGTTTACATTATATTTAGAACTACTGGCAAAGAAAGTAAGAGACTCAGAAATTCTTAGGATATAATTGGTATGTTAGCCAAGATGGCATTACTTTATAGCTGACAAAACCAGAAAAGGACATTACAGTGTTGTGGAACATATTGCGGCAGTTTCAAATCTGTTTGAAAATACAAAATTAATGAAGGTAAAACAAAGACAATAGTGCTAAATTATGTACCCATACACAAATATTGATTCAACACATACCTCTCAACCATACCAAATCTCTCTGTTTTTACTGGTTTTGAGCCCCAAATAATGGGGTGCCATGATTCCCGAGTGTCACCCCTTAATTTCCAAATTTCGCTGCTTTTTTTTTTTTTTTTAAATTATTTA
Source organism: Protopterus annectens (assembly GCF_019279795.1). NCBI lineage: Eukaryota > Metazoa > Chordata > Ceratodontiformes > Protopteridae > Protopterus > Protopterus annectens. The sequence goes on along the minus strand of NC_056744.1, from coordinate 1,257,725,167 downwards.
TGTCTTTTTTCGACTGATGTCATTGTGCAGAGACATGCCTGATGACATCAGCTTCATGATCAGCCTGCCAGCCTGTTGGAATTCAGCTGAGGGCTGCAGGCTGCTCTGGGCTGTGAATGAGAGAGAGACTTGTTTGTATACATTTATTTAGAACATGCTGGACATCACTCACACGTTTCCCATGCTGCAAGCCTGCTGCAACGGTTAGGATAAGGAAGGATTAGGGAATAAAGAGAGAGGGGGGCGAGACATGCAGGACAGTTAGAAATTTGAATCCTGCTGACTGATGAGCACACTGAGCATTAAAAGCTTGAACAGTAGCTAATAGCACAACCAAGGAGGGCAGACAGAGTCAGTGTGCTTTTTTTTTTTTTAATTTAAAATAAGTGCTGTTGTTGGTGACCCTGTCCCCCAGCAACAGAGCAGCTGCTACAGTCAGCAGAACAAGATAACAGGCATATTTAATGACTCGGAGCTGTGTGGCGGTATATTGGTGTTGACTCCCGGTCCGATCATCTTCATCAAGAAAAAATGTATTTCTTCTGGATCTGCTGTTGCTTCATCCCCCAGCTCCTCCTGCACCTCCAGATCCAGCAGCAGGTAAATTAATAAAATAATTTATAAATCTGACTAAGTGACTAGCTGAGTGAAAGATAAGAAATGAAATGTTTATTTTGACTTGAGTCATGGTAGATTCGTGCAAGTTGTATATGATGAAATGATGATTTTTTTTTTTTTGTTCTTGTTCTTTGGAAGACAGTCTTGCAAAGAATGACAATGAAAAAATTATCACTTTTATCATATATAATATATTCGATCACCCAAAATGGGTGCACACCAAATGAAAGTACCAGTGGTGGTATGTGATAAATAATAGAATGAAAGATCCCATCATTTTTTGAGAAATGGTGATTCAACTAACAAAGCTTAATAACATACTTCCTTTATTTTATGCTCTGCCCAAAATACACCAAAATATAGATTTTTCTCCTGGAAGACATGTCTGCAGTTTCTCAGGTTGGGGGTCCAGCAGAATGAGTTGGAATAGTGTCTGATATGTTGTTACAGCCTTATGTTAAAAGTTTGCTTTGAAATCATATGTTAGTAGTGACGCTTTTTGTTTTTTTGTAGATATTGAAAGATGTGCCATGGCAACAGGATTGTTGGCTTGTTACAGTGGATGTTTGCAGTCTGTATTCTTTGATAGCACATGATTTGGATTTAGAGTTGTTATTTGGAAGATACACTTGTGGAAAAAGTTGCTTTACAATTGATAGAATGTTGTTTGAGAAGCAACTGTTTTTATCTCCATGGTGAATACTTTAAACAGATTTGTAAGACAGCTATGGGTGTGCATTTCGAACCAACATATGCCAGTCTGTTTATTGGTAGGTTTGAGGAGGAAGTGATATATGAGGACTTTTTTTTCTGTGAAAGGGTGGCGATTTATAAAAAAAAAATTGCTGATTTATTTTTAGTGTTTAGGGGGAGAAGGAAGCATTCATAGTTTTTTCAATTAAATGCAAATAAATTTAGTTTATCCTTTACTTCTAATATACAAAAAAGAGCTATAGAATATTTAGATGCTGAGGTTTTTATAGTGGATAATAAAATATGTACAACTTTGTATAGAAAGCCTACAGAAATGTATTAATTTCTTTATGGTACAAGTACATATCCAACACATTTGATCAAGTCATTTACATATGGAGAATTTTCTTAGACTTAATTCTTCATGTTATGAAGATGGGAATTTTCAAGAAGTAGCCATGAGTATGTCATTTGAAAAGGAGGGATTATACAGAGGGTATTTTATGCTAAGCTTTGAAGAATGTACAGAATAACAAAGAATCAAGTAATAAATAGTGGTAGAAAAGGGAATAAAATGATAGTAATGAAAATAATAGCAATGTATATTTTGTCATATATTATACCCTTTTTCTAAACTGGTAACATGGATTTAAAAATACATTAGCAGATGATATTTTGAGTGGCAGATTGTGTAGTACTTGTTAGAATGTGATTGTTTTATATGTGTGTAGTAGTAAGTACGTAAGTAGTCTAGTACAAGACAGTACATTTTATTTTTATATAAGATAATTTTATTTTAGTTTTATACAAGTTCAAAGGTTTGTGTTAATAATATAAATAATTTGTTGTTCTGGTTTATATTTTGTGTTATTTAATGAAGAAGGCTGAAGCGCAGCCGCACGGTGCGTCCACTCAGTGTTATTTTTATAAAATAATATTGTATTTTAGTTTTGCACAAGTTCAAATATTAATATAAGTAAAACAGTATTGTTGTTCTTCTCATTTTGTGTTTCATGATCATAGTTTGCTTGTCTGTCCTTCAGTTTGCATTTAAAAGTTGGTATCCCAGAATTCCATTGGAATGGGTGGGAGTACATAATTATATATGCAGTTTTTATATTAATCAGCGTTCAGATTTATACCTATTTTTCATGGGCCTTTGTCCAAATTTTTGATGTTTCCAGGCTGAGAGGTATCATTCAACAATATCAATATTTATGGGGACATGATAAAATGAAACATTTAGGAGTATGGATTAAAAATGATTCTGGTGTGGCAGCTAAGGATATGTGTGAAGAGACTAAACAAAAGGTAATACAAAAACTGAGAAATTGGAAGCTCTGTTATATGGATATGTATAGTGAGATACAAGAAGTTAAAATGTTTTTAGTCCCTTTAGTTTTATACACAGGTCAGGCATATTTTTAACCACCAGAAAAGTTGTGGATAGCAATTAATAAGCAGCTTCTGGGAGGGGAATATGACAAGAGCCAAGTGGGATCAGCTGATTCTTCCAATAGAACAAGGTGGACTGGGATCACCCAATTTGAATGGGTATTTCAGCGCTACACAGTTAAGGCTCCTATATATGCACAAGCAGAAACCTATAATTCAAATTGGAAAGAGATGATGATGAAAAAAGGGGAAAGCTCAAGAAAGAAGGAATGACTGGGATTTTGGATGCAGATCTTTAAAGAGAATAACAATAACCATACAGAATATTTTATTCATAAAGTAGCAGAAAGTATTCTAAGAACTAAGCCAATGTGGGAATGGAGGAAGGAGATTCTGCCAATAGGGGTGACTGCAATTAGGGATACAAACAATAGGCAAGAGGGGACTGGAATTTACTTGTGAAAACTAGCAACGGAACCAAGGTATTGAGAGTATCTAACTAGAGAGGGAAAGGTGATAGAATGGGAGGAGGCCAATAACTTATTTGGACTGCAGGTTAGAGGTTGCCTTCCCTATCAAGAATTGATATCAAAGTATAGGCAAAGAGAAAGACATAGGGGGTTCTAAATGAAGTACCAGCACTGGTAGAGTTTTTAGTAGAATCTAGAACATATGTTGCCATTAAAAAAGGAATAATTAGTAGAGCATATAAAATATTGCATGATAACTATAAGAATCAGAGAAGGTTAGAAAGGATTGGGAAGAGAGCTTGGATAAGCAATAAACAAAGAAACAATGTAGGATGTATGTATGTCTCCCAAATATGCAACAAAATCTAGAAGGTTTAGGATTTTTCCTTGGAAATGAATGCATAGATATTTTTATACCACAAAGAGACTTCAGAGAATTTTTCCTCAGGTAGACAACAAATGTTGAAGGTGTGATGGTGAAGAAAGAAGTAATTGGAAACATGTTTTCTGGGAGTGTCCTTCAGAGATACAGGGTGAGTAAATTGGTGTAACTGGGGATATGATATGTCTGTGCTATGATACAGAATTGGAATTGCCTAGACATAGTAAGGCCTTGCTGAGTCTAATTATGGTGGCTGTCAAAAACAATTATTAGAATATGGAAATCAAAGTCTAAACTAACTGTACTAGAAGTAGTGAAGATAGCAACAGAGATAAAACAACTGATATTGAGATATTTAAAAATGGATAGGAGCAAATTACATAGGAAAATATGCTTATTGTGGGAACAGTACCTTCAGGGGAGGAATGAGGTCTAAAAGAAGGCAGGACTTGAATGAGCTATATAATGTTTGATTGACATTGATTGGGTAGATTATAAGTGATGTATAATGTTTGCAACTAGGATTATGTCAATATGAATTGTGATGTAAAATGCTTGCAGCTGGGATTATGTCAGTATGGTTTGTTTTCATTTGTAAAAACGTATGATTGCCTAGGTCATAAGTGATAATTTAATAAAGATGTTTGTTCTTTAAAAAAGTATGCTGCAGGGGGGGTTAATGCAGATCAAATTCTTGGGGAATTTGTGCCTTTTGTATTACTAGGGTGTTACTGCTTGTTGATCTAGTAAAGTTTTATTTCATTTGGACTCTGATAATAATAAACCAAAGCATTCTTTGTGTTTCTATATAGCTTTATAGTCTTACCATTTTCCAAATGAGGGAAGCCCTTTAAAGTAGACTTCTCTTCACCGTCACATAACTAGCTGATAAAATTAAGGTCTCCATTTCCTACTTCCAGAATTTTTAGCTTGAACTGCTCTTCTTACCCATTTTTGGCCATATGGCATAAGATATTTATAAACTGCATTTTCATGGTTGGATTCCTAATCATATGTCATTAGGCCCTCCTTCCTTAAACATTTGTAATTAAGCCACTATAAGGTTAGAGAATGATTTTAATAGCTTTCAGAGGCTCATTCTTTTGCATTCTTGATAGGTTCATAGGTTGGTACTAGGCTATTGGCCCTAGGGCCTATACAAGCCTAGCCATAATAATTCCATGGATATTTCTTCCCACAATATTTACTTCTCTGGACCCCTGTCTAGCAGGGCAACTGACATGATCCCCGGGGTGAATTTCCTATCTCCCATCCAATCGTTAAGGTTCCTTTTGAAGAGGGCCAAGGAGGTGCTCTGCTTGACATGTATGGGCAGTCTATTCCAGAATATGCGGAGTCTCTGGGTCAGGAACCTATCCCTCCAGCATGTTTTGTTCATTGTGATGACAAGGTTTAGATCCCTGGAGCGTGTGGCTCTGAGGGATTGGGATTTTTTTAAGTGTAGCATGTCCAACAGCTCAGGGTTTGTCATGGCCTTTTATGTTAAGCAAAGATCACCTCTGAGTAGATGATATGCCACAGAGTATAGCTGGAGTTTTCTTTAGATGGTCAGCACAGGGCATCTGCTTTAGGCCTGTGATTCTTTTAGTGAGGTATTTCTGCAGCCTTTCCAGCTGTTGCAGATTTCTTGTGAGGTACATACCAAATGGGGCTTTGTACTCTATAATGGGTCTAATGAGGGATGAGTACAGTGGGACAATGACCTCCTTTTTCCTAGATGAAAATCCCTTAGTGATGAGGTGTATAACATAGAAGGATTTCCTGACTGTTGTGGCGATGTAGTTATCGAATGAGAGACCACTGTCCACCTGTGTCCCTAAGTCTCTCATCACACTTTCAGTGTTTAGTGTACTGCCACCTATGTGGTAATTCGTGGGTACATGGTTTTTCCCAAAGGGGATAACTATACATTTCTTGGCAGTAAGCTTGAGCCCATGGCTCTGGCACCAATCATCTGTTTCTGTAAGACCCTTTTGTAGAATATCTACAATAATGTGGGGATTCAGTAATGGCTCCCAGTTTGCAGTCATCTGCAAACTTTGTTAGCCCGAGTCCCGTAGTGTTGGCCTGTACTTCAGAGAAGTAGATGCCAAACAAGAGTGGTCCCAGGACTGAACCCTGAGGTACTCCACTTTTCACTTGTCTGGAGCTGGATTTGGAGTTGGCTACTTTTACAGTCTGGGTTCTGTCAGTAACCCATCAAGTGACATAGGGATTTATGCCCAGCTTAGTAAGTTTATCTATGATTCCAGAGTGGGGGATGGCATTGAAGGCCTTGGTGAGGTCCAGATAGGCTGTGTGGACTGCCTTACCCTCGTCCACAGCTCTGGAGACTGATTCAAAGAAGCCAATCAGGTTCAGGAGACAAGATCGGCCCTTCACAAACCCAAACTAGGTGGGGTCCAGTGTTTGAAGGTTGCCAATGTCTTTGTTTATAAGTTCCATGATAATGCGTTCCAATGCGTTCCATTCTAAAATAAATAAAATAAATAAATGCCCTTGCAGATCAGGCTCGTCAGACTGATGGGATGGTAGTTCCTGGGATCCAAGGTAGATCGCCCCCTTGTGGAGTGGGATAACTGTAGCTGTGCACCACTCAGTGGGCACAAAGCCTGATGTGAGGCTATGATTAAACATGACACTCAGGTGAGGTGCCAGTTCATTTTGTAGTTCATGTAGTACACAGCCCAGGATTTCATCTGGCCCCATGGATGCTGTATTCTTAGCTTTGTAGAGTGGAGTTTCTACCTGTGTGGCTGTGATTAATGGAATTTGGCAATCTTTTGGTATTGAGACGGGCCCTTAAGGGGGTGAGAGGGGGTGAATTTGGCACTAAATCAATCTGCCATGATACTGGCAATATCCTTGGGATCAGTAGATTTAATGCCATTCTGTTGTAGCTCAGAGCAGATCTGAGCATTGACATTTAGATTATTGACATAAATATAGAATGCCTTGTGGCTGTCTTTGGAATCTTTGGCAATTTTATTTTCATAACTAGCTTTGGAGGATTTTATGAGGGATCTCAGCTTCGTACTGAGGCTGGTAAGGGAGATTTTTGAATTCTGGGATTTTCCTCTTTTCTGCAACAGTTTCTTTCTTCTGTTGTATAGTCTGTTTATGGCAGGGACCGCCAGATTGCCTTCCTTTTTTTGGAGGAGAGTGTTTTGGTTCTATTTGGGATGGCACAATTCATGCACAAGTGGAAGTGCTCATACAGTGCCTTAGTGTAGGATTCAGCAGTCAAACTTTCAGATCCCGTCTGCATGGGTGTCATGAAGTTTGTCACCTCTGACTTGAGTAGTATAAAGTTGGCTTTGGAGAAGTTGTTTACGGAGGTTTCCTTACTGGGGAGTGGGGGTGGGATGTGGATGTCAAGGGTGATTTACTTATGGTCAGACCTGACCAATGAGGGGGAAACCACTGGTGTGGAGCATCTATCTCCCATGTTGGTAATGACCAGGCCTAGCATATTGCAGCCTCTGGTGGGACAATGGATTAGTTGATCCAGGGCGTTGGAATTTATGAATTCCAAGAACTGTTGGGAAAAGGTGTTGGTACTCGAGTAGTTTTCCCAGTTAATGGCAGGGTAGTTCAAATCACCCAGTATTAGGGTGTTTGGTAGTATCTTAATATTTTCCAGTATGTTTAGAAAGGTGTAGTGATAATCTTGGGGCATGGTGGGGGATCTGTACCAAGCTACAATTTGGATTGCAGTTTTACCTAGTGTTAGCTGCACCTGGAGAATTTCAGATGCATTGTGTTGGGCAACTAGTCTGAAGGTGTGAATATCCTTGGTAAATATGGACACTCCTCCACCCTTAGTGTTTCAGTCTTGGTTTGGTGGCAGAAAAGTGTGGTAAGAGTTGTAGCCTGGTATTGCAGGGGTGCTCTCTGAAGCCTTGAACCAAGTCTCAGTTATTGCACAGATATCGATGTCCTCCATTTGTAGGAGTGCCTCGAGAGAGTGCATTTTGAGGTTTAGACTTCTAGCACTGAGTAGCATTACCTTCAGATTTTGCATGCTTGTATCTGTTACGGTGGTGATTTTGTCCTTTGAACCTTGCCTAAAAAAAGGCACTATAGGGGTGGCAAGAGCTTTAGCCAGTAACCTGAATCCCAGGGGTGACAGGTGCAGACCATCTCTGGCAAAGCATTGTGGTTTGTCGATCATGTCTTTCAAGGCAGACAGATACTGGATCCCATTTGAATGACACCAGAAGCTTAGCTAATTGTTGAAGTCAATCATTTGTCCTTTTACTGTGGTATCATTCTGGGCAAAGGAAGGATGCTACTCAGGGCTAGGGTCATACCTGCCTGGGCCACATGATCTGACAGCTCTTCCGTGTCTCTTTTCATGTAGTCCAGGGAGGTACATCTCAAGTCATTCACTCCAATATGGACAATGACAGAGTCATATTTGTACTTGTTATGGAGTGACCTGAGTGCATGCTTTATGTGGCAGATCGTTGCACCCGACAGGCAGCTGACTGTAATTTTCTCCTTGTTCAGCCTGGTGAGTGAGACATCAGTGTGCCTGACTGTAGAGTCACTTATGACTAAAGTGTTGGGTACATTGTCTTGCCTTAGGGGCACTTCTTGCGCCAGTCATACACACTAAGTAATCAGATTACTTATTTTTAGTCTAGATAGTGTTATCTGTTTTATTCCACACGATTTAAAGGATCACACTTGCTACTCTACTTTATTTGCTAATGTATTTAAAGCTTCCTAGTCTCCTCAGCTTCAAAGTCTGAGCAGCAGTAACATTGCATTTGCCATGCATTTACATCCTTACTATTGCCTATGTTTGGTTTACAGAAGGCTACATTTATAATGTCAGCTATGTGGTTAGAACTAACCATATTACCAAAATGCACATTATATTCCAACCCCTCATATTTAAACTGCCTTTTTACTTATTTATTTGTTTATTTATTTAGTCATTTTTTTTTGAATTACAAAATTACATTTTCTATAGGCTGATTGTGTGTTATTTTAGAGTTTGGATTTGGCTACCTTTTATTATTTGTTTACTGGGAAAGTCTGGCTTGGAACAAAGCCAATTTTCAGTAGAAGCCCGGGGAGAAAAGCTCCAAATGCATATCATTGTGACGTGGGAGGAAACAGGAGTACGCAAAGGAAACCAACACAAACACAAGAAGGACATGCAGACTCTGCACAGAAGACACTCCAGCCGAGAATCAAACTGGAGAATCTTTTGCTTTGAGGTGACAACACTACCACTGCACTACTGCGCCGTCTGTTTTAGATTTTAGATTTGGCTAAACTAGCTCCAAACTTTAACTATGGATCTTCTGTTGTATTCCTAAATTAGGTAATATGCCCACTTTTACACATCTTTTCACTTTTGCTACAGAGCATACATATTTAAATAGCTATCTTACTTAGTTGTCCTCGCCTAGCCAGGTTTGTTGTATGTTCCCTTTCTTAGTTGTAAAGAAGTAGAGCTAGTAGAAACTATATGGGTTTTTCCTCAGTCTTCACCAGTCTCACCTCTAAGTGCCTATCTCCAGGCAGACTTGTACTACTTTCCCCCCGAAATCTTTAGTGTCAATTCATTTTTTTTGTCTTTTATATTTCAGTTAAGCTCTCACATGTTACCAAGTATATTTTGATTGACTACCAACCACATCAAAGGTACATTCACTGAAACTCTGTACAATCATATTAACAACTGCAAAGAGACAGCTATATCTACTTGGATTAAACATAGCATCAACTCAAAAAACAAACCACCCAAGTGGAATTACACCATCGATAGGATATATAAGAAAAGAAGAAATTAATGGCAAAAATTAAGAGGTGTAATGCTCAGCAAGGTAAATAAAATCCCTCATTAATCTAAATAAACAACTCAGGGGACTAATCAAGTCTACCAAAGCCAAATGTGAGGTAACATTTGCCTCCCAAACCAAGGACAATCACAAAGTTTTTTTCAGGGATGCCCTTAGCAATGTACTGAATTATTGTAAATTGAGCAGCCCATATGGAACCAGAAGACAGAGCAAACCTGATCAACAAACTTGGCTTCAATTTTTCACTTCTGACTCTACCACATGCCCCTCAGGAAATACCCACATCCATAACTCTGCAAACTAATACAAGAGAGCAGGTCCATTTTTCAAAGCCAAGAACACTGCATCAGTGAGTCCCAACAATTATTTATTTTGATTTTGTTATTGGTTTTGTCCAACTGAGTTTAGTCAAAAAACTCTTTTCAGAGGAGGCAAGGAGAGGAAAAATTCCAGCATATTACATGATGTTTTAATATACATGGACAGACATTAAATAATATACATTAACAATTGCACAAATATTTGCTAATTAGATTACATTACATGAAAGTAGAGTCAGGTATTACAGTATAAAAAATTTTATGCATTAGTAGATGTTTGTTGAACACTGAGCATTTTATGAGGTGTATGAGTTGGTTTGTCAGATAGATAATATATCACGCAATTAATGCTTAGAGATCCAAAAAATCTGAGTTGAGGGTAGGCCAGAAAATGTTACCCAGGGATTCAAAAAGTTAGTGTAGGCTTAGCACAAATGTGTTTACCCAATGAGCAGCAGCATTAATTGCACTTACATGACTACACACAAGGTTTAATGGCCAGCAACAGTGTTGCAGCCAGGTAACTGTGTAAAACAGCACAAACACATTCAGACATTCATATCTATTTACCTACAGGCAAACTAGTTCTGTGGGACTGAGCGGAGAGCCACAGTGACTACCAGGATTTAATTTAAGGCAAAGAATGCATTATTAACACATAACAGGAACGTGTACTCAGTGCAAAGTACAGTACAAACATGTTTTGGCCATACTGAAATAAAGGTTTGGTGATGATTAACATGGGCACATAGAATGCATTATGGGGAAGTGAGTGTATTAACAAAGCCACAGACAGGAATGGTATGAATGAAGAATGGTCATGAGGACAAGTGGAACATGGTAATGTACACCACATGACAGCGTGTTAATGTACGTACACCCCCAAAGACAAGTTATAGCATGAACAGTAATCACATATGTACATAATACAGTATGTACTGCTGATTACATCTCGATTAGGTATATTCATATCATCGCACACTTAATTGTATATTATGTGACTCTCAGACAAGGTCACATATCAGTGGAGATCATTGTTTATGATATAGGCAATCTGACATGATCACTGGAGAGGACATTTAGCAAGTACGGTATATACAACAGGGGGGTATGTGCATATTGCGAAGATCTGCCAAAAGAGTTGTTTGAATATGAGTGTAATGTCAGCATAGTTCTCAACAAATTGGGACACAGCAACAGGCTCATGGACAGCTGTAGACAGAAGCATGCACAACCATGAACAATATCAGGAGAATGCAACCATTAATCTGTGTTATTGACATAAAATATTTGATTGTGATTTATTAACATCCTGTGCATGAACACACTTGTAACACTTGTAATGATTTGTCAGTAATCTATAAATAAAATCAAACACACCTTCCTCAAACATGACCACTTTTGAGAGGTGTTAAGAGGGACGCTGTTACTCCTGTATTTTAAATTAGGAGAAATCCTGACTAGTTGAGAGTTTTGCATGACACACATATGCCACACTCCAAACTTGCATGAATGTTACCCGTGCTAACAATGATGTCAATGAGCTATGTATTTACTGGGTGCATCACAGCAAAATGTATCACGCATGCATCTTGTACAACACCTGGAAGGGAAGTCTGCACTGTCAACTCCTAATGGTAATGCATCACAAAGAATGCTTATATATGAACAAAAAATGTGTGGAAGCATACTGGGGCAAAGATGACACACTTGAGTAAATTATCCCTGGAAGATGAGTGGTGATGTACATGCAAAAGGATGCACTGTACTCAATTACTGGTTTTACGAGGGCTGAGACCAATGGACTATAATGTCCTTTGATGTGCATGGTCTGCCCATAATCAGGATATGTGCTACATACAAGGGATTTGTCACCACTGAGATCACATACTGGTGGAAGTTCTGCTTACTATCTACCCAAGTACCCAGGTCACATAACACTTGGTCTGTTCATAGGGATGTGCTGTCTAATGTAATTAGCTTGTTTATTTGCTTTCAAAAGGAAATAATCATGTATTTTGTCCATACATTGTGTCTTCATGGCTCTGGTAACAAAACATTTTGTGTATTAATGCTTTCTGCTGCATATCGCTAGCATTCTTAGATTAAATGATTGTCTGAAATTTCCAGTAATCCACAAAGCTGGTTAGACACATGATGTCTAAGTTTGTCTTGACTTCTGAGAATACATACTGAACAGGAAACAGCCTAATGCAGAGCCCTGAGGTCCTGGTCACTGAACTCTACCTAAAGGTGACTTCACACATATTGACATTAGGCATCCTGTGTGTGATCTATTTCTCTAACCACTTAGTGACGTTGGCGTTTATGCCCACTTAAGACAGATTATCTGTAATACCTGAGTGCAGATTTTTGTCAAATGACTTGGCCAGGTGAAGTTATGTATAATGACACTATTTTCCTCATGCATGCCCTTGTGACCTTGTCGAAGACATCAACCAGATCTGTCTGGAGGCTGTGTTTAAGTAGGGATCCAACTGTGTCTGCTAGATCAGGTTTTAAGTTATGGTACGGGCAACCTGGTATGTTGTCAAGGCCCACTGATTGTGTATTATTAGCCTTAGAGAGTGCACAGATGTCCTGCTCTCCTGAGAAAATAAATGGGGTAATATTTGCATGTATACTTTGGCTGATGGTCAGTAGAAATATGGTAGTGAAGTGTGAGGAAAAACTGTCAGCTAGTAGGTTGTCTATTATCTCTGGTTGAGTATGGCTGTTAGCATCCATAAACAGCTCTGCACTTAGTAGATGTGTATTCCTCTTAACATTTCACACCTCCAAATACAGCCTTGGTTATGCATCACATTTCACACAGTGGTACTGTTCACACATTCATACAGCTCTACAAATATAAAAATAAAAAATAAAAATGTTGATGACAGCAATATTGACATGTGAAATGTTCCTAGGGTCATAGCACATTACTAAGCTAATGGCCAAGATCACATAGAATCCTATCCATTATTATACTATTTAAACCAAACTCAGTATATCTATATGATGGAAGATAGTAATTCTGTTGTGCGTATGTGTGCATCTGTGTGATTGCATTGCATTGCATACTGCCTCTGTCCTTATGTGACATGTGCCCTCCCCCATGACAGAATTAGCAATCACATATTCATTGGTCTGGAGATGGCTTGAAGAGGCTCATGAAAAGATTCTACTTCAAGATGTGTGTATGCATCTTTGAGATGAGGACATCCTCCACTCCTCTGCAAGAAGAATCATGTGGCCAGAGGTAAAAAGTGGATGTTGGATGCATGGGGATACATTAAAGGTTTTCCTAAGTGATACTGAAATGACCATAATATACCACCAACCACACACACATCAGTACATTGGGTCTGATTTGCACATTACACCTGTGATTGTATAGAAGCTGAATTATATGCAATGTAACACTAGCACCACCACATATGTCTGACTTTAACACTGTCACATTGCACTTTATAGTGTATGTTAGCATCATTGTATCCTGAGATTAACATGTTGGGATGAGTGTTGGACATGGATGTGGAGTTATATCTCAGTGTAATATAGTGTGAAAAATATTATATGAATGTATACACAATCAAGTTGCTGACTGTCAGATTAGAACCCCTAAACATCTAGATATGGAAGCTGTAGAATGTAGTACTTAACATTACTACCACACCACAAATTTGACTTTAATACTGTCAGAATGCACATTATATAGGATGACATCATCAGTGTATGTTACAAGAAAAAGTTAGAGATTTGGGATGCATGGATAAGCTTAAAAATACCCTTGTTGTCATTAGCCTAGTAAACACATATAAGCCTATGAAAAAGAAGTGTTATACTCACCATAACATTCCATCTGTGTTGTCTATTTTCATTCTTCCTCCACTGATGAGTTCATGTCCAACCTTTGGATGCAACTGAGACACTTTTTACAGATCTTGGAACACTGAAAGCTCTCAAAATCCACTCTTATCCATAATGCACTAGTCCCCTGTATATCTCAGATCTTGTTTGCTGACTTTTAGTAAATATAGAAAAGAACAAATACCAGTATTAGAGATCAAACAAAGGAACATTGGTTCCTCTAGCATCTTTTGAGCCTTCCAGAAGTCAAATTGGTGGGGGGTTGGAGGGAGTAAAGTTGAGGAAGCGTGAAAATGGATAGCACAGGTGGAACATTATGGTGAGTACAAAACTGCTTTATCTGATGTTGTCATTTTCATTCATTTCTCAACTGTTGGGACAGAGTCCCCAGCTATCTCAATCCCTGGAGGACTCAAAGTAGGGATATTCCTGAGTGCCACAGGACCAAAGGCTGCACTTCCCCTAGAGACCAGATCCAATTTGTAATGAACAATAAAAGTATGACAGTTAGCCCAAGTTGCAGCTGCACAAATTTCATCCAAGGAAGACATGGATAAAAACACTGAAGAGATTGCCATAGACCTGTTAGAATGAGCTTTTAGAGGTTTTAGCAAAGTCAAGCCTACTTTTTTGGTAAACATATGAAATACAATCAGTTAACCATTTAGGTAAGGTCACCTTGTTAACTGATTTAACCAATTTTGAATCTGAAAATGCGACAAATAATTGATGTGATTTCCTGAAAATTGTTGTCCTGTGTAGCTAAAAAGTGTAACTGTCTGTGAAGATCTGGCAAATGTAGATATACTCTCCTTGCAAAGTTTAGAAGAGGTTAAAGATGAATTGTTTACCCCAATTTGAAAATTAGAAATGGCAGCTAGTTGTACTTTAACAGCTGAAGAACTAGCACCGTTGTTAAAATTTTGCTAAAAACTCTAGAATATTAAGTACTGGCTCTGAAAAAGAGTCAGTGTCATTCAGCTGTATCCAAATGGCAAATCTTTTCCAAATGTTCTAGTAGAAGAATTGTGGGAGGATAAAAAATATTTTAAACAGGGGAAGAGAACATTGCTATTAATGGAAGTGAAGAAACCGTGCAATTAATTTTAGGCCTAAGATGTCTGGGTGTATCATGTTTGTCGAATAAGACAGTAGATCTGGAAATTGATCTAGAATCCATGGGGGACAAAGCAGATGAGGCCAAAGAAAGGGGAAGCAAATATGATGAGACAATAAGTAGCAATGAGGATGAGTGTGCTCATCATTCAAGATGCTTTCTGAAAGAATTTGGGGATTAGTGGTGCAATGGTAAAGGTGTACAGGAGACAGAGCAATCATGGAGAAGATCATACCTCAGTGATTCCCCCATAGGGAGGACCAGGGTGAAGAATCTGCAGCATTTGTTGTTGAGAGGAGATGCAAAGAGTTCACAGCAAGGTTGACTCCATCGGCAGAATATATTTTTCTCTACTTTATTGTTGACCACTAGTCAGGCATTAGAATGGATCTGCTTAACTTGAGAGCTAACAGCGACCAACGTCCGAGTGCAAAAGCAGCAAATGAGATGTGAGGTATGGTAGGGGACTAGTGCATTATATGTAAGAGAGGAGCTTTATAGCTTTCAGTGCTCCACGAGCTATAAAAAGTGGCTCAATCAGATTTGAGGGTTGGATTAAAACCCAACAGTTGAATGAAAATGACAACATCAGATCCTATGTTTTAGGGGTATCTGACATAGCTGTGGACTCACATGCCATTCTAAAATTTGTCACTATTATTAATGTTGAATGAACACACACACACACCAGTTGACCGCAGTGAGACTAAAACTCCTGCCTAACTATCAACAAAATACAGTACTTAACACAAGTGCAACAGCAAAAGTCTGCCTTTTATAGTGTCAGGCAACACTTTGTAGCTGATTAGAAGAAGAAGTGTGCAGGAGTTTCTTGCAAGCTGCTCTAAAATGGTACCTAGAATGTGAAATAATTGAACACAAACACCTACCAATTGCCAACAGTGAAACTAGAACCCCTACTTAACTATCTACAGTATGTGATGAGAAGAAGAGCGGCAAAATTGTGTTTTACAAACTGTACTAAAATGGTCCCTAGAAAGTGAACTAGCTGAACACAAACACACACACAAATCACTTAACCACATTGAGACTAGAACCCCTACCTGTCTACAAAAGTGCCACAGCACACATCTGGCTTTCATAATGTCAGAAAGCACTTTATAGCTGATGACATCAGTAGTATGTGGTGAGAAGAAGAAGGGGGTAGGAGTGTCTCAAAAGCTGTTCTACAATGGTCTCTAGAATGTGAGCTAACTGTACACACACACACACACACACACACACACACCACTTGACCACAGTGAGACTAGACCCCTACATAACTATCTACAGAACACAGTATTTAATGCAAGCACCACAGCACAAGTCTGGTTTTCATAGTGTCACACAACAATTTACAGTTTATGACATACGCAGTCTATGTTTTTCAGAAGAAGTTTGGAGGCTTGTATGAAATGGCTGTGTAATCATGTAAAACTGTCAAAAAGTTTGTTCTCCATGTGACTTAATTGCAGACAGTAGGATACAGATTCACATTCTTCTAACTACACACACAAGTTGACTGGATTGCGCTTAGAACCCCTACCTAACTAATTTTATAAGGTAGAGAAGTCGATACTTAACACAATCACCACAGAACAAGTCTGACTTTCTTACAGCTACTGGACAATTTAGAGTGAATGGTAATATCATTGTATGCTTGGGAGAAGATGTTGTAAGGCCTGCTTATGACTAGTTTGCTGAAAGTAGGGTACAGTCATGTCATGACTATGCATACACACTTGCACATACATAGGACACACACATAATGTGGCTGTTGTGATGAGTTAACCCACATGCAAGTACTTTGTTCCCATCCACAGAACACAGTAGTTAATAACTTCACCATCCCTGAAGTATGCTTTTGCCTTGTCATACTGGTCTTTATAGATGATGCCATTTTCATTATATGATGTGGGTGACATATCTTGTTATGAGAGTGGTGTGCAAAGTGTGGACTTTGTATTTTCTGTTGTATTTCCTACCTGCATGTATACTTTCAAAGACAAGTTCTCAAACTAGATGCAAAAAGGTGTCAGGAATGCTTGTTGCAAAAGTGAGACATATGCACCTGTTTCTCATAATGTTGTGTACATTACACCTTTACAGTCACACATGGGCATACACATTTTGTTATCAGCATGGATGCCACTGTGTATGTATGTATGTCTGTATGTGTATTCGTATGTATGATGAATTGATGTCCACATTAAGACATGTATAAAACAATCTGAATGTGTATTGTCAGTATAAAGCTCTTGATAATGTAACAATGCAGTTGTGCTAATATTTTTGTAGTGTAGGTGACATCTGTGAACTACTACTGACATATCCCTTTTTGAAGTGTATTGGTACAGGGCACACGAGTCTGAGTAAACATGTGCTCAGTCAGTAACAAGTGCCTTCACTTTGGTTGTGGTTTTACATGGACCAAAGCTGGATGAAAACTAAAATGGCATTAAACATACTAATACATGCCAATTAGCTCTTTCCATAGTGCACTGCTGAGCAAGTGGTTTGTGTGATTGATAGCAAAGTGCTTGTGCATGCGAGATTCATATTGAATGACAACTTGAACTTGAGAGTATTTATGCACATATGTTGATGTTAGAAATAACTGACAGATACTATGGTGTTCATATTATACTTTATATTGGCAAACATGTCATAATTTTTAAAACATGAAGTAATAGTGCTATGGCCTTCCTCGTTTGTGAAGAGCTAAATAATGAGTAAATGCAGGTCTCTACTTAATTTGGAAAAAAAGGGATTTTTCTATTGATTTGCCTTCCTCTGTGCAAATGCGCTAAGAGAATAGGCATGGCATTCAGCACTTTGAACAGTAATGAGGTTAAGAAAAACACCTGCTTTCTAGCTTTCTCTGTGGCAGCAGGCGTAACAGCATCCAGTTTATATTTTGAGCAGAAATGAGACAGAGTCTGAATCTAGTTCAAACAAATTGTTGTAGTCATTTTTTCAGGTTGGTATGACATAATTAAATGTGCTAATTTTTGGAAATTTGAGAGTCAATGACTACAATGAAGTAGTATATAACAATGAACATCAGTCAACTGATTTATGTCAAGAATGCACATATGGATTTCTAGTGTTATATATTTATCAGTGCAAATAAATGTTATAGTAATTATATAATCTGAGGGTCTTTACACTATTTTAAATGAGTGTACTTTTACTGCAGTGAGTTTAAGCAGCATTGTGTGGAGGAAACCGCACTATGCCATAGGAAATGAAGAGCCCATTACTATAGCTTGGCAATGGTATATGATTCCAAACTCTGCGCAAATGCAGAGGACAAAAAGTGTAGGCTTTTTATTTTTATTAGAGATTTATTATTTATGGGTATGGTGTGTGATTCTATTTTTTGACCAGATTGCAGGTGTGAAAATAGGGTAGATAGGAAAGTGATGAAATGGTGTGGGCCAGAGGGGATAAAGTGGAAGTAATATAAGAATGAGTAGGAGGGAATTAGGAAAGAACCATAGCTATCCACTTCTTCAACACTGTAAAATGACAATGGATAGAATATTGGATGAATTTGGACCATCACTTCAACAAAGATGGGTGACAACAAAGCATTCATGTTGTATAGCCAGTGGGATCGAATCGTGTGTCAAGAAGACACATGTGACATGGAGAGCTATGTATGGGACATTTTATTTTTTTGGTGGGACAGGTGCCCATTCTTTTATTTCAGTAAGACAGGAATGTTTGGTAAGGGACATAGATATGTCAGGGTCAGGTAATTTGGGTAGGTAAATAAGTGGTAGGAGACAAACAGGGCAAACAAGACACAGACAGGGACACAAAAGGTTAGGGGGCACCACTATTGAGGATAGGGAGGGGACATCAGAGGCCCATGCCCATCAAGCATGGGGCAGTGAGAATCTACTCCTCACCCTCAGAACTTTCATCATCATCCCCTTCCTCAGCTTGCTGTTGGGGTGCTTGACATTTTTTCTATGCAGCATTCCAGCAAGCACCTTTCTCTCTATGACTGAGGTATGCACCAATGGTACCTTCTACAACCTTACACACCATATCTGGCAGCTTCTGATGGGTGACAAAAATCACTGCTTCCACCAATATTCCCAGAGGGTATCACCGCACTAAGAGTCGGGATAATGCTAACTGATATTGTGGGCCCAGGTAGTGTGGGGGCTGCAGAAGCAGTACTGCCAGGTTGTGTTAAGGATGTTCTGGGTGTCAGTGTGTCAGCAATTGGAGGGATGGCAGACAGAACTGCACTATTTGGCCTACCTCCCTGTGCTGAATCATTTTATCAGTTGTCAGAAAATGATGACATCAATACATTGTGATCACACATGTAAAAATAAAAATGATAGATAAGGGTTGGGTAAGAGGAAAAAGAAAAGGATAATTAGAACCACTATACATCACATATAATAAATTACTATGATGCAAAGATATTTTTATTTTTACGTTTACTATACTTTTTAAAAATACAAAATAGGACTTAAACTTGTTCCAAATTATCCTTGCAATATGCATATATTGCACATATGCTTTTAAAAATAAAACAGATTAAGTTAACAGCATGGCATTTATGCTAACTGTGTTGGAATTAATATTTTAACATTTTTATTACTTTACTGTGTATTAGTTCCTTGTGGGATATGAACCTACAACATTTGAATATACTATTACAAATGACTCCTACAACTGCCTTGATCTACAGAATGAAGCATACACACTTAATTTTACAGTTAAGATATGCATGCTTAATTTGATACTAATATATACAAGAGCAATACTTTTCATACTGTTCTCTGCAATCTCCTGGGCTGCTGTAAAATACAGAGGAGTGAAAAAGATAAGTGCATTATGCATGCCAGTCTTGCCTATGTCCAGCTTTGAGTATAATTTATCTTTGTCTGTATACTTACACAACTGCAGGATGTCAGCAGTCCTAAACTCATCTAGCCACTGGTTGAGCTGTGTCTGCTTGCAGCTTTTCAGGTCATTGATTTGGTGCCTGCATTGTTTGCTAGTATGTGGAATGCCAGTCACACTGGAGACAGCCTTGGCAAGACTATTCCAAGCCTCTGATTTATGTTGAGAACCAGTATAGTTCCCCTGCAATAGCCTATAGCTGTGGTGCTTTACAAGCTGTGCAATTAATATTCTGAATGCCCAGGTGAGAACTGCCCTCACTAAGGCAAAAAACACAGCATCCATGGGACCGGATGGTGTCCCCGGCTGTGTGCTTCATGAACTCAATGAGGAATTAAACCCACAGTTAGGACAGCTGTTTAATCTTAGCCTCACCTCAGGATACGTACCCAAGGAGTGGCGCACGGCGACTGTGGTCCCACTTCATAAGGGCGGTGCCTCCACAGACCCTGGAAATTACCGCCCCATTAGCTTGACAAGCCTTATCTGCAAAGCCATGGAGAGGATCATAATGGAACTCATAAATAAAGACATAGGGAACTTGCAGACTTTGGATCCAACCCAGTTTGGCTTTGTCAAAGGCAGATCCTGCCTCTTAAACTTGGTTGACTTTTTCGAGACAGTCACCAAGGCCATTGATGAGGGAAAGGCAGTCCATACAGCCTACCTCGACCTGGCAAAGGCCTTCGACACAATACCCCACTCAGGTATCATCGAAAAACTCATCAGCTTGAATGTAAACCCATACATCACAAGATGGGTTGCAAACTGGCTAAGTGACAGAACCCACAGGGTCAGAGTTGCTGGAGCCATGTCAGACTCAAAGCCTGTCATAAGTGGTGTCCCACAGGGCTCAGTCCTGGGTCCACTCTTGTTCGGCATCTACTTTTCTGAAGTACAAGCAAACACAGGAGGGTTATGGCTGACAAAGTTTGCAGATGACTGCAAACTGGGCACCATAGTCGAAAACACATCTGACACAGATATCCTCCAGAAGGGCCTCACAGAAACGGATAACTGGTGTCAGAGCCATGGCCTGAAGTTAAACGCCAAAAAATGCATAGTCATACCCTTCGGGAAAAACAAGGTTACCCCTAGCTACCATATAGGTGGCAATCCACTGAGCACAGAAAAAGTCATCAGAGATCTGGGGACCCAGGTTGACAGTAGCCTTTCGTTTGACACTCATGTTGCTAAAGTAGTTAGGAAAACCTTCTATATCACCCACCTGATCATGAAGGGATTCACATCTAGATCAAGGGAGGTCATCGTCCCCCTGTACTCATTACTCATTAGACCTATGATTGAGTACAAAGCCCCGTTCGGAATGTATCTGACCAGACACCTGCTGCAGCTTGAAAGGCCCCAAAAGTTCCTCACCAAAAGGATAAAGGGTCTCAAAAATATGTCTTATGCTGCCCGACTGAAAGAACTCCAGCTCTATTCAGTCTCATACCGCTTGCTCAGAGGTGACCTGTGCCTGACATATAAGGCCATGTCAAACCCAGATTTGATGAATATGCTTCACCTCAAAAAATCTAGATCCCTCAGAACCACAAGGGCGGGAGACTTAAACCTTGACACGGTTATAAATAGAACGTGCTGGAGGGACAGATTCATCACCCAGAGACTCCCTATGCTGTGGAACAAAATCCCGGTACATGTGAGGCAGAGCACCTCTCTGGCCTTGTTCAAGAGGAATCTTGACCAATGGATGGGAGATTGCAGATATACCCCAGGGATTACTTCAGTGTCACTGCTTGACAGAGGCACAGCAAAATGATAGGCATAGTTTTTATTCAAACTAAAGGGGTGGCGAAAGCCACATAACTATGGGCTAGGCTTATAAATGCCCTTGGGCAGATAGCCTAGTATGAACCTATGAACCTATGAACCTATGAACCTATGTACTCCTGTACACCCCATCTTTTGAGCCCTAAATTCTGCAACTTCCTTTCTAGCTCCTGCCATGTCCCCCAGGTCATACAACAACAGTTAAAGTGTTTTGTTTTCATGCCAATTCATGATTTTGCATTTAATGGTCAGTACTCAAACCCGCACAATGATGCCAACCGCATTTGTACAATGTAACGTGAAGAGCATTGATGCCAAAAAGAGAGGAAGGCAGTTTATGAATTAGAAAGGGTAAGGTGACAGCTGGTTTTAGTTTATGGGTTGGATGCTGATGTGCACATTAGATGAGTTAACTTTTCAGACATGTATTGGGGTGCATACATTTTATGACCTGACATATTTTTGGTTGCTTAATACACTAATAAAAGTAATTGTTACAATGTGGGATTCAAACCTATGTAAAACAGACAATACATATTCTTCCACATAGGTGTTTTTACCTCCTTGCCCTAGATGAAGTGTTTATCTTATATGCTCATTAATTATACAGACACATTTAAGAGTGAGTGGTTAACTATGAATGTGTGTGACCTGACAATGTCCTGGTTTATACATTCATGCATATATGACTGTGACCGGACAATGTCCTGGTTTATACATGCATGCATTTATATGACTATCATTGAAGTATGAAGTCCATCCCAAGGTAGAAATCAATTTTTAAGTACAGAAACATAATTGTCAGTATACCCTCAGTCACATACATAATTCTTATGATATTCACTGCTGTATATAGTTATGTCTAATTATCTTTATGTTGTTCTTTATTTTTAAAAGTTGAGTGGAACAGTATTACTAAAACTTGGATTATGCTAGGTTAGAAACCTGGCTGACCTGTATTGTGGCCATGAAATTATACCAGTTGTCAAAGTGAAGGCTGGGCAACAGATGTATTTTTTACAGGCATTAATGTGAAGACTGCTTATTGCAACTGAGGACTTGTTTGTCACACATAGCTCATTAGTTATATATACACATTAAAGTGTCGAGTTATTCATGTCACACACATACATAGTTAAAGTTCAGAAAATAAATGTTCAGTTATATTACCATAATTGTCCCAGTCCTCTTCAATAAACACATCACATAGAATGATGTTTGATGACTTTTATTAAACTTCCATAAACATAATTTTGTTAACCAATATTTATTAATTACAACTGACACATGGTATAGTTGGTATTAATCACAGCATAATATCCATGTAGCATTAACTAGGACAGAGTGACCCTCCTCTTCCTGACCCAGTAAGCAGCATCTGCTCCACTCACTTACTTATGAAGCAGCGTCCTACCACTCACTTCATTTACTATATATTGAATTACACATCCAACCAAATAAGCAGCTTGCCTCTGCTTGCTTATTTTACTTATCAAGCAGCATCCAACTGCTCAATTTCCTTTCCCAACTCATTGAATTGAACAGCGAACACCAGAGGGGGAATAGAAGAGGACAAGTCTGCCCCCTCTTCCCTGGCCAGATTGATAAAATAACCATGATCCACACTATTCCACCAAAAAAGGGGGAGGGAGGGCAGGTAGCAAGTTCATGCCAAAATGTGATTCCTTACCCAGTTACACTTGCCTAAACCTCTTAAGCCCCTTGTGTTGTGACTCCAACCCACCTGCAGGAACCCCAAACTCCCCTTAAACAATCCTGAAACCTGCTTTACCCCACCCCCAACATACCTCCTCCTGCCTTGCCCCTACACTACCCCAACCCGCACCCACTCTGATGTGCCTTAATGACCACTGAATAAAGTAAGATAACCTACTACCTCTGAATGAGCACCAAATAAAGTAAGATTACCTACTACCTCATTGTGCCCCACCCCAGCAAAATCCATTACCTTTCAAATCAACTTTTGTCAAGTCACTGACTGTCACTCACTCTCCTCTCCCTCATCTGTGACCTCATTACACCACTCTAGCGACTGGGACGTTCACCGGAACAGCTTCCATCACCTTTGAGGCCCACTTCCTTCATGTCAATGACCGACCTCAGGCTGCCACCTGAATGCCAACTTAGTACTTCCCCATCTGCAAAAGAAATAAAACTGTAAATTCTCTGTACCCACATATGCAAAACTCCTTAATGACAACATCAACCACTGTCAAGACTTACCTTTTTCATCAACTACACAGCTACTTCCTCATCCCTTATTCTCAGTCACCTGGCACAGCCAAGTCCCCTCACAAATACTTGCTTAGGCAGCGAGGAACATACTACCAAATGGTTTTATAAGACAAACAGCAGCAATTGAGCCAATGCTTTTAAATGAACCTAGTAAAGCACAGAACAGAAACTGAATTTCTACTTGACTGTGTTACCTGATCTGATAAGTCCATCATGAAACAGAGAGACAGTGTCTGGAAAGCCTAGATCAAATCTAAACAAACACCTCTTCTTCTCAAATACAAACACCTACACAATCTTGCTAAAAAAACAGGCAATAATAGACAAGAAGTCCTTCTATAGCTGAGGCCAGAACAAATATAATTCAAATCCTCGTAAATTTTGGACAACACTCAACAGCATCCTTTACCCAGGTAGTCCCTCTAACCCCTCACCCTACCCAAACACAACCCCTGAGGAAGCAGCTACCCTGCTTAATTCACATTTTATCTCCTCCATCCAAAATCTCCTGCCCTCTCAACCTACTTCTTCCACTTTACCTGACCGCACACCCACCCCCAACACCACTTCTTTTTCCTTTAAACCTGTTCCCATTTCCTACATCAAATCTCTACTACTCAAACTCAAACTCTGCTCCCCCTCTACTGACAAATTACCTCCTACCTTCCTCACACTCGCAGCTGACTCTATCGCCTATTCAGTGACAATATTAATAAATAAATCTATGCAAGAATCTACTGTTCCTACCCTTTGGAAATCTTTCTACACTATCCCTCGCCATAAAGGAGGTAACTCCACTGACCCTTCAAACTATCGACCTATTGCCATTTTGTCCCCACTATCTAAGATACTAGAAAAATGTATCCACACTCAGCTTCTCCATCACCTTCTCAATCAAAACCTACTCACCCCTACTCAACATGGCTTTTGCCCCTCTCACAGCACAACTACTGCTCTACTCTCCTTCACTCACACCATTGCAGACTCTTTGGACAACAATAAACTTACTTCCTGTCTCCTTCTTGACCTCTCCAAAGCTTTTGATACAGTGTCTCATCCATTACTTCTATCTAAACTTACTAACCTTCACCTTTCCACCTCCACCCTCAGCTTGTTCGCTAGCTATCTGTCTGGATGCAAACAATCAGTCAAATCGCTCTCTTCCCCTTCTCCTTTCTTGCCAATCTCTACTGGTGTTCCACAAGGTTCTATCTTGGGTCCCGTCTTATTCAACATCTTCACCAATGATCTTTTCACCTCATGCTATCAGTCTTCTCTCATACAATACGCAGACGACTCCACAATAATTTCTACAGCCAACAACATCTCTGACCTACACTCCCTAACCAAACAGCTCTACTTTCCACTGAACAATGGCTTTCAGAAAACTTGCTGATCCTCAGTCCCACAAAAAACAAACTCTTACTCTTTCTACCCCACTCTCTTACTCATCATAAATCCTCCTTTGTCATTAAGTCTTGTAATAACACAGCTGTCCTACCTGACACCCACACCAAACTCCTAGGAGTCATCATCGATGATGAACTAAAATTCAATCAACACATACAGCAATGCATAAAGAAAACACATCAGAAATTAGGTCTGTTATACCGAAACAAAAAATATCTCAGTCCCAAGGCTAGACTCACCCTAGGACAAGCACTTCTCCTCCCCTCTCTCCTCTATGCCGCTCCAGTTCTCACAAATATCCAAAAAACTACCCTGAACAAACTCCAACAATCCTACCACAAAATAGCCAGATTCATCACTAACTCCCCAAACAACACGCACCACTGTATTGCTTTAAAGTCTCTACAATGGCTAGAACTCCCACAACTACTACATCTCTACCAATTTCACATGCTGCACTCTATGCTCTTTAAACCATCCTACTGTCCATCTTTATCTCTCTTTGTCTCTGTGTACATCCCATCTAGACCCCTCCGCACCTCTAATCAACAACTGCTTGATATTTACCACCCAAATAAGTCAGTAGGTAAGCTACTCTACAAACACTCTGTGGCCCAAGCCTGGAACAAACTTCCCCTTGACATACGCTCAATCTCTCACACCCCACTATTTAAAAGAAACTTAAGACACATTTACTCAATTCCAGAATCTGCCCCTGCTATGACCCTACATAGTTCTCTCCTCCCCCACATTGGAATCACTCTCAGTTGATCCTTGTCACACTCTGCCCCACTAGTACAGTAAGTTTTTGCTGTCATTTAACTGTTGTTAGTGTTTTTCTATTGTTTATTACTGTAATGCTAGTTTTATTTCTATTCTGTTTGCTGTGCTTATCTACTACTGTAATGTTTTATTGTACTATCTGGAGCTTTTCTCCTTGGGTCTCCACTGAAAAAGGGACAAAATCCCAGTTGGACTAACCCTGTTAACAAATGTCAATAAATAAATAAATAACAAATCTGCGGATGAGGGGACATTGAAATATCCAAATACCAGGCCCCTTGTGATTTCCATACAAACCCAGATAGAGACAAGTTAATTACATATCAACCCTAGCAACAATTCAGTAAACGAGCTCTACAAGGATGTCCATGGGCAATCACTTACACAAAAGTACATATTCATCTTTAGAGAATATGACCTTGGCAGCTACTCCCATGTGCTGCTTTGCGCCACAGTCATTGATATCAACATGCCCCAGCAACCAATTTAAGATGCTTATCAAAGAGTAAATCTCCTCATAAAACATACCTCTTGACTGTACCCCATTTCAAGAAACTTCCCTCATTTGGGGTCATAGAAGTTAATGTTCCTTAACTTCCACCTTGACAAGTCTGTCACACACACCAAGTTAAATATTTTCCTGAAAACAATGACAAATAGAATGGAATCCTATGATTTCATTAACAGGCCTATACTGTAAATAAATTCATCCCATTTTAACCATCCTATGAGCTTCCAGTTGGTAGTGAGTCATTACCAAGTGTTCCCTACTCTTACCCCTTGTTCCACATTATAAGCAGCAGCATTCCTGCTTCATGAAGATGAGAGGATAAACAGCCAGGGTAAAGCTGAAACCCTTCCCTACATCTGCCTATACAGCAGATTACAGTGCCTGCCATGGCCTCCATGTCAAAGGGGAAGCTTACCTCCACCCCATCAAGCCTGCCCCTCAAAGCCACCATCTTTCCCAACCACATAAGGACTCCAGGCACACTGCTCAAGTCAACAAAAATATATTCACTAAAACTCCGACCCCCCTACCACCCAGAAACTGCCTGCACATCCTACTCAGACACAAGCCATTCCCCAGCTTTAAGAACAGTGATAACTTTAAGAACAGTGTTAAAGTGAGAACCTGTCTGTGCTTTTCTGCCAACACTTGCCTTCCTCCAAACCTCTCAGAGAAAATGATGGGAGAAAAAACAGGAAGTGCTCCACCTTAACTACAAGATAAACACGTCCATTCTGCCCCTTCTGGGCAGCAGCCAAGTCCGGTTACTGCAAATAGCAATAAGCTTGAGTGCAACTCCTACTTCTCCACCTCCCAGAGCAAAACACCTGGAAAAAGCCACAAACCAAAGTGGGACAAAGGCCCACCCAGGAACAAAACTTAATGCTCTTACAAATGTAGTAGACAGATAATCAATGTTGCATTAACATGACACCTTTAAAGGGTTGGAAATACAAAACTCAAATGTCTATCATCATGTCCACTTTCAAACTGTAATAACTGGCCAGATGACCACACTTATAAAATGTGGACCAAAATATGAGGCAAAGACCTGGCCATTCTGTTCGTACCTCTAAGGCCAAAAGAGTGACAATTTTAAACACTGCTTTCACAACTCCAGAAACCCAACAGAAATGACAGGTTTTTGCATTCTCATGAATTAGGTAGGAGCTATGCTTGTGTTGTCCCTTCCCTCAAAATGCTATACACTTAATATAGGCTTTCATGAATCTAGCCCATAAGCTGAATCAATGAACCAAAAGATATTCCACTCCTCAACTGTTAAAAGTATGACCCATCACCTCCTTAACTTACCTTCATCCTTGTTGCTTTAAACTCAAAACCAAACATCCATATGCACGTTTGCGCATTCAACCACGTGTTCAATAACCTGATAGCCTCTCATTACATAAATACACGTAAGAAATGTATGGAACAGCATACCAAGAATAATTAGTCTCTCACAGTTTTATGACCAGCACAAACTGCTTAACTTGGCAGATAATTAACCCACCTCTCAATGTCCTAGAGCAAGAAATATGGACAAAGCCATAAGTAAAAGTGGGACAAAGGCCCATTTATTAACTATTGCTCTACAAAATTAGGAAGTTGATAGAATAACAGGGTTTGCATTAGGAAGATCCTCCACCCTTGACTATAATGACTGTAAACAGTGCATCTCTTCCTCTCCACCTCCTAGAGCAAGGCAAAGCCGTAACTAAAAATGAGACAATGGCCCATAACAAGGTTGCATGAGTAAGAATTTCTGAAGGGTATGCAGGCTGAAACTCCAATTCCTGCCATTAGTTCCTAACTTCCATCTTACTGATTTGCCAATAATTCACCAGGAAACCACACATTTAAGAAAAACGGACCAACATATGAAGGAAAATTCTGTGAACATCTGTACAGTTGAGAGGTATGGTGAACCATAACCATTTAATTATCTCAGTTATTTAACAAATGTGAATACAGTTCTCCACAATATACCTGCAGACATTTCACTGTAAATGGCTGAGTAGAGGTGAACCTTTCTTTCTGCAAATGCTCGAACATGTCCCTTTCCCTCCAGAACCAATATGGAGTCAGTTGTTGTATTAGCATGCGCTTACTGAAGGGCATGAACTCCGAAACTCAAACATCAACCATAGTCAGAACCTCTCCCGATCCCCACCAGTCCAACAAGGTTCATGGATTTTTTTGTTTTGTTTTTCTTTTTCTTCCTAAATTATAAGATATGCTTGCTGCCAATTCCTCCCGTGACAATTCTGGTAAATCTGTACAGCTGAGAGGCATTCCAGACAAACAGCAGCAACACAAATCAGTGCCAGCCACACCAGCCCTTGCAAAATGCCAACAACCAAGCAAGCGGTGTATGATTCCACCTTTCATTGCCCCAAATCAACCAGTTAAAAGGCACCAACAAAAGGCAAAAACTTGTTAACTGCATAGAATCATAGTCCTCTGTACCTGATTCGAACCACAACTGTGCATCCCAGAAATTATACGAGTTCCACCACTCAATTAGCTGGCCCTATATAATGACCATTATGCACCGCTACTTCAGCCCCCAAACCCCAAGAAATTGCTGCCCTTGCACCCACCAATGATTGTTACTCACAGACAAAGCATAGACCACAGGGGAACGATATCCAAAATAAGCACAAACTGAATACTGCTCCTATAAACCTAAAAGGCAAGTATAGCAATGACATCTGCATCACCATACCTCTGCCAATGGACACCAGGTCTGACACTACGATGCCTATTACCAACCAATAAATTCCAGAAACAGATAATTATCAGCGCCTCTTTTTTTTTTAATGACAAAACCCATAAAATGTTAAGTTTACCAGATTAAACTTGCAGCACCACAACTGTAATTTGACTTAAATACTTGCAGTTACCTTTCTTAGATTTTTTTATTTTGTTCGTGCCAATGTGGACCATGGGAAGTACATTCCATTACTAATCATGCCATCCCTTCCCCTCTACCAGTAGTCACGCTATGTGCATGCATAACTAAGGCCATCACTCACTGGCCTCACAAAGCCTGCAAATAAGCTGTGATGAAGTTTTAATGGCTATCACTCACTGGATGAAGCTGTAAAAAAAATTTTGACAAGAAATGAACTAATAACAAATCAAGTGTCCTTTTAACTACACTCTCCTTACACACACACACACACACACACAAAAAAAACTTTTCCATGTTATTAAAACCCCTAGCATAGCTGATCATCTGAAGCTACTACATTGCTCCCTTCCCCCACTACCCCAAACCAAAACCTCCGGTCAATCCCTCCAGAATGAAGGACCATACTGAGGAATACAACCAGTCCCTGAGCCAATGAAACACTGGCAAGGAAAACCCAAAGCAGTTAACAAGATGAACAACCAAAAACCCACTCAACACCTCCCTAATTAACCACAGAACAACTGACAAGCAGCCCTCCCCATACCCAACCTGTAAGCGGAGAGCAAAAAAAAAAGGGCAGTTTAAGTCACTCAACCTGTACCACCTTGCCTCACTAAGCCCCAAGGCCTACCTGACCTCCAATAACACTTGACATAGCAAGTTCATGCCAAAATGTGATTCCTTACCCAGGTACATTACACTTGCCTAAACCCCTTAAGCCCCTCCCTACCCTTGCCTCATTGCCTCCCAATCATCCCTCATTCCCATTTCATCCTTTCATTCCCCCCACCCTCTTAATTCCTACTACTGTATTTATCTAAACCCCATTTGAAGATGTCCCTGGACAAATTGGTTTGTTACCAACCTCATTTGTACTGATAACCACAGTTAGACATATAATATATATGATATCATGTGCATGCTCAATCCACCTGCTATAGTTACTTTAGATATAATTATTTTTATATTGTTAATTTTAATATAAATTACAGTGGAACAGCATTAGTAAGGGTTGAAGTTTACTGGATTAGAACCCTGGCTCACCTGTTATCATGGCTATTAACTTACACCTGTTGCCACATGGAGAGCTAGGCACAGCTGTATTTCTTACACTCACTACTGTGTATGAGTGATGATTGCCAAACTACCCCGCCTAGCGTGTTTGTGCGAGAGAAGACCACATGTTATAATGTATCTATTTAGAATTTGACAAGTCTGCAGGTGTTGTGGAAGTATGCTAACTGCCACACAATGATGCTTATCATGTTTGTGCAATGGAAAGCACAAGGTGTAACAATGCATCTTTTTTTTTAAATTGATAATGTCTGTTTATTGTCTGCAGGTGATATGTAATTGCAGGTGTTGTGGGAGAGTGCTGACTGCTGCACAACGCCACTTAGCATGTTTGCACGATGGAAGGCAAAAGATGTTGCAATGTATCTTTTCTGCAATTGCCAATATCTGCTTGTTGGCTGGGGCATTATGCTGTGTTTGCATAGAGGTGAGCAACAGGCAAACAACATGAACCATGATATCCTGCATATCCTAGGTGGTGTATGCTTCATTGTGTCTACGAGGTGTGATACACAAATGATTCATAGCTGTAATTTATGCTGTCCTTATCATAGAAACAACTTCCAGGAGTTTTAATATATTTGTCCATTTCATCATATTTGCACTAAGCCACACATCATGCAAATATTAATATTTAAGAAAAAAACAAAAAAGGACACATGAACAACATTACAAAATATGTTTTACCACACCTTACAGACTTTTATGTGAAGCTGGATTTGAACTATCATACTAATAAAACTACCAAACTCACTAGGAGTGTCTTATCTCTCTCTCTCTACCACAGAAACAACTTTGCAGCAGGAAAGCAAATCATTTTGCATATAAGCATGTCCCATATCCTGCACAGTATTAACAAGACATATACACTCGTATACTGTCATTTGTTTGTACGTGTTGCTTATACATTTATTGCAATGAGTGATCACACAACCAGTTATGATTCTTCTCTTATCTGTGCTGTACTCTCAGACATGCAATCTATAGCACATTTTGTGTCATTGTCCTTTAAATGCATCATAAAATGACATAACAGTGAAAAGCAGTTTTCAGCAAGTTTGGCTATTAGTGAACAAAAATGAGAACTGTGTGCTGTTCACTTCCGTTTAAAAGCTTGTTACAGTTACTTCTACACTTTGTAAGTGTATCCTGATATATTCTATGCAGGTAAGTTAGTCTGAATTGCTTTTGTCTCTTCCTGCTCCCTCCCACTAATCAATCACTGAGGTAGTGCTTACATTATATTTATACCTGCTACACAAAGTCAAAAGTTGGAGATTCAGCAAATCTAATGAGATCACACCTCCTTTGCATTTTCACCATGTTCAGAGGCCTAAATCTACACTATAAAAAGGTAAGTGTGTAGCTAGGGAATTTGAAGGTGAAGAGACGTGTGTATTTGTAGAACATAGAAGATTGCTATTCCTTTTGATTTATCTGCAGAGAAAGCTTCTGATCTTGCTAAGATATGATTGCATTTTTCAAGTCCATTCTAGGTTTGTTAACATGTTACAAAGAAAAAATGTATATACATGCATTAGAAAATGTAACTTTTATCTGTATGCACTTATCGTTCACAGTTGGCAGCGGTATTTTTGGCAGACATTTACTTTCTCTGATAGCTTATTAACTTTCCTCACAAGTGTTATTGTTAAAAATGGTTATCTTACAATCTTCTATGTTATTTCAAGGGAAATGTAATGTACTATATTGCCAATGTTACATGGGTGTTATGCTTCTATGATGGCCCATAGACACCTCCAAGAGCATGCTGGGCACAGTGAGAGATGACTGGCAATCATATAATCTTGAATTTTCTGTTGAAAATGTGTACATATTTTATGGCAATTGTGTTGAAAGCATATATAACAATTGAATTATATGGTATTCCTTGGTGTATACAAACTTTTCATTTGCCTGTTATTTTGGGGGTGGGGGAGTCAAGTACCATTTGTGTGTTGTCATAATAAAAGTTGTGTTTCAAGAGGTTTGCTCTTGAAATTGTTTAGTCATCCTGTTATTTCCATGGTAAACAATATATTACTAAAGTGGTATCCCTTTTTTTGGACCAAACATTGGTTTGTGTGAGAGTGTAACATTGTACAACCATATAACTTTCAATTTTAATAACTGAAATGTGTGTCTTCAGTGCTTAATTTTGAAAATATATATGTGTATATGAGCAGGAATTTAATTATGTGATATTTATGTATTGTATCCTTCTGTGTTTTATGTACCATAGGATTATGGCACCCAAGCATACAAATCCACATAAACCCCCTTTCAGTTAATCTGAAAACAGCATCACAGTGCAGCCAGTCAGACACCACAGAGCCTTTCTGCTTGAGAGAGGATGTGGGGATATGGCTGATAGAATGGAGATTTGGAACAGGACAGTCAATGATGTGAATGCTGTAGGGGGTTGCACCAGGACAAATGATCAGGTGCATCATATGGCCATTGATATGATTTCATCAGTTCAGAGAGAGCAGCCAGCTACAGGAGGGCCTGCTACAGAGCCACCACTGACACCAAATGAAGGGTTTCCACCCACTGTCAGAGATCCAGAGGGCTCAGTGGAAGTAGCTTCCCAATATGTGACCAATGTCAGTGCTGGTGTTTCTGGGAGAACAAGTATGTGCCAAGAGGAGGTTCCAGGTAAGCTTACATATGTCAAGTTGTAAGATTTGGTCGTATAGTAAAATATAGAAAAAATTAACTAGCACTGCATGTGTTTTCTTTTTTGGATGAACCTACTGATACATTGAGACTTAACACATTCTTGTTCATTAAACATGGACTTTGGGTGGACGTGTCATCCAAGTTTCAGATAAAAATGGGCATATAGGCAAAAATTGTATATTCACTGTCCCCCTGTGTTATTGCAGTTGTGATGATTGCATCCTTATCTTGCTTCATTTCTTCCAGGATGAGCTTCCTTGCCTAGTGTGGAGTCATCCGCACATGGTAAGGCAAGCAATTTTTCTTTCATTATTGATGCAAATTTGTCAGATATGTGCATTTAGCTGTATGTGTGAAGTGGGTCTAATGAGTGTTGTATGTGCTGCTGTACAATCTGCGATACTGTGACCAGTGTTAGCTTGTTATCACATAAATTGTTTTAAATATTTAGTGTAGGTATTTCATTTTTTTTTCATGTGTTTGCCGCTTATTATCACAGATGATCCATACAGTGGAACTGATGGATTCTTACCACCTGATATCAGAGTATCAGCAAACTCTGATTATTAAACGTATATAATAACAAAATACCAGTAGGACAGCCGCGGCAATAAAAAGTCTCTTTTAATGCTGACATAAACCATAAAATAGGACAAGCGCTTTCACATATCAAGTACGCTTCATCAGATCCTCTAAACTCAAATAAAAACCTTCAGTTTAAATATAATAGTATGACCAATCAACAGCTCATAACAATTAAAACTAATTAAGTATCAACTGAGCATTAAAAACACAGAACACAATTTTAAACTTTTCTCAGCCTGCGTCCTTTCAATACAGGCTTAATAGAGATACTGTTATTTATTCCTGGATATTTATGTGCTTGTAACATCAGTATCCAATGACGTTCTTGTTGTTCAAGGAAGTTATTGGTATCACCCCCTCTGATATTATTGTACACTGGTTGTAAAACCCTAAACAAAAAACGGTGTTCAGAAAATATCATCACATGCTTGGCCAAAGCATTCAATTCATTCTTTTTGCATATTTCATATAGATGTTTACTTATACGTTCCTTCAGCCTCTGAGTGGTTTTGCCCACGTAACAACATGGGCATGTATCTCACATAGCCAAGTACACCAGATTGCTAGTATCACAATCAGCATAGAACCTGGGTTCAAATTTAAACAAAGTGTTGGGACAGTTGAATGTTTGTTGTGTACATAAATCATCACAAAATTTGCACTTCCTACATGCATAAGTACCTAATCTTTTGCTCTCTATCGAATGCTTGTTCCTCTTATCCTTACATAAAAGCTGTTTCAAGTTAGCATTATTACGAAATGTAAAATGTGGGGTCTTACCTACAATTCTAGCAGTGGAATCAACAGTGAGCAAAAGTGGCCAATATTTGTGAACAATATCTTAATCAGACTCTGATTATTATGATAGCCAAACAGAGGCACAGTCAGGGAATGCAGAGGTTGAATATGACACTGAGGCTGACATTTGGCTATCTGCTATATTTCCCTCAGACACAGTCAGTAAACCTATACAGACCTATTCCTCTGAGACCTCAGATATTGGACAGATGGAGGGTGAAACACTTTATCATGATAGTGTGGTTACTGCAGCCTCACTACCAGTTGACTCCGGCCATAGCCAAAGTGTGGATGAGGTGTCATGCAGGAGAGTTTTTAGGGGTGGTCAGAGAAGGCCTGCTGTTCACCCTCCATCTGATCCTGATGTATTTTTATGTGCAATTTGACATATGTTTAGGCACAGGCATGCTCCACTATGGCTTCTGAGGATATGCTTAGGTTCTAGATGTGGCAAAGACTGACATACATGACTGACAGCTGTGTGGATGATTCTATGAAGCAGATGAACAACATACTGGAATGAGCAGTGTCTGTGATGGAACATCTGCTGGTAGGGGGGCAGCATCCATGTGGACATAGGTCAGCAGCATCATCTGATGTTAGCCAACATGGCTGTGCCTGATCATGCTCCAGTAGAGGTACCACTTCCGCTGCTCCATCAGTGATTGAGGTGTCCATATCCAGATGTGGTAGGCCATGGGTTTGTGGTCCTCTGCATACCTGTGAGAAGAGCTCGCTCAACAGACATCAGTCACATTCAGGTAGCAGCAGCATCTCTGACTGGGGGCATGGGTGTGCCAGTGCAACTCCTGGCAGAGCCAGTTCTCCCAGTCAGGAGCCATGATGATGATGGACGGTTACTTCTACCTTACATGGCTCATATCTGTCCGACATACCAGGATGTAGATATAGCACAGAGCTTGGCTGTGTTCTTGCAGACACACACACACATTTAACTTGACTGCTCAGACACACGCACACACACACACACACACACACACACACACACACACACACACACACACACACACACACACACACACACACACACACACACACACACACACACACACACACACAACAGTTGCATATTTTCATTCGTGAGACTTGCATCTCATTCTGTCTCAGTGGCCATTTGATACTTTGTCCAAATTTCTGCCTGCCTGTCTGTCTTACTCACATGCACTCATAACCTTTTGTGTCAGGCTTGGTCTCCTGCCCCCTCCCCCTACAAACAACACCTTGTAAAAATTATGCTAACTGTGCCATATCCTTGATTTTCTATTTTTTGGATTCATGAGTCTTTTGTTTGATGCCCAAAGTGCATAGCTGACTGAGTGCTTAGTATATCTGTGTTTGTGATGCTCTTTGTAAAATGTTAATGATTTTTTACAGGTTTTTGTAAATGCATATAGCTTTGATGCATGAGGCCTATTATTTGATAGAGGACACATCTATTGACAT
Source organism: Protopterus annectens (assembly GCF_019279795.1). Classification (NCBI taxonomy): domain Eukaryota; kingdom Metazoa; phylum Chordata; order Ceratodontiformes; family Protopteridae; genus Protopterus; species Protopterus annectens. The sequence continues at coordinate 1,257,689,253 of NC_056744.1, read as the reverse complement.
AAGTCAGTGCTGTCACATATTGATACCATTGCTGTAAAAATCGCACACCTTCTACTTAGTTACATTCGTAAGTAACAGTATGCAAGGCTCTGCCATTAATTTGTGTTCTTAGCCCTTTACTTCCCTTTTCCAGGTTCAACACTTAACCTCCATAGTCCGCCAGTTGTAAGTATTTTAATTTGGACCTGACTCTGTATGATGCTAGCAGTACACATCCATTACATGGGTAAGTAAAGGTTGTGAGCATTGCCTGGCATCAATTTTACTGTATGTATGTGCATAGAATGACCATTTTACACTCTTAAATGCTGAGCATGTGTGCTATCCATTGCCTCTTGGCGAGCACGAAGGCATATTGTGCACGGCTAAGTCTCCCTACACCCATAGTGGCTGATGGTTCCCCCTCTGACTCCCCACCTGTGTGTGGCCATGGTAACCTTGTCAGTCATGGTGGGATGGTGGGATGTGTGACTCTTCCCCTTGGTGTTCCTGCTGAAGTTATTTTCTTAGAATAGGGAAGGATAGCACAGACAGTGAAACTTTCTGCACAAGTACTGCAAAGCTCCCCCTGATGTATCTAGGCACTGGAAACATGACTTCAGCAGTCAAAACATACGTTCTGTGAAATTTCTTGTTTGAGTATGTGCCATGCTTTAGCATTCTTCGCCTGGTGGTTGTGCATTTCTAATGGACGTCATCAGTCATGGCTCAAGTGCATACCCTGGAACACCCAATAAATGACCTTGTGAGATATCTCCTCTAGAAAACCTCTGATAGAATTGAGAGTTGTGCCAGATATGGGAAATTTGGTACCTGCCTAGGTTGCCAACGCACACACATTCAAGATGATTCCCTTTGCTTTATACATGACCGGGCACTTAATGGAGTGGAAACCTTTCTGTTTCTGTTCACTCTTCCCTGTTCCTCAGGTGGTGCTTTGATTTTAATGTGCATGCAGTCTATGGCAACCAACAGTTCAGGAAGGTGCTATACAGGGTAGAAATCCTGCATACTTGTAGTTCTGTCCTTGGGTGTATTTGGAAAATGTATGTAGTGAGTGGCATGTTGTAGCACACCATTCAGAAATTGGTGTAGGATCTTGGATGCTGATGCCTGTGACAGCTCCAGCATGACCCCTTTTGGTGTCTGGAAGGCTCCTGTAGCTAATATTCTAAGTGCTGCACATACCTTAGGTATTGGTTCACCTTAGTTTGCCCTTGCTCTCAGTTGAGGATGACAGAGGTTGCAGAGTTCCTGTACTAAGTCTCTATCCACCCGGTAGTGCTCTAGAGTTTCCACCTCATGCAGACCATGAAACGTTAAATGGCATCCAAACATCCATCTTCTTCTTGGCTGAGGCCAATTAGCAGCATCAGCAGCACAGATATGAGCTTGTTGCACATACACATGTATAAGAGTAATAGCAGCCCCTAACATTCTTCCCTTGTAGAGTAATTTCCTTGGCTGTATTCCAATAGGTTTTGTAATTTGCAGCCAGTACCTGCACTGAGTCTACACAATTACCGTATAGCTTGTTGAATAGCTCCTCCATCTTGGACTGTTTAATTAGCATAGAATTCAGCTGTTTATGTTGTAATTAGCATGCCACAATGTTTACCATGTTTGCTCTGCTCTACACGGTGTGTAGAGCCTCTTAATGAATATGAAACAGCAGGTTGCCACAACGCGCACACAGTTTTTGCTTTATTGAATCCATCCCTTAGTATTGCAGTTTAGAGGTGGGGTATAAAGCAGCTTCTGAGGCAATGTTATATATTTATTAAAAAAAACAGTTCACTGAATTTCAAAACACACACCAAATCGCTGAAAGCTCACATCACTGAAAACTCATTTCTCTGAATCACACTTCACTGAATGTAAGTACTGTTGGGCAAATAAAATGTATATGCTCTTTTCCACACTGTAGTGCGATCCTGGATTTAGTATATATAGTTAGGCGGCATGGGGGGATAACCCCCCACGTAATTTTGGTTTTATGTTGTTAGCTTTCAGTGAAATGAGATTCATAAATATAAAAGCTGTGCCCCCTACACCCCCTCTAACTGTATATACTAACTCAAGGACACCTATGTGGGGGACGTAGCCCACCACATAATTTGGTTTTATATCGTCCAGTTTCAGATAAGAGGGTAAGTAAGTAGTTTTTAAGTTTTGGATAGAGTTAGTCATTGGTGTTATAAGTGTGCATGTCTATGGCTTAAAATTCAGTATTTTGAAATGCAGGATTGTAAGCTTTCATTATAATGAGATTCAGTCAAATGAATTCAGTATTTTGAAAATTGGGTATTGTGGTTTCAGTCAAATGAAATTCAGTATTTTGAGATTCAGTCGTGTGACCTGGACCTATATATGTATAAATGCTATTAAAATTATTCCGGCATTGGTGAAGACTGGTTGTAGACTATTGATTCTGAATAAAAAAAATGGTTTGAAGTTTTGGCAAATTGAAGGTAGCAGTGACATTTATCTGGAAGATGTACAGGAGTAGATCCATTGATTTAATAGATGAAGTTTCAGTTGTGTTTTAAATGAGTCTGTATTCTGAATGGGTTTCAGAGACAGTGGGATGTGGTTCCATAGTTAAGCCATGCTATTTGAATGTAGAAAGTCACCTGCAGTACTAGATGATTTGATATATTATGTTCTAGGATGTCTTCTTAATAGCATGCAACATGAAATGTATGCATACATATATATATATATATATATATATATATATATATATATATATATATATATATATGGGTCTACTTTAGATGAACAAAATGCTACTTACCAGAAACCCGTTTCACCGAGACGTGAAAACCGACAGCATCATAACACCAAAGTCCCAGAACACCGACTATTCGCTCGGTCATCCAAAACAAACATGAAAACGGAAGAAAACCAAACCCACCAAGGTGGGGGTTGCACCCCCCCACACCTCCTAACTAAATATACCAACTCCAAGATCGCACTATCACAGGGGTAAGGGGCAAAGTTCAACAGGATGCTCTGCAGATTGTATTGGGTGACTCAAGTAAACATTAAGAACTAGATAACTTTTAGACAATTTGTTCATTTACAACTATTGGTTTCCAATCTATGTTACAGGATATTGCAGATCAGTTCAGTGTATAGTGATTTACATTGATAGATTTTGTAGAATTAGACTGCCAGCTTAGCACAGGGGGATACAGCCTCTACTGCAATCCATGAACCCAGGACTCAGTTAGTGGCCTTGGCTCTATAAAAGACAGGTTGAAAGGGGTGGAGTGAAGGGAACTGTCTTAATCACTTCCTGGGGGACTAAGCACATTTGGGGCATATTGGTTGTGCTACTTCTCTGACAGAGACTGGGGAACACAACTACTCATAGTTCAGGGCAGGAGGTGGGCTTCTTGAGAGGAAACACCCCTTGCAGAAGTGAGGGGATATCCTTTTATCTCAGCCCATCGCAAGTGTCCTCCTAGGCATGTTGCTGATTGTCAGGGAGGAATATGTTTGCTGAACAAAAATTCAAATCATCCGATAGCTGTCTAAATTAGTCCCTCTCAGTTAACCTTCACCTTGGTGATGTACAAAAAATGAGATGATTGACCAGAAAAGGGATAATAATTGACTAACAGCAAGGAGAACATTAGAATATAAACAAGTAAATAAACAAACAAAAGATTCTGCACAGTTGTTTGATGTGACTTACAGTAAATATACGATTAAATTATTTTGAGTTATTGTTGGATAATGGAACAAAATATGGATTGATAAGACAAGCATCTATTCTTGACTTGCTTCTCTGGTACTGGAAAGAGTGGGTGTGGTTGACTGCTTCTGTAAGTGCTTTGCCTTGGTGAGGGTCCCTGGTAAATGATTAGTAATAGGTATGAGCAGATTGCTTCTGAAAAGGCAGTCAAACTATGTCTTCAGAATGAGCTAGTGGTAATAATTGGTCTTCATTAATGAGTAAGGGATTTGAGGTAAATTAAATAAGTGGTGTCAAAAAGTTAACCTTAATCACCTTTCAGTCTGACACATACACATTGGCGTAGGAGATCAAGGAAAACAAATTCTCCAGTCCAGACAACTGTCTGATCTGACAGGTGTTGACCACCTGTTTAGTCAACCAAACTGCATTGATTAACCAGGTGTTGACTAAAGCACCATTCTACAAAAGTAGTGGTTTCCATATATATATATATATATATATATATATATATATATATATATATATATGTATATATGTATATATATATATATATATATATATATATATATATATATATATATACGCACATCTATATACACACACATATATATATATATATATATATATATATATGTGTGTGTGTGTGTGTGTGTGTGTGTGTCTTTGTGTCTGTGTATGTATTATGGTTTACCATGGCAATGCTGAGCCACAAAGTTTTGAAAATCAAAATTCTGAGACCACAATATTGAACGAGCAAAAATGCTGAAAACCACAGCATCAAAGTCAAAGATTTAGCTCCCCTGAAGAACCCATGTTTGATAATTAAGACTTTTGGTCCTTGTGGTCTTATACAATGAAAACCTTGAGACAATAGTAAACAAATGAAAAAAAAAAGTACATAAATATATATTAAGAAAGGACTGAGGAAGGGTGCAAAGTCCTGTAATCAGCAAACATACCTAGCCTAGCTAAAGAGAGCTGTAAGGTAGAGATAGCTGAAGGTTTGAAGGATGCCAAACAATAGTTTAGCTTCATTAAAAAAGGATGTGGTCAGATAGGTGAGGACGTAGGCATACATTTTCCAAATACATTAGCCAACACAGAGGAACAGGATGGCAATGCATTACTGGAAATGGGAAAATCTAGTGGAAGACTTACAATGCATAAAACTAAACAAACCATAACACATTTTCTTCATCTCAATGTTAACTGGTGAACTGCAAAGCAGTCTGTTAGAATGGAAAAGTAGTGAGGGCATTAATGACAATCTTCTTCTTCTTCTTTCGGCTTTTCCTGGTTAGGGGTCGCCACAGTGGATCACCTATCCGCTCATGATTGGCAGTGGAGTTTTATGGTGTCGAGTTGCCAGCCCGGCGCCCAACCTTCCACAAAAGGCACACACATGCATGCACTCACACCTAGGGCCAATTTAGAGTATCCAATCCACCTACAGCATGGCTTTGGGATGTGGGAGGAAACTGGAGCACCTGGAGGAAACCCACGTGACCACAGGGAGGACATGCAGACTCTGCACAGAATACACCCCAGCTGAGGATCGAACCGGAGACCCTCTTGCTGTGAGGCAGCAATGCTAACCACTGCACCACTGTGGCCAATATGTGGGGAAATTATCGGGAAAAAAGTAAACAAACTTAATAGCCTTTAAATTTATAAGGACTACAGTCTACTATCTTCCTGGTGCTAAAGCAACTTGTAATATTGCTAGGTAAGCCAGTGATTTAGTGTTAGTCTCTCCTTACAACACTGAGTGGTCAGAAGATAGTAGGATGGAGATTTCAACTCCTTTGCAAATGTATATCAAAGGTAGATTAGACCAGCACAGGCCTATTGTTCTCATGTCCATACCAAAGAAGAAGGAGTCAAATATGATTTTGTAATAAAAGCTCTGAGAGTTCTTTAAATGTCAACAGTGATCACAAAAACTTGTAACTCCTCAGCTACAGAGCTTTGCTCATTGGAATCTCCATTGGTCTTCAGAGCAGCACTTTTTGAACAATGAATATCAACCAAGTATTACAAAGTTTGTAGTTTACCACTTCCCCACATTATCTAATTGGTAAATTATGTTGATATCTAACATTATTTGTTATAATCCATAGCAGTTGCTATTATTCTAAATGGACTGAACTCCTTTCTGTTTTAGCCAGTTATCTTCACTGTCTTTCTCACTCATAGACCCTGCTTTGTTTTTAATGCTTTCTATAAAGGTCATCTCTCAGTCTTGATACTGAAGTCTTACCTCTAATTGTGTGGACACATGCTATATTCAGATCCATTTGCTCAGTATGCTTGCTTTAAGCTACTGTCTATTTCATTCAAATGAATTTTTAAAAACCTCTGCTTGTATTATAGCACTATAAGCCATAAAGCTGTTGATGCCATCCACAGTAATCACCTTGCTGTTCATGCATACCTTTTTTTGCATTTACCTACTTTTATTTCATGGACATATTATACTGACTGTTCCTTAGCCGAAGCTCATTAGATTATACTACTGCAAGTAGCATTATAAGATAAGGTCTCACATGAATGTAGTTTTGCCAGAATAAATCCTAAATAAATATAGTATTATTTTTTACATAGGCTAGAAATGCATCCATATTAGTCAAGCCTATATCTTCATTTTGTATTTCACATTTTTACATGCAGTTTCAGTAAGTGCTGTTTCAATCGAAAGGCATGTTTTGGTGTGAAATAACCTTCATGCCAAAGCATTGATAAGAATGAGACATGCTTACAAGATGTGTACAGAACATATTACTCTCAAAGACCTTGCAGAGATACAAAATACATATTATTTAGATGGTACAAGGCTTGAGAACCAAGGATAAGGAGTTGTGTAAAACTGAATAGGAAGTCTACAGGACTTTGGTATTAAGTTAGATACTTTCAAGATGGAGTTCAGTATTTCCAAGGAAAGAACAGTTCAGAGTTCGAGTTACAAACGGACAAGTTTAATTCAGTCTTCAGAGCTACAAAAGCTTGAATATTTTATTTTCATTCTTCAATTACAAAAGTTTAAGCATGGTTTAGTTCATCAGTATTGTCATTTGAGGTAGTTTCAGTAATATATGATTGTATCTACTGCCACTATATGCTTGTAAAATTCTTGTATTTTGCTGTTCATTACAGATTAAATAATAAACTACCTTTACCAGACCTGCAGTGAACCAAGACTTTTATTTTTTGAACTGTAAGAGTTGGCACTTGTTCAGTACAGCATCGGGCATACAGACGTCTGGTTTATTTTTATCATTGGTGACCAACATGGCTTTGTGGAGGAGATACTACAGTTAAAGTGATCCCCAGAACCCCATAGCAGCCCACCTATTTAAAGCCTGGTATGAGCATATCAACAGTATAAAGACAGTTTTAAAAGCAGCAGTATGGCTAAAGAACGTTACTTCAAGTTATCAGAAATCTTCAGCAAAATAATTTCAGAATCTCCAAGCAAGAAGACAGCTCAACAAGGTACCACTGTGAAGTCTGAGATGCAAGGGAATTCTTACAAGAATGACTTCAAAGAAGTTGCAAGATGACTGGCCAGTGACTCAACACCTTCAATATACCTTATGTAAGGATTCAACTTTTTATTACAGTGCATTTTCTAGCTAAATCTGACAGAAAGTCTCACAAAATTTTAAAGACTTAAACTATAAAGACATCAGTAAATGTGCATTTTCTAACTAATACAAACAGTAAATGTAAAAATAAAAGTTTAAAAACTTCTACAATAAGATCACCAGTAAATGTGTATTTAATGGTTAAAAATAAATTCAACAGGAATCTAAGCAGTCAACTTAGGGTTTCTTGCAGTCTTGTCTCTTGTAAAAGGAGAAATAGTCCTGTTGACCCATGCCTTGTTACATGGATATTGGCTACATGGCTAATTTTTTGAAGGAATTATTTTGAAATCGTCCTCTTTGTAGAGGAAGACTACTACCAGCAGACTGTGTGACCCATAAATACATCAGATAGGTACTTGGTATCACAGGTAAGTGCAACTTTTTATTTTTGAGAGATTGTAAGGCTATGAAAAGTCAATGGTTTCAGCTCCTGTTCTGTGGGTGCATGGTGAGGAATAAATGGGTACAAATTATGTATTTTGTATACTACTGTATTTTTTTTTACTAAGCAGTAATGTGTTGTAACATTTTATTTATTTTATTTCAAAAGTTTCCTATTTAAACTTTGATGTGGGTGTGTGGGTGTTTACTTACTCTTGGATGGGATCATCCACCATTTTTTATTTATTTTATTTCAGTTGTGTGTGTTTTACCTGAATACATCATGGTTGGTCAGTTTGTTTCTTGATGGGATGGATTTAGCCGACTATTTGCTTGCACGTGTGTGTATGCATTTGCACTTTGTGTACAGCTAGACTAGTCCAATCTTATTTGAGGTTAAACTAAGGTCCAGGAAATGTGAGTGTTTAACTGTGACTTCCTGATAAAGATTTCTGCACATATACTCTACAGTTGTACATATTCAGGTTCTTAGTGACTTTACTGTTCATTAGCCTAGTTAGGTAGAGTTGTCACAGTGCTCCATGATGAGAACACTTAGGGGGGAATTTAATAAAGCCTACACTGACTTTTTTCTGGGTAGGCATCATGGCACACTGCTTACATGAAAGTAAACAGGTGTGCGATCCAGTAAACTGAGCTGGGCAGTGTGCATGCATGTGACAGCATGGAAGTATCCATGGCATACAAACCACCTCATAATCAGGTGATTTTCATGCAAATGAGGGAGCTAGAGTGATCCAGCATGAAGATAGGCAGCCCTGCAGACTCCGTGTCGGTGTCCGTAGTGTACATGGAAAACTTCCGTGCACAGGAATTGAAACAGGCAATAGGAACTGTAAAAGGGTAGTTAAATGGACATAAATAGCATAGCAGACACAGATATGAGCATAAGAATCCACCGTGTGTCCAAAACCATATGGGAAATAATTAAAATAATTTTATTTTTTTAGCCTGATCTGCAAGGCCATGGAATGTATTATCATGGACCTTAGGACATTGACAAACTCCAGACTCTTGATCCCACACAGTTTGGTTTTGTCAAAGGGACACCATGCCTGTTAAACTTGGTCACCTTCTTAGAAACAGTCATCAAAGCCATAGATGAGGGGATGACAATGCACACTGCCTACCTTGACTTAGCCAAAGCCTTCGGCACTATTCGCCACTTGGGCATAATACATAAACTCTCCCAGCTAGGCATCAACCCATATGTTACCAGATGGGTAGCGAACTGGCTCACTGATAGAACCCACTCAGCCAAACTAGAGCAAGCCACCTCTAGTAGTAGACCTGTAACAAGTGGCATACCCCAAGGATTGGTCTTGAGACCTCTACTGTTTGGGATATACTTTTTTGATGTGCAAGCCAAAACCAATGGTGTGTAGCTGACCAAATTTGCAGATGACACAAGCTGGACATTGTCATAAATTCCCCTAGTGATGTTTACATCCTCCAAGAGGGCATTACCCAAACTAATGACTGGTGCCAGAAGCATGGCCTCAAACTGAATGCCAAGAAATGCCTCATTATCCCCCTTTGGGGAAAATGGTGTCCTCACTAATTATCACATTAATAACAACATGCTAAGCATGCAATTAGTCGTGATTGACTTGGGCACCCAGGTTGTTAGCAACCTGACTTTTGACCACCATGTTGTCTTCATTGTACTTAAGGCTTTCTACATGGCCCACCTCATAAGTAAGGGTATTTCATCCAGGAACAAGGAGGTCATAACATCCCTGTACTCCTCCCTTATCAGACCCATTATTGAGCACAATGCCCCCTTTGGCATGTACCTTGCCAAGCACAAGCATCAGTTGGAGAGACCACAGAAGTTCCTGACCAGGAAAACCCAGGGTTTCAAACACCTATACTATACAGATAGGCTAAAAGCCCTGTCCCTCTACTCAGTCTTCTACAGACTGCTCAGAAGTGGCCTGTGTTTGGCATACAAGGCTGTCTCAGACTCAGCCTTGATTGAGTTGTTGCATATCTATCAGTCAAAATCCACTTGCGCAACCCATATGCAAGGGTCTCAACCTGGTCTGTGACATTAATAGAACTTGTTGGTGGGATAGATTTGTGTCCCAACAACTCCCCCATCTGTAGAATAAACTCCCTCTCCAAGTCAAGCAGAGTACTTCACTAGCCCTCTTTAAGAAGAACCTGGAGGAGTGGATGGGAAACAGAAAATATATCCCTGGGATCCCACCTGTGTCCCCGATGGACAGGGAAAACAGTTGCTGACTTAGTGGGAACATGGGTGAAATTCTTGGCTAGGCTTATAAGAGCCTCCGGGCAAATAGCCTAGTATTGTATTATGAACTACTAAAAAAAGTGTTCCAGAAATATAAATTTTAATCTTAGTTCAGGAATGTTAAATATTTCCAGATGCAAAAGGGTTAAAATGCCGAAGCAAGCCATATTGAAACTTCCTCATAATCCACACCTGTAATCAGTGTTTACAGAAAAAAATGTATTTTTAACTTCTGATAACAGTATAGTTTTCAGATTTAAATAGTGCACAGATTTTAACAAATTCCAGTTTACAGTCTACAAAAATCATTATAAATGCTACAGCATATGTAATTTAGAAAGCAGATTGAAATTGCAGTATTGCAAATGCAGACCAGGTTGATGTTAACAAAGTCAGTGTACATAACATGCGGATTTTTGGACAGAACACAAAGCAGAAATTATGCAAATAATGTTCAGAGTCTAACAGATTCTAGTTTATTGTTTTCAGAAGCCAGTACAAATATTGCACCGAGGGGAGATCAGAGTCTGAAAATGAATCAGTGCAGAGAATGACAGCAATTTTGCTGAAATGGATCAGTATGATACACTAAAAACCTTTGTAAACAAAATATTTTCAGGGAGAATAAAGAAGAAAGGCATATCATAACTCGTTACCATGGGAAGTGGTTCTGTAGAAAATATCTATAAAGGTTATGGAAGTCCAGTACCAAACCAGTTGCTTTATTTGACATTCCTTAAGGTAGAGAGGGATGGCAGACTATATAGACCATTGTTTACAGGAAATGAATTATGGAAGAAAGTCCTGACTGATGCAGATGCACCAGTTTCATTTATAAACAGACCTCTACCAGAATACATAAGCACTATTATAATGTTGTCAGGATTTGAAGGTTCAGAGGTTACAGCAGTGTGCAATTATAATTGGGGCAGTACCATAATAGGCATGTACATGTTAGAGGTAAATGTTGTTTTAAACTGCAGTAACAACATTTTATGGAGATAAAAATGTTGCAGACTGTAGAGTAGTGCAAAAAGAAGACAGTTGTAAGAAATTATAAAGATAATGTATAGATTTAAAAACTCAGTTTCTACAAGAATATTCAGATTCACCGAGTAAAGACAATTTAGATTTTGCTTCAATTGGTTCAGTTGCCACAGGTGAAGTGTAGGCAGAACACTATAAACCACATTTTCAGAAGTCACGTCTCATTCTCGGAGAAGCAATAAAAGACTTTCTTAAACGTATTACAGACTGGAATGAAAAGGGTAGTATAGCAAAAGGATCAAGTGCATTCAGTTTACCATTATGGTCAGTAAAGAAAAAAAGATGAAAGTTACAGGCTAGTACTAGATTTGAGATTAGTAAATAAGTACACCGTTCTGGTACCACGTGTGTGGTACACCAGAAATGACAGTCAGCATAAATCTAGGATTGCCACTTTTCCTTGTGACTGAAACCAGAACCAGGTCACCCCCCTCACACCTCCCTATCCTTGACCATCTCATCTTCCCTCCCAATTTCCACCCATTTTGTTATGTCATAGTCACATCAGGGGGAGGTGGAATGTCTTCTTTTTCTGCTTTGCTATGCTATGCTTTTTTTTTTAACCGAAAAGCATAGTAAATACCCAACTTACAATACTTTTCTGTATAAAAAAAAAAAAAAAACATAGTAAATCTACCAATTTAACAAACTCCAATAGTCTATTTGTTTCTTGAAGCAGAATGCTGGAGTCTATATAGTTTTCCAGACTAGGGGGTAAGCGGTTTTATTTCCGGTAAGTCTGGAAAAAATGGATAGGTGGCAACACTAGGTAAATCTGATGAATAAATGTTTTATAGTTACAGATCTGGCAGATGATTTTTTTTAAGTATTAGTTTTTTTTCCTCAAACATTATCACAAGTGTTAAGACTAATACATTATAGGTTCATAGGTTCATACTAGGCTATCTGCCCTAGGGCATTTATAAGCCTAGCCAGAGTGTGTTTGGCTTTCGCCACCCATTTTAAATTAATTTTGCTATGCCCTTTTTTAAGGTTAGTATACTGTGCCTCTGTCTAACAGTGACACAGAAGTGATACCCGGGGTAAACCTACGATCTCCCATCCACTCATCAAGATTCCTCTTGAAGAGAGTCAATGAGGGACTCTGCCTAACCTGGACTGGGATTTTATTCCAGAGTGAAGGGAGCCTCTGGGTTATGAATCTGTCCCTCCAGCATGTCCTATTTATTTCAGTGCTGAGGTTCAAGTCTCTTGAGCGTGTAGCTCGATGGGATTTAGATTTTCTGAGGTGCAGCATGTCCATTAATTCCGGGTTGGACATTGCTTTATACGTCAGGCACAGATCGCCTCTGAGCAGGCGGTATGCTACTGAGTAGAGCTGGAGTTTCTTTAACTGGGCAGCATATGGCATCTGTTTGATCCTCTTGGTGAGGTACTTTTGGGGTCTTTCCAGTTGCTGCAGGTGTCTGGCAAGGTACATCCCAAAAGGGGCATTGTACTCAATTATGGGCCTGATGAGGGAAGAGTAAAGAGGCACAATGACCTCCCCTGATCTAGATGTGAATCCCTTCATGATTAGGTGGGCTATATAAAATGTTCTTCTAACCACTTTGGCCACGTGGTTGTCGTATAACATGGTTGTAATAAAGTGTTACAATGCATCTTGATACAGATGGAAACAAAAGAAAAGCATTTATAAATATGAAATGATGTTTTGCTAGTTTTACAGAATGTAGAATTTAAAGTCAATGCTGCAATTTTAAAAATGCCAGTACAGTCCATGATTCAGATCCCTTGCAAAAAAAGAGTAGTACAGTATAACTATTATTTGTCAGTACAGTCACATGTTCACATGTTATGTAAGGAAAGAGTGCAATGCAATTTACTGTATGAGGAAACTTTACATACCTCTAAACGACTGATAAGTAAAGCTCTAAAATTAAACCAGTTCAATTCTAGGAGTAAATGTGTACATGAAAACACTTCAAGATTTTATTATTTTTTATGCAAGATTTGTAGTATACACAGGCAGCAAATGAGAAGTACAGAATCACACGATTAACTTATTAGATTACGTCAGCCCAGCAAGCTGAATTGAAGACAGTATTGTGTGTTATAAAACAGCATGCAAAAGATCAGTTAAATATTATTAGTGACACTTTTTTATGCAGTAACAGTTATTACTATTTATCTGGAGATATGGGCTACAAGGAAAATTTTAAACAGTTACTTACAGTAGACTCTTGCAGCATGCAAAATTACTAAAAGAGTCAAATGATGTGAGCTATAAGAACATGTACATTTTAAGGCAGTTGGCAGTGGTAGCTGCACACTGAGTGGAGGAATTATTTTGTATAAATTATGGTGTGAGGGTCATGAAGTAAAAGTAAGTATGGATGCAACACTGATAAATTCAAAAGGAAAGATTGATTTAATAAATGTGCAGAAATGCTGACAAATTAGTAATGTCAGATTATTACTTTAGTTTCAATGAATGTTAGGAACAAAATGCCAGTGAGTTTTCCATTTGATTTATTAATAAATTTACAGCCTTTCTACTTCATTATAGCACATTAGCAACTTGGTTACTGTGACTCACAAGTGTTTAGTAGTAACATAAGTTTATTTCTTTGCATATATTTAATAGTGTAGTTAAAGTCAGGGCAACAAGCAATGCAGAAGGCATCTAGGTCAACATATAATTGTTAGAGCTGGTATTATAAGAACCTGATGCTGCTTTTGTATATATATTTTTTCAGATATTAAACAAGAAGAACAAGTTGTCTAGAAAACAGTTTTTTGGATTATAAAATTGTCAGTTACAAGTTAATTAAAGGTTCAAGATATTTACCACACAGCCTTATCACAGAGGAAATGGGGAGGACTGGAGGCCAGATCTTTGCATGAGAGAGAGAGAGTGAGAGAGAGACTGAAACTGGGTATTAAAGGGACACTAGGGTAGCTTTTCCAGTACCCCAGCAGTGACTGGGACAATGTTGAGTAAGGTTTAATTTATAGTGCTGCAAAAGCTGTGCTGGACAAATCAAGTATCAAGACTACTGAACTATCAATATAAAAATCCAGAAGTGAAGACTGTAAGAATGTGTGAACCACTCTATTGTTCTTTCAATGTTTCTAAGAATATAAATGATTGCAGTTAACTGCATAGATTCTTCAGTACATAAACAGTATGCTAACTGAATTTCTGTATATTTGTTTCAATTATCAAAAATAAAGTATTCTTTAAAGTTTGTACACGTATATATTATAAATCCAGATGTGCATTTATGCACATTAATTTAGAGTTAAAGCAAGTATAGTACAGATTCAGACGTGTATTCGTGCAGATTAGCAATGTCACAACTTGAAGTATTTCAAGCGTAATTTCAATTTTAATTTGTATTTTCAAACCATTGCATGGCAAAAATGAAAGTACTAAATTTCAGTCTCTGTTTTAATTTATGTTCAGATGCCAAAACCACATTAAAATCAGGGAAGACACAACAAACTAATAACTCGAATCCCTGTGTATTACAGCCACAGAACACTCGACCCAGTCAAAAGCACAATTGCAAAACCACTGGAAGTAGTCACAAATCCACAAAGTTCCTTTAATCTGGAACAATTTTGTGGATTTGTGACTACTTCAGTTAGTTTTGCAATTGTACTTTTGACTCGATCGAGTGTTCTTTGGTGTGACATACAGGGATTGGAGTTAATAAATAGTGTGATCAGATGCTACTGGATTTATTTATTACAGAATAAACTGTACATTACATAATGATTATTGTACATTAGATAGAAAATTAAAAGGACACTGACAGTGTATGCAAAGCCACAGATCTGGAATGCAGGAAACATAGGGTATAATAAATATACTTCTACTGTTCTAGCACATACAGATTAATATAATAGGATTAATCAAAATGAAGATTTACAGAGACAAGTTAATGCAGTATATGGTAATTATGTTTCTAGATATTAGAGATATAAAAAAAGAGAGAGATTATAGATGGCTATCTCCAAATTAGTGCATAGTTACATAGGATATGTAATAACAGTTATAAGACTTAATAAAGAATTGTCCAGTCAAATCAAGTTTAGAACTTACAAAGTTAAAAAAAATCCAACAGATTTTCAGAATAATTGACAAGTCATGAATACTCAAGTGATACCTAGTGGTGAAAATTTAAATTTCCAGTTTATTTAACAGGCAAACAAATTATTTTGCTGCTGCTGCTGTATTAATTCAGACTCAGAATAAAAATCAGAAATACTTTACTGATCCAGCAGGAAACTACTTATGTTACAACTGCGCAGATAAACATAGGCACAATATAGATCAAACACATTACATAAATAGGTATGACAGATACTATATTCACTTATGTTACCCCAAATATATAACAGCAAGGCTTGAAATAGGTACACCGATGACCATAGCCAAAGTGTCGGATAAGCTTGATACCATGTATAGTAGTGACATGAAGGGGGGGCAGTTCATGTTAATTATCACTCACAGTAGGATATGGGGTATTGCACATTACGATACTTGAACTAAAGTATAGCATATCGCACAAAGGATAATTGCACTGAAAAAAGAGATAAAAGAGAGATAAAAAGGATGGGGAAAAAAGAAAAAGATAGGTAAGAGTTTAACATTGTGCTGGGTGGTGTCTTTCAGTAGTGGGGGTGGTGCTAAGATGGTAGGAGGTGTCATAGAGTCTGATGGCTGTGAGAAGGAAGGATTTCTTGTGATGTTCAGTGGAACATTTTAAGCTCATCAGTCTCCTGCTAAAGGAACTTCTCTGTCCATCCACCACTCTGTTTAGTGGATGATCAATATTTTCCACGATTGACTTTAATTGTGCTAACATTCTTCTCTCAGCCACTGTTTCAAGGGTGTCCAATTTTTCTCTAACTACTGAGCTAGCATTCCTTACCAATTTATTGAGTCTGTTTGCCTCAGACATCTTTACGCTACTACCCTAGCAAATCACTGTGAAGAAGATAGCACTGGCCACTACAGTCTATTAAAACAATTGCAGTATAGTGCTGCTGACTCCAAAGGATCTGAGTCTTTATAAAGTGCAGCCTACTCTAACCTTTTTTATATGCCACCTGTGAATTTTATCCAGGTGCACTCCAAAATAATTGAAGTCCTAAACAATCTCCACTTCAACCCACCAAACTGACAAGAGGGGTCATTGCAGGACGAGATCGTGAACTCCCTGGATCTACTACCAGCTCCTTTATCTTACTGATGTTCAGTTGCAACTGATTAATCTTACATCACCTCATAAAGCTGTCCACCACCCTTCTGTGATCCTCCTCATCTTCATGCCTGATCCTTCCTACTATGACCGAGTCATCTGAGAATTTTTGCAGGTGACAGCACTCAGTGTTATAGCTGAAGTCTGTGGTATACAGGGTGAAAAGGAAAGTGATAAGACTGTTGTCTGCAGTGCTCTAGTGCTACATAGCACTGTGTCAGACACATAGCCATGCAGTTGCACTTATTGGGGCCCCTCAGTCAGATAATCCAGGATCCATGAAACTAAAGGAGCATCTGCATTCATCGCTTACAGCTTACTACCCAGACTGTCTGGATTGATGGTGTTAAAGACACTTGAGAAGTGAAAGAACACGATTCTGAGGGATCCTCCTAGTTTGTCTAGGTGACTGTATGCGCTAGGCATAAGGTGGATAATGGCATCTTCAACCCCTATCTTCTCCTGATATGTGAACTGAAGGGAGTCTAGTTCTGCCCTGACCTTGGGGTGAAGTACTTCCAGGACCAACCTCTCATGGACTTTCATGCAGTGTGACATGAGTGCCACAGGCCTGTAATCTGAAGTATCCCCTGGGCATGCCTTCTTTGGCACTGGAATTAGGCAGGATGTTTTCCACAACATGGATACCCTATGGATACTGAGGATCAAGTTGAAAGTCTTGAGTAGCACCCCTCCAAGCTGCAAGGTGCAGGTCTTCAGCACCTGTGGGCTAATGCCATCAGGCCCCACCACTTTTGTAGAGCAAAGTTATCTTAATTCTCTGATCAGCTGGTCCGCTGATAGGATGATAGTCAAACTTCTAGCCTCAGGTTTACCAGCCGAGGTGGGAGTGTGGTGTTTTTTTGTTTGTGCCATGTGGTCCGGATGTGATTGTGTACCTTCCTTCCAATGTGTTAAACAATAGATATTGGAGGGGAGGCAGACAAAGTATGCATCTTGCTATCTAGGAGGTCATCTTCCCTTTGCAAGTGGGGACCGTATCACATGTTTGTCCAGTGCGTGCTATCAAACCTATTAAAGAGCATGTTAAACCCATTGGCTCTCGCTTTACTCCCTTCCATCACATGGCTTCTGGACTTATAGCCTGTAATGGTCTTCATCCCCTTCCATACATCTTTGATGTTGCACAGTTGCATTTTTTGTTCTCACTAAATCCTGTACCTGGCCTTCCCCTCCTTGACCTTCGAGTCCGGCTGTTTCTTTGCTTTTTTACTGCATCTCTTTTTCTGGACCTGAATGGTCTCTTAACCAGTAGCACAACCAGCATGTGATGTCATGCATTCGGTCTCTGCAAGACTCCTGGCAAATTATCTGGATGCTGTTGTCCTCATCTCTGGGAACTTCAACCATGTCTCCCTAAATAGAACGCTCATTACTTTCTCCCACTTTGTCATTTGCCCACCAGGGAGAACAGAACACTGGACATAATATATGCGAATGTTAAAGAAGCATATGGTTGCACAGCCATCCCACTGCTCAGGAGATCAAACCACAACCTGCTGCACCTTCTCCCCCTCTATGTGCTACTGGTTAAGAGGCAGCCAGTCACCATCAGGAAGGTCAGGAAGTGGACAAGGGAAGCCTGCCCAACCCTGCAGGACTGCGTTGTGACCACGGACTGATCAATATACCTGGAGTAATTGTTTCTTCTAAAAATATGTAACCTTGCACATACACGTACAACATGCTCACTTGCGTGCACATGCACCCCCTTGCATGCACACACACACACACACACACACACACACACACACACACACACACACACACACACACACACACACATCAAAGAATTTTATGTATTTCACAAAAGATATTATTTGTGCGCTGCGATTTCAGTTTTAGTTCTGAATGCTGGCAGTGGGAGTAATACTTCCCCTTAGGGCAATGGATTGAATATGTTTTTTTCCCTTATAAATTAGACTATATAGTCCAAAATGTTATCACTTGTACACAAAGCACCATTGTATTATTTATGCTGGAATTACCATAAACATCAAAGCCAGCATGACTCTTTTATTCATCATTTTCTATTCTTTTACAACATATGTTTGACAGTTTTAAAAGCTATCTTGCCTCTTAATCTTTGTCATTGTATGTCAAAATGCCACATGGCTTTCATGAGACTAAAATTCTAGCTTGCTTGTCCTTGTTTGTCTTTCCTGGCAGAAAATTCTGAAAATAGGACCATCTGTGCCTTTCTGATGTTTTTGCAGTCAAAACAGGAAACATTATGAAAGAAAAGCACTCTGACCAAATCAGAAGTGACTAGTATAATTGCACTGTACTTTTACTGAGCATTAAAATGTGAGAAAAATTGCACAAAATAATAGTTAATGTTGGGGGTGATAGAATTCCTGCTTAATGGATAAATAATGAAATGCTTATCTAATGGTACTTAGATACTTGGCTTCAACAGTATGTAATTTAATGCACAGTGAAAAGTTATGGCCCAAAATGCTATTTAATGGAATGGTTAATTTAATTTAGTCCAAATGTTTATATTTTTGGTATTCTATTTTCTGCCTGGATTATAAATATGTACAGCATGTGTTATGCTATGTTTTAAAAATAATTTTGCAGTGACTTGCAGACATATGGTCTACTGTGTTCACAAAAGCATTCTATACAAATTGGAGCATATCAATATATATAGGGTTTCTGACTGTGTTGTACAAGATTGAGAAACACTTTCTCACATGCCTGTGTATAATTTGAATGCTGACAGTCAAAGAAAGCCTGCTTCTCCTTTAGTTTAACTGATCAGTTTCTTTCTGCTTTTTTGACTTACTTTATCTTCTTTTTTGGTCTGTATGTCTATATGCAGCCTACAAGGTTTAAAAATTTGAAATTTTAATTATCATCTGTATACAAACAAAACCAAAGAAAACTTTAATTATTGATACTGGCATTATCATACAGTATTCTCTGCACTTATCTTTAGTGTCTGCTTGCTCAATTAGCTTTCTCTCTTTCTATATATGTATATCTGTATCTGTAGCTTCATGGTAGAGCATATGAGTTTAATTGATGTTATACTCCAGAGATGTACTGAAATAAATACAGGAATTGCTAAACCAGTGAATGACACAAAATAATATTTTGCAGGGGGCAAGCACTACTGCCCCCCACCACAGCCCCTGCAACTAAATTGTATACCAACTCTGGGATCACAAAACGGTGCAGGTAATGATAAACTACCCTTACTGCTTTTTACTGTGATAACAAAATGAACACAACCCATGCAGGAAACATATCCCACACCCCAGACTCCAAAACTCTAAACCTCCAGGCCTCATAACAGTATAAGTATACCATAGTTACACTGTTATGGGCAAATATATAGAAACAGCACCTAGCAACAAATTAGAAGCTCTATCAAATTACACAGTTCCAGACAGTTTCATCACAATTATGACTTAATACTCTGCTAGTAATCTATATACAAATTTATGAGTGCATATTCATGTGCACACACACACACACACACACACACACACACACACACACACACACACACACACACACACACACACAAATATATACGATGTGTATTCGATGTGTATTTTAATTTGCATATGTCTAATCAGGAGCCACATTTTTTACCGAAAGTCTTACTGTGTCAGCACAGCGTTAAAACTGATGTCAGGTATGACACTTTACTTTTTTCTAACTTGTGCTACATATGTTGTACCAAGTGGAAAGTTTCGCTGATTTGACATTTTTTTTTTTAATTATTACTGACAATGTCTATACTGTAAAGCCTGTGATGTAGCAGTGCAAATGTGTTTTTATCATGTGAGAGGGGCTGAATGGTGGTGGGTGTCTCTTGAACAACAGAAAAATTTCTCTAAAAGAAACCCCCCCCCTTATCATCTTTGTCTACTGAGTTTCTATTTAGAAAAGATCAAAGTGATTCATATTTATTTGTTTATGTATTACATTGGGAAACTATGGCTGTAGGATATTCATGCTCACCTCTTTCATCTAAGACCTGGATTATGCTGTGGCACAAATACCAATTTCACAAAATTATATACTTCCAATAGTAATAAATAAGCATTTCCCAACAACGCAGTACAAGTCTTGACAATGTGACATAAGTATTTTTTAATTATTTTACTTTACTTTACAAAAAAAATCAAGTGACTTGACTTTTGCAATGAAGACAAAGCCAGTTTATTAAAACAATGGCTTAGAAAACTGGGACAGGTAGTAATCACATAATGCAGAATTGCAGTGAATAAGACACAGTTCAAAGTATATATACAGGACTTAAGTATTTATTTATTTATTTTTCTTACTGTACTAGAACACTGATTAAACAATGACGAATCACAGGCTCAGACCCACACAATGATATGCAGTATACAATGATATCCCCTTACAGGCACAATCAAAACATGTAATATTTGCAGCTATGAGGTTTGCTGTCAGATTACATGAGAATGGTGCTTCAAGATAACATGAGGGCTAGTGCATGAGCTGCAAGACCTTCTTGTGCCTTCATTTTAGTAAGTTTTCTAAGTGTGTGCCTGTGTGTTTGTATGTGCTTTTGTGTGTGTGAGTGTGTGTGTGTGTGTGTGTGTGTGTGTGTGTGTGTGTGTGTGTGTGTGTGTGTGTGTGTGTGTGTGTGTGTGTGTGTGTGTGTGTACAGTTAGCTCACATTATACAGACCATTGTAGAACAGCTTTTGAGACACTCCTACCCCCTTCTTCATGTGTGCATATATAGACAAACTAAATACCTTCACATTAATAATGGACACTATGAGGGCTTCTACAGAGCTAATCTTACATCTCTGTACACTTTGGTATCAGTTCTACATTTATCAAAAGGGAAATCCTAAAACCGCTTATCCATCCTGAATAGTGCACCTTTTTGTGTTTTTATATATTTTTCTACAAGGAAAAGGATTGTGTGGTTGTCTACATTATTGGGTGTAGATGCACACCCACGATGTGGTACATAGGACAAACAAAGAGGAAAGTGAAGTTAAGAATATTAGTACATTTGGGAGATGCTAGGAATAGAAGAATGGAGAGTCCAGTGGCCCAGCATTGTTGTACTGTCCATGGGGGAAGTGTTGACAGCTTCTTCTTCAGTGTTCTGGCCCAACCCTTTGGATGTCAAAATATGGGTAGTGATGAATTCAGACATAGGCTGCTGAGGTTGGAAACCAAAATTAGTGTGAATTTGGGAACTTTATTCCCATATGGGTTAAATTTGGAAATAAATTGGGATGTTTAGGAAATGTATGTATACAATTCAGAGGGGTACTAATGTGTAAAAATATGAAAATGGTAGGAGTAATATTAATAGGGAAAAGTGTAATAAGGAGCTAGTTGCATGTAGGTAACTGAATGCAAATGCAAATTTATAAATTCTTAAATTTAAACAGAACTATTCAATAGAATTAAAATGAAATTATTATCAATTAATGTTTGTTAATCAATTGTTGATAATGTATGGTTTTACTGTGTAGAGTATTTTTGTAAGACATACTTGTGAAGCATTTTGTAAGATATAATGGTGAAATATTTTTATATGTATTATTGGAGAGTGTCTTTCTTTCTGACACTCATGGGTGGGTACACCTTTAAGCTTGGGTGGAAAGTTTGTAGTAATTTGATATGTATTAATTGAAATATATTGGCACATTTAATTGATGGGAAATAATAAAAGCTGCTAGAGTTGTACTATTTTATTCCTTAAAGGCTTGTTAGCCGAGGTACCACAAGAAGTAAGAAATAAAGAAAACGTAGCTTAGTCCTTTTGCTTCCTGACTTCAGTTTTTTTGTGGAGAATTCCTTGTTCCCTTTTGGGAATTGTTGGTTTATGTGAATATGATAATTGTTTGCATCACGTACCTTACACTGTGGTAGGGGGCATGGTTTATCTGTGAGTAAGCATGTTGGTATAAATCATAGTAAAATGCACAAACACTTAACCAGTTTGTGAACCTGACAAAAAGAGATAAAGAAAAAGTTTCTAAAGCAGTGGGAGACCTCTGGCATAAAGACACCCAATATCCCTGTAGAACTTGTAGATAAGAAACCTGTGCCTGAGTTTGTTGTGATTCACCAAGAGAAGAAATAAATCCTTTTCATTTGCCTGCTGCAACTACACCTAGATGTTTTGAAAGTAAAAGACAATCCTCTACTCAATGAAAAGATTGCATTAGATGGTGCTTAAAGGTTTTCCTGTAAAGGCACATGAATGAACTTTGGTTTCACAGAACTGGCAGTCTATCATGACCTTAGTTATAAACCCACCAAGTCTATTTTCAAAATCTATACCACTTAACCAAAATATACCTATGCTAAACATTACAGCTTTAAAGCGGGAAATTTCACTTTTAGAAATAGAGGTATATTATTTTGGCTCTTTGGGTATTAATCTAACCAGGGACATGCTAGGAAGGCATGTGAAAATAAATATTAAATTGTGAAGTACATTTTAGTTACTTAGCGTAAAGTTGCTGTCAAACCCCTCCTAAACTGAGCTTGGCTCAGCTACTCAGTCACATCTAAGAATAAGCTTCTGAGCCCCTAGACACAAAAAACTGGTTTTGCTACTCTTCATTGTGCATAAATTGTCTTAAGGTTGTTAGGCCTTATACAGGTATATTCCATATGAGTTAAAGTTGGGCAGAAACTCTGTACTGAAGCATTCCACTGAAATAGCAGCGCTTCTGTCTTTGCCACACTATTTACTTTAGACACATAAGGCCAGGCCAGATCCAATATATACTTGAAAACTTATCAAGTAAGGGTAGGTATAGTCTGTTTCTTACTTTTGTTTCTTTAAAAAGTTAATAAGAGAAATGGCTTCTTTTACTGCATTTTAGCAGATGAGTTGAAACACTGTTCAAGAAGTGCTTGGTGATACTTTACTGATCCAGTGTATTCTACAGGTCCAAGTACCTAGGCAGTGAGACATTTCCCTGTGATACATTTATTTGGGGACACACAGCTGAAGTGATATTCAGCTGCAGAGGAACAGGGTTGTTGTGAATTTCCTGTGAGCAAATAGAAAGATTTTTTGGGTAAATGCCTACATTGGGGAAGATAATTTTTGCAGCAGATATTTTGCAATATTTGACAAACACAAAGCAGGATTTTTGCCACGTCAAACATTTAACAGTTCACAGACCAACATTTGATGCATCTCTGGTGGTTTTTAATGCTAGGAGCATTACTAATAAAGTTTTCTGACTTGCAAATTTGCTATGTTCCCATATTCATGTCTTTATTGGTTGTGAAACATTGTTAAAGACCACCAAAGTCAAGTGCTGATGACCCAGTGGAATTCATACATTACTTGCATGAAACACAACAGGGGAAAATAAGAGTGGCTGAGGATATATTTTCATAAAAATAAGATATTTGTTAAAGGTGAGAGACAAAAAATATATGAACTGGAAAAGAAGTTGAACTACAACTTTGAAAACTGAAATAAATAAGCTGGACAAGCAAATTAAGCATAGTGTAAGACAAGATCAAGAAAATTTTGAAGAAAATTTATGCAAAGGTATTGAGCATAACAGGAAACCATTTTAAAGATACATAATATGTGGAAGAAGTAAACACATACAAATTAATTTGCTGTGGACAGATTCTAAACTTTATTCTCAGATACAACAGCTTATGGATAGATTTACACTATCTTATGAGAAACAGTTTGGATCCACAAACAGGTGATAAGTTATCCTAGTGACATCCAGGTAATTTAACATACTGAAATTAAATTAGATTATATTGAAGAAAAACTATACAAACTGGATACAAACAAAGCACAGGGAGGAGAAAGAATTAATAATAATGACCTGAGAACACTTAAACAAGAACTTACAGTACCATCATATCTTTTATTTACAAGGTCATATAAATATGGGGAGATTGATTCCTCAAGGTTGGAAAGATGCAATTGTTAAACAAGTCTTTAAGGGAAAGGTGAGTAGGAAAAATCTAGATTCATATATTTAAGTCTACTTTCATCTTATGGAAAAATAATGGAGACGGTAATATTGCATAAGTTATTGTCAGAATTGGAAAGGTTGAAAGTTGAAACCATATATCAGTATGCATGTGTTGGAAATAGATCTATCACCACCTGTAATTTGTTGTTCTCTAACAATGTAATAAAAGCTATGTATGAAAATTTGTGCTGTGATGTAACTTATATAAATTTAACTTTTTTTAACATTTGATAGGGTCATAAACAAAACCCTGATCAATAAATTAGAACAACTAGATGTCAATGTACTCTTGATAAGATGGATAGCTGCATGAGTTACAAATAGGACATGGCAAGTATCATACAGCAATTGGACAAGTGAAATTCTTTACAGTCAGGGTGTCCCAAAGGGCTCTGTCCTAGGCCCATATTTGTTTTGACTGAATCTTTCAGATCTATTATTTTCATTGGAGGTGTTCTATATTCTGTATGCAAATGACTTCAAATGACATGTAAACTGATTACATGTGTTACAGACAGGGCATGCCTGCAAAAGAACTTAAATTGACCATTTGGGCACAGGAGAATAATATGCTGATTAATACATCAACAACTAAGCATATGAGATTTAGGAGACATAAACTGAAAGGTGAACATTTAATACAGCACACAGTGACTGAAGCTGTAGATTCATTTAAGGACATGGGTTCCTATCACGTTGTCGAACTTTTAAAAGTTCAAATGTCATATGGTAGACACCATATGGTCGAACTTTTAAAAGTTCAAAGTTTCAATGGAAATCCCCATACAGTGCGGCAATGGAAGTTCTCCATTGTCTGGCATTGTAGTGCGATCTCACCCTAAGGACATAGGTATATGGGTAGACCTAGCTTTGAGTTTTTTGAATCATATTAACCCATTGGTTAATGATAGTTATAGAACTGCAGGTTGTATGAAAGGTTTTATAAAGTCTAGGAAATCAGAAATGATGACATCATTGTCTGTTGGGTACATTAGACCCAAACTTGAGTATGGAATAACAATATGGAAACCTTATAAGAAAACAAGCATGAGTAAACTGGAAAGAGTACAGTGAAAATATATCAAGGGCATCGACTGATTTGAAATTTTAAGTTATTATTAAAGACTGAAATATCTGAACTTGCACAGTGTCTCATATATATATATTTAAGAGGAACTCCTATTCGGGTATATAGGACATTTACAGACAACTATCTCTGGCACTTTTTGGGGTTATCAAAAAGTAGTAGAGAATCATTAGACAACCTATGTAGAAGATTCTACAGGAATGAGAAAAGTGTATTAATTATTTCTCCGAGAGAGCAACTGACACATGGAGCAGACTACCAAATTATATTAAAGCAAGTACTAGTTTAGATATTTTTAAGAACAGGATGGTCACGTATTATGAGGACAACTGTTTTGGTATATTGGCAGGCTAGAAGGTAATTAATGTTCATGTTTGAAATATTTCTATGCATGTATGTATGTATAGATAAGCTTTTTCTGTGATATGACAACAGCTGTAGGAGTTAGTCAGAATCATATAAAATTCCTCATGCATACCTAGCTTTATGAGAAAATGCAATGAATCTCTACATTATGGAATATATCCCTCTCCTTAAGTTTATTTGAGTTTTATTTTGAATTTGTTACCTGGGGTACAGCAGTGATCCCATTGGACCCATTTCAGTCTCAGACTGGGGTAAATAAAATAGATAGAACTCATTATAAACAGAGTGAATGATAAAATGTAATGCATACATATATTATTTGCAATGTGAATGTCTTGGCTTGAGGGTACAAAGGCAATAGATAAATGGCATTAAAAAGAGTGACTGATAAAACACTATATATACAGGCAATATATACACAATGGGCTGCCAGTTGTAAAATCACAATTAAAAATAGGTCAAAGCAAGGTATGTAGATGAAAAAAAGGAATAAAGAGGTTAAGTTATTTAACCTGAGAGATAGCAGTTGCATTTTCCTAGCATCGTAAAATGTGCTTTTATTTCTGATCAGAAAATGGGATAAGAGGAATGAGCTGTAAGAAAAAATGGGAAAATATTTAAGTCAAATGCTTGTAATTTACAAAGCATGTTTATGTATCTATCTATCTATATATATATATATATATATATATATATATATATATATATATATATATATATATATATGTCATCATCATCACCCTTTTTTCCTATTTTTTCTACATGGGGTCAGGGTATCGTGTTAACTGTCACCAACTCTCTCGATTCTGTGTCACACTGCTGCCTTCTTCAACACTCATGCCTGACTGTCACAGATCTTCTTTCACACAATCCATCCACCTCTTTGCTGGACGTCCTCGCTTCCTCTTACCTTCTTCCTGTCTGTCCCAAATCTTCCGCACCAGATTGTCTTCTGCTTTTCTGCACATGTGCCCAAACCACTGTAATCTGTTCTCTTTGTATATTTCTGTAATTGGAGCTACTTTGGCGTCTGCTTTTATGTCCTCATTTCTTCATCTGTCCCAAGTGTGCATCCAACCACCTTTCTCAGGTACTTCATTTCCATCACCTCTAGCTTCTTACTTTCTATACCATACTGGTCGCACCACTGTCTTATATACCTTACTTTTCAGCTTCTTTGGCATTCTTCTGTCATAGACTTCTATGCCAGTTGGCTGCAGCCCCTCTGATTCTAGCTTTGACCTCTTCATTCAGACTGCCCTTCTCCTCAACCACCGGTCCCAGACACTTGAAGTTCTTTACCTGTTCCACTATCTTCTCTTCTATTGCTAGTCTCAGCTTCTTCTGCTTTCCCTAATTTGCTGCCATTACCACCATCTTATCTGTGCTCAGTTTCATCCCATGTACCTTCAGATTTGCATTCCATTCTCCTATCCTTTGCTGCAGTTCTAGCTCAGAGTCTGCCTGTACTACCACATCATCTTCATAAAGCAGCTTTGTTGATCTGTCCCCTCCAACCTGTTTGCTGATGTAGTCCATCACCAGCATGAACAACAGTGGGCTCAGAGCTGAACCTTGGTGTACACCCACTCCCACTGGGAATCCCTCTGTGAGGCCGAGCACTGTTCGTACTTGAGTCACTGGGTCCTTGTACATAGTCTGCGCTAATTCTACCAATGTTTCTGGGACTTCAAACCACCACAGTACTGCCAAGATCAGCTTTCTTGGGACCTTGTCATATGCTTTCTCCAAGTCTAGGAATGCCCAGTTGGACTCTCTCCTCACCTCTAGCTTTTTCTCAACTATCTGTCTCAATGCAAAAATTGGGTCAATTGTGCTGCACCTTGATCTGAATCCGAACTGCTCATCTCCCCTCTTACATTCTATGACTCTGCATATCCATTTATCAATCACCTTCTCCAGAACCTTCATGCAATGTGGTCGGAGCTTGATGTCTCTGTACTGCCCACAGTTGTGGATGTCCCCTTTGTTATTGTACACTGGCACGAGTATGCTTATTCTCCAGTCATCTCGCATATGCCTTTCTCTCCACACTGCTATTAGTATCCTGCAGTGACCTCATCTGAGCCTGCTGTTTTCCTTGACTTTATCTTTCTTAGTGCTGTTCTTACTTCTTCTAAGGTGTGCTCCTCTTTTTCTCTCGTTGTAGGCTGTTTCTGGTGCAGTAACAGCTTCTATGTGGTTTTCTTCATTCAGAAGCTGCTGGAAATACTCCTTCCATCTGTCTTTGATGTCCTGTGGAATAGTGAGCAAGTTGTTGCTGGCATCCTATATAAACGCATTCTACGGACATCTCCAGGAATGCATGGATCATGCTATCCCAAACAAAACCAAGACCCAATCATCCAAAGGCAGGCGTCCAGTCTGGTGGACCCCTGCCATAAATAAACTGTACAACAGAAGGAGGAAGCTACTACATGATAGAGCAAAATCCCAAATAGGGAAGGCATCTCTGATCAGTATTAGCAAAAAATTACGATCCCTCATAAAATCCTCCAAGGCCAGCTTCGAGAGAAAAATTGCACAGGACACCAAAGACAATCATAAGGCTTTTTTCAGTTATGTTAGGAACCTGGGATGCAACTCCCAGACTTGTTCTGAGTTGATTCTAAACGACAAAAAATACACTGAACCCACAGACATCACCAATATCCTGGCAGACAGGTTCAGTGCAAACTCCCCAAAAGAGCAAGTATCTATCCCGGCAGAGGGCTGCCTCCCAAACATCTCTGATGCTCAGGTGAAGGCTGCCCTTTCCAAAGCAAATAACACTGCTTCCATGGGACCAGATGGCGTCCCAGGTTGCATCCTACATGAACTCCAAGAGGAACTAATCCCTCAAATAAAACAGCTATACAATCTCAGCCTCACTACAGGATATGTGCCCACAGAATGGCGTACAGCAACAGTGGTCCCACTCCACAAAGGTGGAGCCTCTATGGACCCTGGAAACTATCACCCCATAAGCCTGACTAGCTTAGTCTGCAAGGCTATGGAGAGGATCATCATGGAGCTCATAAACAAAGACATTGGGGACCTACAGACACTAGATCCTACCCAGTTCGGCTTTGTCAAGGGCAGATCCTGCCTTTTGAACCTGGTTGACTTCTTCGAAATAGTCACCAAAGCCATAGATGAAGGGAAGGTAGTCCACACAGCCTATCTGGACCTTGCAAAGGCATTTGACACAATACCCCACTCGGGCATCATAGATAAGCTATCCAGCTTAAATATAAACCCCTATGTCACAAGATGGGTCGCAAACTGGCTCAAGGACAGAACCCACAGAGTGAGAGTTGCTGGAGCCATGTCAGACTCGAAACTGGTCACAAGTGGCATCCCACAGGGTTCTGTCCTGGGACCACTCTTGTTCGGTATATACTTTTCCGAGGTACAGGCAAACATGGGAGGACTATGGCTCACCAAGTTCGCAGACGACTGCAAACTGGGCCATAATCAACTCTCCAGCTGACACAAACATCCTTCAAAAAGGTCTCACAGAGACAGATAACTGGTGCCAGCGCCATGGTTTAAAGCTAAATGCCAAAAAATGTATAGTCATACCCTTTGGCAAAACAATGTGCCCACAAATTACCACATAGGCAGAAACCCATTAAGTACAGAGAAAGTTATTAGGGACCTGGGGACCCAAGTTGATAGCAATCTCTCCTTTGAAAACCACATTGCCAAAGTGGTTAGAAAGACCTTCTACATAGCCCACCTCATCACGAAGGGTTTCACATCTAGATCAAGAGAGGTAATCGTGCCCCTTTATTCATCCTTCATCAGGCCCATCATAGAATACAATGCCCCTTTTGGGATGTACCTTACCCGACACCTGCAGCAATTAGAAAGACCCCAAAAGTATCTCACCAAGAGGATCAAGGGTCTCAAACAGATGCCATATGCTGCTCGGTTAAAAAACCCAGCTCTACTAAGTTGCATACCGCCTACTTCAAGGTGATCTATGCCTGACATACAAAGCTATGTCAAATCCAGAATTAATGGACATGCTCCACCTCAGTAAATCTAAATCCCTTAGAGCCACATGCTCGAGGGACTTGAACCTCAGCACAGAAATAAATAGAACTTGCTGGAGGGACAGGTTCATAACCCAGAGGCTCCCTTCGCTCTGGAATAGAATTACAGTTCATGTGAGGCAGAGCACCTCACTGAATCTCTTCAAGAAGAATCTCGATAGGTGGATGGGGGATCATAGGTTTGTCCCAGGGATTACTCCCGTGTCACTATTAGACAGAGGCACAGTAAACTAAACCTTAAAAAGGGCACAGTATACTCAAATCGAGGGGTGGCGTAAGCCATACAGAATTGGGCTAGGCTTATAATTGCCCCAGGGCAGATAGCCTAGTATGAACCCATGAACCTAATCCCTTATTAAGGGTATCTGGCTATCTTCTTTATCTTTCTGTCTTTGCCTTGCAACCTGATATATTTTCTTTGTGTCCCTTACTGAGTCACGTTACAGAAGTTGGTACAGTGCCTCTGATGCCATATTCTTTGCTATTGCAACTTCTTTCTTATCGTCTTTGTTAGCCAACCAGTAGTCCTTCCTAGCCTGGTCAGTCTTTTCCATCTCCCACTTCTTCCTGCACTCCTCCTTTCTTTTGATGACTTCCTGGACTTCTGCATTCCACCACCAGCTTTTCTTATGTACCTTATTTCCATACTTGGCTTGGCCACATATCTTTTCTGTAGTCCTAACATATGCTGTTTTTAGGCGCTGACACTCTTCTTCAACTCCACCTATTTCCTCCTCTTCTTTGGGTGCTAGAGCCCTGAGTAATTCCTTGAACTGCTGTACTTTCTCTCCAGTCAACTTTCAGGTCTTCAGCCTGGACTCTGTTGACCTTAGAGCCTTCTCTGACCACTGCTTGAAGCTAACTGTGGCAGCTAGTGGTTTATGCTGTGGGCTGACTGTTTCACTGGGGATGACTTTGCAGTCATGGATTCTACCCCAGTGCCTTTTCCTTACTACGAGGAAGTCTACCTGAGTTGCATGTTGGTTACTTTTGTATGTGATCTTGTGACTGTCTCTCTTTCTGAACCATGCGTTGACTACTATAAAGCCATTTGCCAGACAGAAGTCTAGAATGGCTTATCCTTCTTTATTCCTGTTGCACCATCCATGTGGGCCCAGGCAGCCCTCATATCCTGTTCTGTCTGTCCTGATATGTGCATTTAAGTCACCCATTATCAACACCAATTCATGTTGCCCTGCTTTATCTAATAAGTCCTGCAACTGCTGTCCGAATGCACTCTTTTCCTCAGTATCACAACCCTGCTGTGGGGCATTGGCTGAGATTATGAATACTGTCCTATCATTACACTGGAGTATGATTGCCATGAGTCTGTCATTAATTCTGATGATATCCCTCACTGCCTTCAGAAGCCTGTCTCTCACCACAATTCCTACACCATTTCTAGCCTGTCCCCCACCTGAGTAGTAGAGTCTGGATCCCATGCCAAGTGGCTCAGCTGCACTGCCCTTCCATCTCTTCTCTTAGATACATAGGATGTCCTGCATCCTGTCAGTCAACCTACATTAAGTGTAGCAATTCTCAGTTCATGTTTGGCAGGTTGGTTGGTTTTATGTCCAGCTTTTGGTCAACAGAGCTATCCCAGGTAAACCAAGCTGGGCAACTAGACACTGGCCAGCCAGTAGCTTATTGACCCAAGGCTGCTACCCCTCCCAGCATTAACAAGGGTCCCTGGCATGGGACAAGGTCTGGTCCTTAACCCATTTATCACCAGTAGTTACCCATGCCCATTTTTGACAACATGACCGAATCACCTGGAACCATATTTTACACTGTCGATTGGCTAGCCCTGCCATGGCGTGCAGTCTCTGATCCATGTTCTCCTACCTTGAGGATACTGCGCAACATGTAGAGTCTGTGCTGCTGCCCACAGCTCCATTCATTGGTGAGTTTGAAATGGAAACACCTTGTACCTTGTGCATGGGGGGGTGAAGATCTTAACCGTTAAGCCATCTGGTCTCTTGACTACATAGGTAGATAGATACATATATATAGATGATTAGATATACAAATAGATAAAAACAGATATAGATATATACATAGGTGCCAGTAACTAATTAAAGCATCATTAAATTTGTAATTTGTTTAGTCAACATAATTTGGTCAACTAAACAGAAGGTTGACATGTGTGCAAGATTGCTACATTACCAGGCTTGATCAATATGCTCTTTCCTAGTTTATATGATCTCTGAGATAAAATACAAAATTAGGAGGGCCTGGTGTTGTACAGCCTCCCACATGCGCATGTAGGGACCCAGGGCAAAAAAAATGTTTTTAAGTTGCATGCATAGTGACATGTTATTGTTTTCTGTTGGTCTTTTGGGGTCAAGATTAGTGATGCTGATGTTTGTATACTTATATATCTATATACAGAGAAATAGATAGATATAGATAGAGAATTTTACTGTCAAATTAATGAAATGCACCTTACCGTGTGTCAGAAGGTCAAACAGAAACGTTCAAAAAAGGCAAAACTGCAAACGGAAATCCTGTCAACTCTGAAATGTTGACACGTAGCTTGTGTTTGCAGTTTGGAGCATCAGTGTTTTGAAATGGATCGCCCTACCATGGGGACTGGGAAAATTATCCTTTTCCTCACTGTAGTACAATCTTGGAGTTAGAATATATAATTAGCAGAGGGTGAGGGGCACAGCCTCCCACATGGTGGGTATAGGGGGGGCTTGGCCCCTTGCAAAACAGTAGAAATATGTATGAATTTAAAACTGTGTATTTTTTGGATGTAAGCTGTCCAATAACTCTTGAATGTTGATTCTTGCCTTCTGCACGAATCAATATTCTGAGCAGTTAACTTGATGGTATTCGTTGTTCCAGTGCGGGAATGTGAACATTCATGGTTAGAGCTTTCAATATTTTGATAGTAAACCAATATAGATGTATGAAGCAGTGAACACCATGCTATACTGTGTTAGGCTAGAGATGCCATATGACATACAATTATGCAAACTGAATACATGCTGCAGTGTATTAAATGCAGGGAAGACCAGTGTTATATACATATATATAAAGTTTATTTGCAAAAGAGAAACTTAACAAGCAGTTGTGCAGACTTTACCTAACACAGATAATCAAAATCTTTGCAATAACTTTTACATTAAGTAAACAAACTTTATGAAATGAAAATTAAAAATATACAAACTAATTTTCTGTTCCTGGTACCTTTTTTGTCAAGGTTCAAAAGTCCTCTGAATGTAAGGACTAACAGTCATTCATAACTACAAGTCTAGTAATTCCTTTCTGTTTCTGCTAGGGACTGGAGCATGAACAGCGTACTGAGGCTCTTAGAGAGGATCTCTTCTCATTCTCCACTGGATTCTCCTTCTTTACTGCAGGCATACCACTTAGAATTCTTTTTCCAGGCAAGCATTCCTTACTCCTTTTAATCTTTAGAATCAGAGCCCTTTTCTCTATGCAACACAACTCAGGTGTTATCTAAATGTTTGTGGCAAAGTTTGCTGCAATTTAAAAAGGAGACTATTATTTAAATTAAGACACGAGTGCCATAGTGCTCCATGCAGGCAGAGTATAAACTGTAGCATCTGTTTGCTGCATTTGTAGCAAGCAGTTTTCTACAGTTTTAAAAGAAGACTTTTTTCATTAAAAAAATGAGCACTATAGCACTCAGTGGAAGCAGTGTATAAACTATAGCAACTGTTTGCTACAGTTTAAAAAGATCTTTTTTTTTAACTAAAACTTTAGTGCCATAGCACTCTGTGCAGGCAGATTAGCAACTACAGTTTAAAAAGAAAACTTTTTTAAAATAAATTGAAGGAGGGTTGGGGCAGGGCAAAGTAATGGGACCTGAATGGCTAGGATAGGAGGGAGGGGGGGAGTGTTGAGCATCTGGTCATCTGGTTGGTGTGCTAGTAGAAGGAATATTCTTTTTTTTTGCACTGTAATGGAAAACTGGGTGGGGTAGCAACACAGAACTAATTTTAATAAGCCAATTAGTGAAATGTTTTTATTTTTTCACTTGAACAGCTGAGGGAGTGGAATACTGTTCATAGTGTGACCCAGGGCACCGGTTTAACTAGCTACACTTCAAGACTACACAGCCCATACTTCTGCTGTATCAGTACAAACTGTAAAAGGCCTACTGAAAATCTAAAGTGGCTAAAACAAGCTCTGAACACAGTATTAGTTTTAGCAGGTTAAAGGCATTTTCTGAGTCTAATGTTCATTTAACCTTAACAGGCACTTCCCCTTTAGTTAAATCCATAAAATGGCAGGGGACTGAGGCAAAGTGAAGTTTAAATTTCTGACACTACCTGAGTAACTCCAGTAATGCTGTTACTTAATTCTTAGTTCAAGGAATGGATCACTTTTTAATAGCTTTATTTTTTTTTCATTCACAGCCTAGCAACACCCTTACCAATTTGCTTTTGGAGGCATTGGTAGTTAACCTTCCATGTTTCAAAAAGCCATTTACTGCCTCAACTGTAGCTAAATGAAGTTCTCTATTTCTGAATATATTGTCACTCCATCTAGATAAGCAGCAGCATTATAGTTGACATGTGGTTTTAGGATTATGCTTGTAAGTCTCTGAAATTTTACATGGCTACCATGCAGCCCAAAAGGAAGAGCAGTACAATGAAATAAGCCCTCTGCTATTGAAAAACAGATGTGTTTCCCCCCTTTGACTTTATTTATTAGATGTATCTGCTAATATCCCTTTCTGAGATCTAACATTATCAGGAGTCTTGTCTTTCCCAACTCTGTTATAGGTTCATCAACCCTTAGGCATTGTGTAGCTGACATATATTGAAATGATGTCGCTCTTTCGAAAGTGATTACAATACCTGGTGTTTCCATTTTGTATTCGGACTAATACTAGGAGAACGTATCATTCCTTTTTGAGTCTCCTGTCATCCCTGTCTTAAGCATCTGCTGTACTTCATCTTACACAGGTTTCCAATATGCTTCTAATATTCTGTAAGGCTTTAAGTTAATTGTTTCCCCAGGATAATTTCAGTATGGTGCTAGATCAATTCTGTTCTGCTGGTTAGCTGAAAATGTTCTTTATTTCTTAACAGGAACACTTTTAACACTTAATGTTATGTTGTACATCTTGCCTTCCTTCTTTCTGGTTGGGTTCGGAGCCAATCTCAGCTCCAAATTGGCCACTGCTAAAGCTTGAAGAGTCCTTACTGGCTTGAGGCTAGCCCCTTATCCCAGCATGCTTAGCGATAGCTACCCAGATCTCATTTGCCACTTGCAGTGTTGAGTCTTCTGCTGGCTCAGACTAAGTAGTAAATTTTTATATCAATATTTGTTATTGTTTAAGGTTAATTTCCTTTAAAAGTTAGTGTTTTCTCTTCTTTATCACCCCTATCCTTGTTGCTGATGTTTTTGCTGCTGTTAGGCCATCATTTTCTCTCAGGGCTTTTCCTGTGTGTTGTTGTTGGTGGCCCGTTTTTTTATTGAGGGTTGTTCCTTGTCCTATTTTCCCTCTTTGCTACCTAGGGAGAAGCCATTTTAGTTAGATGCCTTCTCCCTTTGGGAGCAATAGCTGTTCCCCCTCCTCTTCTACCCCTCTTGTTTCTTCCATAAAAAAAAAAAAAACTTTTTCCAGTTGTTCGTCTTTTTGTTTGTGGTTCAATAGTGTCCAAAGACATTCCTAAGCAGTCAGGATTCAAAAAAATGTGACTTGTGTTGCCAAAAAATGTCCCTTATGGATGGGCACATAAGTTGTGTGTATTGTTTAGGTGTGGTCCACCTGCAGGATTCGTGTTCTGTTTGCCATGCCTTTAGCGCACGGGTTCTGCAGGAGAGCCGCAACAAATTTATTTTGAGAGGGTTATTGAAACCTCAGGTTGAAGTAGCATTGGATACTCAGCCCTCAAAATACTCTGATGACAAACTGGCATCTTCGTCGGCTCCATCTTCGGTGCTGACAAAGTCTAAATCTAAATCTTCTGAACCTTCAGAGTGGATTGTTGGCTCCAAAGAGTCCTTGTCTCCAGCAGCTCCATCTGTGGCTTCAGAGCCATCCCAGACTCAAAAGAGATTGAGATCTTTTTCATTGGACCTGGTGAGATCTGTGCCTCAGTCTCCACTTTTGCAGTCAGTGGCAGGTAGTCACCGGTCCTCTGCCACTCCTCTCGATCATCCAGGAATTTATTGGATGATGATGTGGAGAGAGTGGTGAAGAGGCTCCTCAAGACATGGGTATTTGCTCAATTGTTGTTGCACCCAGCCCAGAAGGAAGTGGCAACATTGTCCATACCAGTCCCTGTCTTTATTCCTCCTCTGATTGCGTCCAGTTTGGAGACAAGTGCATGGAAGTAGTAGTGGTGGAACCATCGGTTCTGGCAACCCTTGCCTTGTCAGTTCTGACATCCGCTCCGACCTTCTCGATAGTCTGGTCTGTTGAGGGGTCTGGGTGCTGAGACTCTCTAGTCGGCCCTTGTCCGACCCAACTCTCCCACTCGGAGCCTCAGTGCAGGTCAGTTCAGCACCTGCATCTTCCTCGGAGCTATCTCTGGTATGGAGGAGGTCTCCAGGCTCCTCAGAGCTGGAGCCTCCCTCCGTTCTGGACCGCTGCACCTTTGAGGTGATGAGGAGTATGCTGTCCACTAAGACAGTCCCACCTTTGGCTCCATTGGCTCCATCCCCAATGATACCGGTGTCTGCCTCGGATCCTTCTCTCCATCCCAAGCATAGGGAACTGATGCTCCAGGATGCTCCACAGGGCAACCCCTCTTCTTCCAAGACCTCTCCTGAGCATGCCTCAGAGGAGGTTCCCAGGAAGAAGAAATGTAAGAGGAAGCATGTTGGCTCCCCTGAGTCCATCACTTCTG
Source organism: Protopterus annectens (assembly GCF_019279795.1). Classification (NCBI taxonomy): domain Eukaryota; kingdom Metazoa; phylum Chordata; order Ceratodontiformes; family Protopteridae; genus Protopterus; species Protopterus annectens. Next base: position 1,257,652,608 of record NC_056744.1, on the reverse strand, counting down.
ACATGGGCTTGGATGGCTCAGAAGGGTCCCCATGGTCCCCCTCTGAAGATGTCTCATTCTCAGACATCCTGGAGATCCTTAGGCAGAGGGGAAATTGGAAGTCCCTTGCCCCTTCTGAGGAAGAGTCCGTGTATCTGGACGCATTTGGTTCCCAGCCCTCCACCTCCTGGGTGTCTTCACCTTTCAACCAACTTTTGTCTGTAGTGAGTCAAAAGGCATGGAGTGCTCCAGAGACCATGGAGCCCATTCCAAGAAGGCCTAACAAGTTCATGACCACACCAGAGGACAAGACTTTTCTCTCTAAGGGCATACCAGTTGTTGCTATGGTCATGGCAGCAGCCACCAAGAAGGAACTCGCGGAGACTTCCTCTTCTATCCATCTGCCAAACAAGGAGTCTAGAGCCATGGATAGGTATGGGAAGCATGTTTTCTCTTCAGCAGCCTTTACTCTTCGGTTACTGAACTATTTGATGAATTTCACAAGACTTCAGAGGGATCTCCTTAAAGATCTTGGAGATACCCTCCTGGATCCTTCAGCTGAGGGAGCGGCATCTAATTCGGCTAACCAGCTAGTGGCCCTAACCTCCATTGTTAACTCCTCCATGCGCCAGATTTCCTACGTGGCTGATGGAGCGAATAGGGCTGCAGGCACAGGAGTGGCTTTTTGCAGACACTCCTGGATGCGCCTTTGTCAATTTGTGGAGCCCTTGACAGCTCGGCCTTGTTTGGGCCACAAATATGTGAGACTCTTACCAGGAGTAAATAAGATGGCAAAACTCTCTCTGCCGTAGGAGTCCATTTTTCCACTCCATCCTGGCCTTATCCCAAAGGCCAAAAGAGTGGCAAAATGTGGTTCCATAAATCCCAGGGAGCTTCGCCAGATACTTGTGGAGATAATTCCCCCAGGGGCAGAAGGGGAAATAATAATGGGAGACACTGACCTAGCAGCAGGGGGGGGGGTCCACAACAGGGTGACAGAGATACATTCTCTGCCAAGCCCTTTCAGAATCCCTGAAGGATTGCCCAGCTGCCCACCTCTGGAGGCAGTCAGGGGCAGAATATAACTGTACCCAAGACTCTGGCAAGACATAACAGAAGATGCGTGAGTATGGTGCATAATATCCAGGAGTTACAAAATTCTCTTCTCCCAAACATCCCCAAGGAGTCAAAAACCATTAATCCCAGGTGTTCCACCCAATCTTTGGGATCAAGCAGCCTTAGAAGTAAAAAGTTTGCTGCAAAAAAGAGCCATTTAGGAAATCCCTGCAGACCAGATCAAATCTGGAACTTACTCAAGGTTCTTTTTAGTTCTGAAAAAGACAGGGGACTGGAGACCTATCCTGGATCTCAGCAAGTTAAACAGGTCAGTAAAGAAGACCAAGTTCCGGATGGTGACACTACAGTTCATTCTACCCTTTTTGGGTTGGGACGATTGGATGTGCTCTATCGATCTCCAGGATGCGTACTACCATATAAAAATGGACAGGTAGTTCAGGAGACATTTATGCTTCTGGCTGTGAGTCAGTCATTATCGGTTCAGAGCTCTGCCCTTTGGCCTCACCACAGCCCCCAGGGTGTTCACCAAATGCATGGCAGTAGTAATGGCTCAGCTGAGACATTTGGGATTCCAGGTGTTTCCTTATCTAGACGACTGGATCCTCACTGCCACCACCGAGCATCATCTCTTAAGGGCCAGGAACCACATGATTCATACTTGTGCATGTCTAGGAATCAAAATAAACTACGAAAAATCTGCCTTGTTGCCCACTCAGTGTATTACTTTCATAAGCACTCAACTAAATACAACAGATATGATAGTCAAGCTCCCATAAGAAAGGGTGCTTGCCATTCATCATCAGGTCTCTCTTCTCTTGTCAAAGTCAAAGGTTCAGGCACGATTAGTCCTAAAGGTCTTGGGTTTGATGGCGGCTGCCATTACTCTAGTCCCATTAGCTTGTTAACATATGAGGATTTTGCAATGGCTCCTCTTCACTCAGTGGTCGTATCAGGAGCTACCAATGTCACACATGATCTTATTCATGGATACTTGCAAGAAAGATCTACAGTGGTGGCTCCACTCCCACCCCACCCAGTCTCTCTCTAGGCAGACCCTTTGTAATCCCTCTTCCGGTAGCCACAGTGACGATGGATGCTTCCCAGACAGGGTGGGAGGGGACATTATCTGGAACAGACAGTCGAAGGAACTTGGCAACTTCATGAGTACTATTTGCACGTTGATGTCCTGGAGATGAGAGCAGTATTATTAGCATTGCAAGCACTTCAAGACTCTCTTCCCTTGGGCTATATAGCAATTCAGATGGACAACATGTCAGTAGCATGGTACATCAACAAACACAGTGGAACCAACTCTTACCCCTTGTGTCGGCCTTCGAGTATGGCAATGGGCGATTTCCTCTCAGCATTTCCTGGTTGTAGTGCACATTCTGGGGAAGTCCAACGTGATAGCAGACAAGCTCAGCAGGGCAATTCTCATGCCCCATGAGTGGTCTCTGAAACAAGATGTGGCAGATATGATCTTCCACAGATGGGGCCAAGCATGCTGCAATCTTTTCACCTCACACCTAAACAACAAATGCAGCAGCTACTTTGCCCTAGTTTCCCCACAGGGACAGTCACCCAGAGATGCAGTTATCCACAATTGGCCCCCCCCAGGATACTTTATGCCTTTCCTCTAATTCCAAAAGTTCTTCAGAAAGCAAAGTCATTGAGTCGCAAGCTGATCCTAATTGCTCCTTACTGGCCTCATCAGATCTGGTTCCCGTTCCTTTGGCATTACCTGCAAGAGGAGCCTTGTATTCTGGACCCAGTTCCAGATCTCCTGACACATCATTCGAGTGCTCTTCATCCCTCCATTCAAACTCTCAAGCTGACAGCTTGGTTTCTCCACTTCCAGTCCTAGCCAGGCTTCTGGATATCTCACCTATGGTTCAACATATTATAGTCTCCTCTCATAAACCAACTACTAGAAAACTTTACGCTTGTAAATGGAAGAGGTTCTCTTTCTGGGCAGAACAAAATGACATTGATCCCTTTACAGCACCAATTTCAAACATTTTGGACTTCCTGGCTGAAACTTTCGAGAAAGGAGCAGCGACTGCTACGATTCAAGTTCGACTGGCTGCTATTTCCAATTTTCATGTGGGTCTTATGGGTTCTAACGTCATGTCCCACAAGCTATGTAGTTCCTTTTCAAAAGGTGCTACCCATGTGAGAACCACTCCATCCTTGGTATTTAAATCTAGTGTAGTGCTAGTGGCTCTAATCCTCCCTCCCTTTGAACTAGCCACTTCTTGTCTTCTTAAATTCTTATCATGGAAGACTCTTTTCCTGATTGCAATTACATCAGCTAGATGGGTTTCCGAGTTACAGGCACTTTCCATCTGCCCTTCTTATATGATTTTTCACAAGGATACAGTATCTATGAGAACAAATCCTTTCTTCTTACCAAAAGTCTGTGTAGAGTATAATTTGAATCAGTCCATTGAACTCCCTGTATTCTTTCCAGATTATGGCAACAAGGCAAAGTATAAGCTATATCAATTGGATGTCTACAGGCAGTTACGATTTTTATCTTCAAAGAACCAAGGACATCAGAAAATCAGATCAGCTGTTTGTATCCTTCTCACAGAGTAAGCAAGGCTTACCAGTTTCCAAAGTGACCTTGTGAAAATGGCTGTCTGATATTACTGCTTATGCGTCTCAGAATGTGTCTGTCCCTGGAAAGGTAAGGGGACACTCTACTAGGTCCTTGGCTACCTCCATAGCTTTTCAAGCCAAGCTTCAATTAGATACTGTTTGTGCAGCGGCAACATGGGCTACTCCCCATACCTTCATTAATCATTACAAAGTAGACATGGCCTCATGGAACAGGGCATCTTTTGTTTCCACGGTTCTGAAGTCTCTTTTCCAGTGAGCCACCCAGGATTTTGGGGATGGAGATGCTGTCCCAACCAGAAAGAAAGATGGCAAGATGGACAACATAACATAAAGAAGTTATGTTCTTACCATAATGTTCCATGTTTGTTGTCCTGTATCTCGCCTTCCTTCTTGCATCCCTCCCTCCTTCCTCCATCCTGGATGATTGAGAGGAATTTCCTTTCTTGGCTGTTTTGGCTGAGTTTCCTTTGCTTTTCAACTATTGGTATACTCCTTGTCACCTTTGTTGTTTTGGTGCAAGGAAGCAGTATTGTTTTAGTTACCTCCTTTATTTATAATTCTCCTATCTAGTGGTTAGTTCTCACAAACGAGATCTGGGTAGCTACCGCTAAGCATGCTGGGATAAGGTGTTAGCTTCAAACTAGTAAGAACTCTTCGAGCTTTAGAAGTGGCTGAGTCGGAGCCGAGATCGGCTCTGAACCCAACCAGAAAGAAGGAAGGAGAGATACAGGACAACAAACATGGAACGTTATGGTAAAAACATAACTTCTTTTTTCCCTCATTAAAATGGTGTGATATCTACCTGTCTGCATTAAATGGGGTTAGTTTTCTTTCTTTAAGAACCTATTAGTTTCTGCTATTTGCAAAGTACTGTGTTTCTTTTCAAGGTAGTCAGCTGTTAATGTGGTATATCTGCTGTGGTCTTTCCAAACCATTCTTTTAAAACTTGCAGTGTGTATCATTTATTTTTTCTGCTGAAATGAATATTGACATTTGGATGTTTTCTGAAGGGGGAACAAAGCTAACACTTGGTCTCCATCTTTGAATTTCTTGGTCTTTGCATTTTTGCATTTCTATTATATACTTCTTGTATGGCCAGGGATCTTCCCGTGTATTTGCTTACAATGGGCATTACAAGTTTAGTCTATCCTGCAAATTGTATAGTGTTCAGTTCTATTTTTAGTTGAGGATTTTAACATTTTCCTGGTTGCTCTAGAAATATCCACCAACCCACAAGTATGTTTGAAATGCAGTAATTCAAAAGACTAAATCTTGGGTAAGCTTGTATCACTTCTGTAATGACAGACCTGAAGTACAGTATTAAGTGGTCCCACTTTTTACCACCTCCCTCAATTACCTTTTTCATCACGGATTTGAATGTCTAGTTAAAGCATTCTGTGAGCCCATCTGTTTGGAGATGGTGCAATTAAGTCCTTAACTGCTAGACACTGAAACATTGGAACAGCTGGTGCGTAACGTTTAGTATAAATTGAGTCCCTTATTTGGTACTTCCTTATCTATATCCTTGCTCTGAAAAATTATAATACCAACACCCTCCTTATATATATATGTAGCATTAGCCTTATATAGGGATATCCTCTAGGTACTTGGTGACACAGTCCAGAATAACAAAAATGTACTGAAACCTATTAATAGATTTTTTTTAAATAGACCACTATATCCATGGCTATTCTTTCAAATGATACATCAATAACAGGCATGGAAATCAATGGGTAGATGAAACCCAGGTTAAGTTCTATTTCTGGAAATCACAGAATCCAGAAAATACTTTTTCAGTTTTTTTTCATTGTTCTCACTCAGTAAACCTGGCTAGGATCCTTCTGTTAGACTAGTTCATTCTTAGGTGCCTCCCAGTACATGGCAAGGTGTTAATTGGACATCAGTTGATGTACTGGCTCCTCTCTGCCTTTACTTACCCCACACAATTAATCATTTTGTAATTCAAATGATTTATTTATTTATTTATGTATTGGCATTTGTTTACTGGATTAGCCCAAATAGGCATAAAATGACTCCTTTTCAGAGGAGGATCTGGAAGACAAGCTGTAGAAGAATATGATTTGCAATTAATGAATACAGAGGTTGAGAGGTACACAACAATGCAGGTTTGTGAAACTTAACTGTACAAAGTGTAAAGGAAAGAAATATGTATTATGCAATACTGTATAATGTAATTTTAAAACAACTGTGCAATATATGAGTAGGAAGTATGGAGGTCTTGTTCAACTTTCCCTTCTACAGCTAATGCAATGTATTCCTTTGCTCTGCTTAAAATGTTGCCTTGCTGCTATGTTTTCTAATGTTTATCCTACTTACCTGGAACTGGACCAAGTCTAGGCTTTCCTCAGTGTCAACCTGTCTTGAGGTGCAAGTCTATGCATTTTCACCTATCCCATCTATACAGGCACTGGGGTCTTGGTGTACCACTCTTCTGTTCCAGTATTGAAAACCAAAACACTTTTCTGTGATGGCAAGAGATGCAGCCAGTATTTTATTTTATTATTATCTATTTGTTAAGTGGGCAAGCCTACTGGACGAAGTGTTCCTTTTTTAGGAGTGACCTTGGAACATTTTCTGATTAATTGACTCATTCACAGTTGCACAGTAGACAGAAGGATGTGAAAGGAATCAAACACTGTTCCCTTGACTACAGGAAGCAGCTTATTAATAACTCAAAGCTGCAATCCTCTATGCTAGTTCTGTACCACGGCCAGACAGCCAACTTGAATTAAACCATATTTATTGCTATACTAAGTAAATGCTTAAAATAGTGCTTATACTTTCAGACATAATGCCAGCCCTTCATCAGGCAATGTGAATCAAAAGCAATATTTGTTAACCAGGGTTAGCGCAAGGGTTAGCGCACTGATTTCTATGGACCTTTTTCAGACCCACCAGTGTCTGATTAAATGATTTGTTGAGAGTCACACAGCAAATGGAGACTGAGAGACTTATACCCTTGAATACAAGAAGGTGCTTATTAACAGCTCATAGTCTTTATCCACTGCTATAAATTCCAGACAGCCAAAATTCTTCCATCCAGAACTGAACTAGGAACTTAAGAACCAATAGGCCTCCATTCTACCTGCTCAAAGTAGTAACATATGAATATTACACATAAAAATTACAGTCATATGATCATATAACTTCAACTCCATAAATAAAACTCTAGCTAAAATTCAACAATAATTATTATAAACATAATATTCAGGTCAGTCTTCCTCTGTCTGAGTGGGCATCACACTCATTTTCTTTTACTTATCTAGGTTGCATTCCCTATGCAAATGGAATCTCAGAACAAAAATGTCTTTTTTCTTACTTAATGATATCTGTTGTCTACAGTCTTTCTTTACATGTTTTCTATTTTAACCTCTCAGAAATGGAGTTTATAAGTATGATCATTCTCTTGTTTCTTCCCCAATTAAAAACAGTCTTTCTCAGAATTAAACAAAAATCGTTTTGTAATTCAGCATCTGAGTATGAAGTAGGGATATGTTGTTCAGATTCTCCACCTACATCTGTAATAAAACATCTCTTTGGCTGCTGATAAAGGGTTGCTACTGTAATTTGGGAACATATAAATGACTCCAGGGATGCCCATTAACAACTGCAGAATGAACAATTTTATTATAAACTACATTGTTACCCTGCACTAAGCTTTAAGCAACAGATACATGAATTGCTATCAAAAGTCTCACAACATAGAATTTCTGACAAATTTGGTGAGATATTATTGGTGTATGACCCCTTGGCTCAGAGTTGTTAGCTGTTCTAAGTTTATAGATTCATAGCTAAATAGTAGGCTAGCTGCCCTTGTGGGTCATTTTAAACCCAGCTAATTTCACTTTCTGAAATAACGTATCTTATCTGGTTATAGATTGGCCTTACCTATCCCATGGTTGATAATTATATATTACCCCTAATGAGAATAAATGGGATCATACCATAAATCATTTGATGGGGCTCATGTCTGGGATAAAAAAAATAAGAGCTGCATCCATCCATTAGTAGTAGACGGGGCAGTCCTGGGGTGACTTTTTTGTTTCCAATCCATAGATCTAAGTTGTACTTGAAAATGAACAGGGGAGAACTTTGTTTTATGTAGACAGGGAGTATGTTCCACAGCAGCAGTATCCTCTGCGAAATATACCTGTCCATGCAAACCATTCTATTGATGCTGCAGAAGATGTTTATATTTCTAGACCAAGTATTGCTGATGCCTTTTGACTTGCTGATGTGCAATAAATCCAGCAGTAATGGGTTGGAGGATGCCTTGCATCCCAGCAGAGGTCACTTCTTAGCAGCCTGCCGGATACCGACTATAGTGACAAGGTTTTGAGCTGGTCCATGAAGAACATATTATTTTGGCCTTGTAGCCTTTTAATAAAGTATCTGTGTGGGTGTTCCAGTTGTTGCACACATCTGGATTTTTACATACCAAGGGGGGCATTATATTCATTGACTGGACTAATGAGGGCTGAATAAAGGGGAACAATGACCTCTCTAGATCTATACACGATCCCATTGTTTATAAGCTGTGCAATATACAATGACTTTCTTACAACAATGGACACATGGTCAAAAGTTAGGTCACTGTTCACATAAGTTCCCAACTTGAACAGCTGGGTCAACTCTTAGTGGTATATTGTCAATGTGGTAGTTCTCTGGGGTAGATGACTTCTCAAAAGATACAATAAATGAGGTTTGGTAACAAACTAATTTGTCCAGGGACATCTTCAGGTGGGGATTAGATAAATACAGTAGTAGGAATTGAGAGTGGAGGGGATGAAAGGGTTAAACGGGAAGGAGAGTTGATTGGGAGGATATGAGGTAAGGGTAGGGAGGGGCTTAAGGGGTTAGGCAAGTGTAACTGGAAAAGGAATCACATTTTGATGTGAACTTGCTAGATAGCAGGTTTATGTCTGAGATAACCTGTAGGTACACTGGTGTTAGTTAGGCCTTGGTTTAATAGTGGGCAGGTGGTGGAGGTGAATAATGGTTAATAGTTGTTTTTTTCCTCTGTGGTACTGGTTGTTACAGGGTCAGGAGGGAGTTTAGGCATTTTAGTCTGGTAGGCCTAAGTCTCTGAGTCATATGGAGCCTGCTTTCTGGCTGTAGTTGGTGGAGCTTGGGCCAGAGCATACCTCTCAAATAAGGAGGAAGAGGTAGATTATCACTGAGAGTTCAGGATTTTGCCTCATAATTTCAGTCTGTATTTCTGTGGTTGTGGTTGTTGGAGCTTGGGCTGGAGCATGCCTCTTGGATGTCCATATTTTCACTTTGGGTCCGCTTGTTGCCTCACACTTTTGGCCTATTTTCATGGTATTGTGGTTTCTGACACATTGCTTGCTGATTTAAAAAAAAAAAAAAAAAAAAAAAAAACGGAAGTTTGGTTTTGCATAAAAACAAAGACACCACATTACCAAAGGTGGTCTCAACAAGTAGAGAAAATACAGGAAAAACATGAGACGTACCACCAAGGCTGTCATGAGACAAACACATCATGTTAAAAACCAAATTCTTTAATGTTAACAGTAAAAATCCAAGTAGCATAAAACAAAGTTCTAGGGTGGATAAGTGCTTTCAGTAAAAACCTTCTTCAGATCCTCACCCAATAAATCTAAAATACTTCTCTTCCCACCCACCAGGGCCTATTCCTTCAACAAAAATGCTTTCAAAGTCCTTAGCCAAAGCAACACTGCCATAGAAGTGGTTCCTTCTGCTAAACTCCTTGGTATCACCATAGATGAATACCTTAAATTTGATATCCACGTACAACAAAACATCAAGAAAACCCACCAAAAACTTGGTATGCTCTACAGGAATAACCACTTTCTCTCCAACTCCTCCAGGCATACTTTAGCAACTACCTATCTCCTTCCTTCCTTACTATATGGAGCCCCTCTTCTAACTAACCTGTCTCCTTCCATCACCTCTAAACTTGAAACTTGCTATAATAAAATCTCCAAATTCGCAACCAAATCCAAAACCTGTACTCACCACTGCCTCACCCTACAATCATTGAACTGGCTGGAACTCACTAACTACCTCGACTACCTCCAACTTACCACTGCTCACAAATTAATATTCTTTCCAAATAAGTGCCCAGCACTAACAAACATCCTTCCCCCTTACATCCCAACCAGATCCCTGAGATCTCAACATCAAAATGTAATCTCTATTCATAAACCCAAATGCCCTGCAGGCTAACTCCTTCTCTCTTTCATTGTAGGCAAAAAATGGAACTCTCTTCCTCCCTCACTTAGGACGATACCTGACCCCGAATCTTTCAAGACACAACTTTTCTCATTTCTATCTTCCAAACGCAAATGCTCCTGCTTCCACCCTACATAAATACAAATAAATTTCCCCATAGAGCCTACTAAACTCCTGATGCAAACTTCACTACTTCCTCTCCTTTTCTATTTACCTTACACAAACCTAATCCATCACTTTCTGATCATTCAATTTCTCTCTCAACTCTTAGCATGTATATAACGCAACTATCCAGTAATCACTGATGCCTATTTCTTGACAATTGATTCTTATTGCTCTGAATGTAAAAACCTGCAACCTTTATCTCATTGCATGTACAATGACAATTTATTATTTTACTATACCTGTTTTCTATGAATTCATACATGTATTTTACCTTTGTATTTGGCATTTTTTGTAACCTCTAATTGTGTTCTTATGGAGCTTTTCTCCCCGGGCCTCCACTGAAAATGGGCACATTCTGGCCCAGTGGACTTTCCCAGTAATCAAACTGAAATAAATAAATAAATAATAAATTAACCAGTGTATTTCCTTAAAAAGAGGACCGATAGCTAATCAGCAGAAATTCAGGAAGAAGCTAGACCAATAAGCTGATCATACTGAGCCAACCATTTAGCATATCAAAATGACCATTAGAGGACTGTCAGAAACTATTTCTTCTAATCAGAGGTATACCAGTCTCAAAGCCATTCATAATACCAGTTTCTAATCACAGAAGAAGGACCAGTCAGCAGAATTCCAGGAACAAGCTGGACCAATGAAGTAGTCATACTGAACCAAACTAGCATATCAAAAAGACCAATAGGAAACTAACAGAAACTATTTCTTCCAATCAGATAGATGGTGTAGAATCTGTTTTTTTTAAAAGGTCTGTTGGTTTTGCCTACATAGTAGGCTAGACAGGACATGATTCTACACCATCTAGCTGATATTTGCAATAGTGTTGAGAATAATGCTTTATATGGGCATATTAAAAACAATAAAACACATTGGTTTCAGTTTATGGCCATAAGCATGTTAAGAGAGAATTTGAGAAGGGGTGATATATGGAATAACACTGAACTACAAGAAATTAAATGGATTATGGAACTCAGAGCCGATCGTCCACCTGTTCTCAATGGTGTTATTCCCCTTAAGCCCATTTTAAAAGCAAGAGGCCTTGTCAAGAAATTCATTTGATCTAATGAAACATGGTAATTGTCTTTAGTAAATATGGGCTATGTACTCTGTTGTCTTGTCTTTCTTAGGAGTCCCTGTAACTAAGTCAACATGGGCACTGTATTCTGCCCTTTGATTCCTCTTGCCTTCTTTTGTTGTTCAACTTTCAGTTTTTTGTTGCTTTTCTCCTTTGACTATGTACAGTCATGGTTTAACTTCTATTGGAAGATAAGCTTTCTGACTATGATCAATTGGTTGTTCCTTTCTTCTGAATCCCAATCTTGGAAGCTAAGCAGGGTCGGGCCTGGTTAGTACTTGGATGGGAGACCGCCTGGAAATACCAGGTACTGTAGGCATTGGTAAATAAGCTTCCTGATTCAAGATGATTGTTTTTTCTTTTTCTGTGATTAGAAACTGGTATTATGAATGGCTTTGAGACTGGCATGCCTCTGATTGGAAGAAATAGTTTCTGACAGTCTCCTTTTGGTCATTTTCATATGCTAAATGGTTGGTTCAGTATGATCAGCTTACTGGTCCAGCTTCTTCCTGGATTTTTCCTGATTGGCTATCTGTCCTCTTTTTAAGGAAATACACTGGTTAATGGGTGAGGATCTGAAGAAGGTTTTTACCGAAAGCGATTATCCACCCTAGAACTTTGTTTTATGCTACTTGGATTTTTACTGTTTACATTAAAGAATTTGTTTTTAAACATGAAGTGTTTGTCTCATGACAGCCTTGGTGGTACGTCTCATCTTTTTCCCGCAAGTTTGGTTTTGCAGTGGCGCTATGCAAGAGATTCATGATAATGTGGGAATTGTTCCGGTAACTTACTAGGCTTGTAGTGTGTTGTTTTGGATTGTTGTGATGTTTTCAGCTTTACAGCTTGGTTGTGTGGTTATCCTTTGTGGAGGCATGGTGGCACTAGGTATGGTGTGGGAGACAGGGACAGTGATGATGCGGAGAGTGGAGCAGAGATCAGGATATTGTTGCTTTGGTATCACCCTAGATTGTTTTCTTTGGGTTTTGAAGGTGCAGTTTTCTTTGGCAAGTTGCAGGATCTGGTTGGATTCATCCTGTCATTTCGGATGTCTGACATGTGTTTTCTCTGTGTTGTGCTTCTGTATTTCTGGGTGTTGTGGTTGTAGGTATCGGAGGAGTTTGATTCAGCCTGAGGTGTTTATTTTCTGAAAAATTTGTGATCTTGCATTCAATTCTCGGTAGGTGGGAGTGTCCTGTCCCTGCCACCAGCGGGTCATAAGGGGGGCATTCAGTTGTATGTGTAGTTGACTTCGAGTTTTTGACTGCAATTAGGTACACTATAGCCATGGGATACCCAGTTAAGGAACTCTGTTAGAATAATTACTAGGCAACTTTTCCCTACTAAGAATCAGAGCTTCCTGTGTCCTAGGTCCCAAATGTTTCTAGAACATCTAAAGTTAACTGTTTAGCAGTGAGTCAATCATTTCCCTATAATTAGGGTCAAACTCACCGATTAGCAGTTTCTAGAGTCTGCCCTGTTCCCATGCATGTGAACAAAAATTATATCTGCACCCTCTTCCAGTCACCTGGATCTGTAGCATTCTCATTATGCAAACATATTAAACTTCCTATAAAAGAGGCTCATAGGAAAATGCAAATGATCCCTTATGGCTTCTAAATGCCACTGATTTCTTACATTTTTTAAGTTTTATTAAGGCATTCAGGCCAATAAAAAATGAATCCCCAACAAAAACAACATATTTAAGTCTTTTATTTACTTAGCAGAGAAGGTGGAAATCCACAATTTTATTCAAATAAAACAAATAGATGTTACATGACAAAGGTAGAGGGAAATAAACCCTACTACCTGCCCCAAACCGGTTTTGGCTGTAATAGCCTTCTTCAGTGAGAAAACATGAACAACAAGAAATACACTCATTTATATATATCACATAAGGATGTTCATTGGTGCATTATAATTGATCATTAAGCCCAGGTGGAAATAGAGCTCCTAGCTTAATAATCCATTTATGTTCCTTAAAATTAAGTAAATCGTGCCATCCTGATTTGTCCCTACACCTGCCCACAATACAGTCTATAGCAGTAAAGTAAAAAGATGCAGTATTGTGTTTGCACACGTTTATACAAAGCATTAGTAGAATGTTTATATCTAATGTCATTAAGATGCTCCCCAATTCTAAGATGAAAAGGTCTAGATGTTTGTCCCACATAGAACGAGGAGCATGAACAAGTGACTAAATAAACTACCCATTCTGTGCTACAATTTGCCCAAAAATTAATATTAAAGACCACTGATGTATTAAGGCTACTAAATTCCTTTGTTTTCTGAACCCCAAGAGCAATGAATGCAGTGTCCACATGGTGTACAACCTATTAATGGGTCACCAATGAGTGTACGTTGAGTGGGAACCATACAACTAGTTCCCATCCTCTTATAATGACTAAAAAGGGAACCTAGTGTACGTCTTCTCCTGAATGAGAAAGAACATCTGTCACCCAATAATGGATGTAATCTGTCCTCGGCCATAAGTATGTTCCAGTGTCTATTGATAATGTTCATAAACCCCCATGTATTATGTCCATATGTGGTCACCAGACAGACCAAAGGGTTATAAAAGCCCTTTGGTTTCTCCTTATATTGCAGAAGTTTAGTTCTATCTTCTGTGGAAGCCTAGTGGCAAGCAGTGCTAATTGTCCCAGATTGGTAACCCCTCTCACGAAAACGTTGTATTAGATCATCCCTGGTATCCTCAAAGAATTCCTGGCTGGAACAAATCCTTTTTACCCGGAGGAATTGTGATTTGGGGATATTCTGGATGATATGTTGGGGTGGAAGCTGGTGGCATGCAAAAATTAATTATACTCAGGGAATTTCCTATAAACTCGTGTAGCTAAGGTAGCATCAGGATTCCTGCTGACTTCTACATCGAGAAACACAATCTTTTATGAGTTAAGGGTAAGAACTGGCTAAAGGGGCTAGGCAAGTGTAACTGGATAAGGAATCATGTTTTGGAGTGAACTTGCTACCTGCCCTCCCTCCCCCCTTTCTTGGTGGAATAGTGGGGATTGTGGTTATTTTATCAGTCTGGGTGGGGAGTAGAAGAGGGCCAGGCTTGCCTTCTTCTGTTCCCCCTCTGGTGTTGGATGTTCAGTTCAATGAGTTTGGAAAGGAAAGTGAGCAGTTGGATGCTGCTTCATAAGTAAAATAAGTGAGCGGAGGTAAGCTGCTTATTTGGTTGGATGTGTAATTCAATAAATGGTAAATGAAGTGAGTGGTGGTATGGTGCTTCATAAGTAAGTGAGTGAAGTGGACGATGCTTACTGAGTCAGGATGAGCGGGGTCACACTGTCCTAATTAATATTACATGGATGTTATGCCTTGATGGGTCTATATCACAACGTCAAACTAACAAAAGTTTGATCGTTGTAATATTGAACCATAAAGTCCGAAACCCAACAAAACCGAAAACACAGAACAGCGATTTTTTTCCCCAGGGAAAAAAATCACCGTTTCGTGACAAAAAGCAAAAAACAAAAAATAAATAAATAAATAAATAAATTAAACTTAAACTAAAGTGGGGGGATTCACCCCCACACCCCCCAATGTGGGGGCTGTGCCCCCCACACCCTCCCTACTTAAATATTCCAACTCCGAGATCGCACCACATTGGAGGAAATAGGAAAGCCCCGAAAATGGACTACCGATTTTTTTTCCCTGGGAAAAAAGTCGATGTGCTGTGACAGCTATTTTCAACTTTCGGACTTTAGAGTTCGATATTACAACGTTCAAACTTGTTTTAGTTCGACATTGTAATATAGACCCTGCTTTGATTAATACCAACTATACCATGTGCCAGTTGTAATTAATAAATATTGTTTAACAAAATTATGTTTATGGAAGTTTAATAAAGGTCATCAAATGTCATTTATGTGTTTATTGAAGTGGACCAAGACAATGTATTTTCTGGCATTTAGTTTCATAACATGATTCTGATACCAGTTATTCATTTGAGACGAACCTTCCTGCAGGCTGCCTAAGTTATATGGGGATTCAATGACTGATCCTAACTTGTAGTCATCTGCAAGCTTAGTTAGCCAGAGGCCTTTGGCATTGGCTTTTACTTCAGAAAATTTGATGTCAAATGGGAGAGGTCCTACCACAGACCCTGGGAGACACCATCGGTGACTGGTCTCTTTGTGTAGATAACTTACTCTATTTTGATTATCTGCATCCTATCTGTGAGCCAGTTGGCAATCCAGTGGGTGACATTGGGTTTTATTCCCAGTTTATTTAGCTTTTCTACTATGCCTGAGTAGGAAATTGTGTCAAAAGCTTTGGCAAAGTCAAGATATGCAGTGTGTACCATTTTGTCTTCATCCATTGCATTTGATTTCCAGACTTGGTAAGTATGACTTGCCCTTGATGAATCCCAACCGAGGTGAGCCTAATGATTGGAAGTTTTCTATATCCTAATTGATTAATTCCATGAAGTCTTTCCATGGCTTTGCATATGAGGAATTATATATCATCACATAATAATATATTAATATAATATATAATTACATATTATCTAGGCTTCACAAACAAATGTTGACATCTGCTGGTTATCCTGCAGCTCTGGATGAGGTTGTTTAACTGAACTACTTCCAAAGTTTTTGAACTCTGTTTGAAATCCTTGTTGGGTATGATATCCTATAGGATACAGAATATCATCAAGATCTTACAACTCCTGAATGGTTTTCATGTAGATAACTCCATCTGTATGTGTACTCTTGTTCAAGCACTATATAACATAATTTATATTGGGCAGGCCTAGAAACAATTGGATATTAGTTAAATATAATGGGGTGTGTACCACCAATTTAATTTTTCTGTTACCTAGAGTATAAACAAGGAGACAAATGTTGTCCCTACTTATTCTGATTTCTTTATGGAGTGCATAGTGTGACAATACATGTACAAAAGTCAATTTAATGCATTTTATGGATATGTGGAGACATTTTCTGGATGACTGTTGGTGTTTGTGGAATGGTGATTTGGCAAGATAAAGAAATGTGTTACATTCTTGAAATCAAATTAATATGGTTTTAAGTTCACTATTCAGAATGATTTCATCTGTGTAAAAGTGTTGGGTGCGCCTGTAACTAAGCTGATAGCTGGAACAGTAGTACATTATCCTACCATAACATATTCAATTAGATGTCACTGTTGTTAGCCAGCATTTGCCACCCTCAATATGTAATACAGTATATTCTTTCTTCTCTTTTTGTTGGGGTCAGAAGAATGTGTAATACCAAACAAGGATATCACAATGGAAGGATTTACTACAGTACAGCATGAAACACAATATTTTACCTCCCCGCAGCAATGATAACCCAGGCTGTTTACCACTTATATTACAAACAACTTAAAAATTAGACAGATTATTAACAAACATTGGTACTTGTGATGGAATGATAAATTTTGGAGGGTAGTCAGTGACAGCTCTTATCTAGATGAAAAGGTAAATCTTGGGCCAGCAACTAAATGTTAGCAAGCATTATTAGACTTAACGCCCATAGGCTGCTTTCTTTGTGGTAATTGTACTTTTTGTGACTTTGCATGTAAAAGCAATTTGTATTTACATTTGTAAATACACCCAGAATATGTGAAATACATGAGCTCAACTGGGACACAGTAGTGTGTGTCTTCAGTGCCAGCTATGGTGGCCAAACCTTATACATTTTGAAGCAAAAAAAATCATCACACCTATTGTTATGCACTGGAGGAGGCAATGCAGTACTTTATTTAAGCATTTTAAAACATCCAAATGCTCATTTTACATCTACTGGCATTTATAAGGTAGTATTTCAAAGCTCTAAATTGTCTGAAAGTCATTGTACGTTGATACACAAAGATAAATTGTGCATTGTTAAGGCTCTATATCTCCCCGTCCAACCAGTGTAAATGAATCATGACATCTAAATAATGTTTATTTCTCTACAGTCTTGACTTTGACTTGTAGTACATATTAGCTGCAATTTTAGTATGTTGGCTTTGTATTTAAACTAAGCTATTACTATATTATATATTTTTTCAAATATGACTGTGTTACAACATAAACATATTTTTTATACATTTTTAACGTCACTTGAATTATGTTATATGTATGTGCATTTTTAAAAATGCTGGTCTTTTGTGATTTTATTCTTTTAATGTATGAACTAGTAGGTGATTCTGAAGCCTGGTGTTATGATTTCGTACTATTTAAAGAGCTGATAGGTGAAAAAATAGTTTGCTTCATTTTTAATGGTGAATCATAGTGATAAAAAGGAGCATTTTCTATGATACTGATTGCTGGTAATGTCTGGACTATATACTCTTTTCTGAGACCTCCAATTAATCTACACATTTATCTTGCTTTGAAAAGTATATAGGCTTCATGGCTTGAAAAGCATTTCAGGAGATTTGAAGTGATTGAGAAAGGATAGGAAAAACACGCTGTTTGAAAATGTATCTAATCTTGTGAGAAAGAAGGGTTAGAATTGTACTATGTTCAACTGCATTTTCAAGTAACTGCACATTCTATTAGCTTGGCTGAAGACTTTATAGCAGACACTACTCTGCAGTTCTTGTGACTTGAAACTGACTTTAGAGAGTTCTTTTTATCTACCAAGAAGAAGGCGGGAATCTGTATTATATCACCAAACTGTTAAAATGATGAGGCTTAGGCTTGAACCTTGGCTAACAGTGCCTACACTTTCAGACGTGTTCTGATGAATGCCTGGGGATGTAGAAGGGTCTGGGGAAAGTAGCCTTTTTATTTATTTATTTATTTACATTTGTTAACTGGGAGAGTCCGACTGGACACAGGTCCGTTTTCAGCGGAGGCCTGGGGAGAAAAGCTCCACATTATGTATTATTTGCATTATACAGTAAAAAAAACATAGCCTTTAAATATAGACATTAGTCCAGTTAAGGACGCAAGACAAGAAGAAAACAGATGTAAAACAGCTGTAGAGCATAGTACAATTTTAAAATATGGTGACATACTAAACATGGTTAAAATGTAGTTGAGATTCATCAGTAAACAATTGATACAAACTGTTTTTGAGGTAAATAACAGCCATTTGCAGTTGTTGCTACAAGAAGTTAGTATTATGTGGTAGGTAGCTGGGAACATTAGCAGCCAAGCTTGCTAAGAGTAGGTTGTTGATAGGGGCTGAGAGAGGTAGTGGGTGGGGGGAGTAGATGGTATTAGAGGGGGGTTGCAAGGGCATATCTGGCAAATTTTGAAGTGTGATTTTAGTAAGGATTTAAAGTGGGTGCAAGAAGTTACAGAGGTAATTGGGGATGGGAGGGAGTTCCAGAGCTTGGCTATAGTGCAGGAGAATAAAGCTTCTCCAGCAGAGTTAATGGCTCTTGTGACCTGTAGGAGGTTTTTGTGGCTGGATCTAAGTGGTCTCGTGGTTATGTAAGGTTGGAGTAGATTCTGGAGGGATGGAACTTCTAGTGGTTGGTTTATTAGTTTGTGGGTGAGTGTAAGTTGGTACCATTGAAGGAGGTGGGGGAGCTCTAGCCAGCCCAGTTCTGCAAGTGAGAGACAGTGGTGAGTATGGTACAAAGCCCCTGTGGCGAATTTGGTGATTTTGTTGTAGCAGGTTTCAAGCTTATTTAGATCACATTGTCTAAGGTTAGTAAATACTGGAGAGACATAGAGTAGGGTAGAGATAAGATGAGAATTTGCTACTGAAATTTTAGCTGTTTTGGTAAGTAGTTGCTGATTTCTATACAATGCTCCTAGTTTTTTGTGCACTTTTTTAATGGTCATGGAAATGTGAATGTCAAAGTTCAGTTTATTGTCTATTTCTACTCCTAGTAATTTGGTGTGTTCTGCAGGATGGATGGTGGTGTTGTCTTTTGCTGTGATGTTAAAGTAAGAGCTGTCTAGGGTAAGTTTGGTGGGTTGGAAGATTAGTAATTTTGTTTTGTTTGGGTTGAGTATTATTTGGGCATCGGATAACCAAGTTTCAATAGAAGAAAATGCTTCCCGTGTGACTTTTTCCAGTTCTGGCAGGGAGTGGGCTGTGCAGATGATGGTTGAGTCATCTGCGTATTGTACGAGTGTGCCATGTGTTGTGGCTGAGGCTAGATTATTGGTGAAAATAGAGAAGAGTAGGGGTCCCAGGATGGACCCTTGGGGAACTCAGATGGAGACTGGTAGTTGGGGGGATAGGTTGTCCTGCCAAACAACTGCTTGTTGGTGGTCAGATAGGTAACTATGAAACCAGTTGATGACTGGTTGAGAGAAGGATAGGTTATTGAGAAGAGAGAGGAGTTGTTTGTGTGGGACCATGTCGAAAGCTTTAGAGAGGTCTGGGAAGGTAGCTGAGGAGAGATAACCTGCATTTTCATTTTGTAGGATAGTGTTAGAGAAAGAGAGTAAGGCAGTGGTGATGCTATGGTTAGGTCGGAAACTGTGTTGTGTGTTGGAGAGGAGGTTGTTAGCAAGGAGGTGATCTGAGACTTGAGAATGAATGCATCTCTCTAGTATTTTGGAGAGTGGCAAGAGAATAGCTATGGGACAGTAATTGGTTAGATCTGTGGAGGGGCCTCCTTTGGGTAGGGGAATTATGTGTGAGACTTTCCATAGTGTGGGAACATAACTTTCTGACAGAGATCTGTTAATTATGTGTGAGACTTTCCATAGAGTGGGAATATAACTTTCTGACAGAGATCTATTAATTATGTGTGATACTTCCCAGAGTGTGGGGACATAACCTTCTGACAGAGATCTGTTAATTATGTGTGAGACTTTCCATACTGTGGGAACATAACTTTCTGACAGAGATCTGCTACTTATGTGTGAGACTTTCCATAGTGTGGGGACATAACTTCCTAACAGAGATCTGTTAATTATGTGTGAGACTTTCCATAGTATGGGAACATAACTTTCTGACAGAGATCTGTTAATTATGTGTGAGACTTTCCACAGTGTGGGAACATAACTTTCTGACAGAGATCTGTTAATTATGTGTGAGACTTTCCATATTGTGGGAACATAACTTTCTGACAGAGATCTGTTAATTATGTGTGAGACTTTCCACAGTGTGGGAACATAACTTTCTGACAGAGATCTGTTAATTATGTGTGAGACTTTCCATAGTGTGGGAACATAACTTTCTGACAGAGATCTGTTAATTATGTGTGAGACTTTACATAGTGTGGGAACATAACTTTCTGACAGAGATCTGTTAATTATGTGTGAGACTTTCCATATTGTGGGAACATAACTTTCTGACAGAGATCTTTTAATTATGTGTGAGATTTTCCATAGTGTGGGGACATAACCTTCTGACAGAGATCTGTTAATTATGTGTGAACCTTTCCATAGCATGGGGACATAACTTTCTAACAATGTGTGAGTCTTTCCATATTGTGGGAACATAACTTTCTGAAAGAGATCTGTTAATTCTGTGTGAGGCTTTCCATAGTGTGGGGACAAAACTTTCTCACAGAGATCTGTTAATTATGTGTGAGACTTTCCATGGTGTGGGAACATAACTTTCTGACAGAGATCTGTTAATTATGTTTGAGACTTTCCACAGTGTGGGAACATAACATTCTGAAAGAGATCTGTTAATTATGTTTGAGACTTTCCATAGTGTGGGGACATAACTTTCTGACAGAGATCTGTTAATTATGTGTGAGACTTTCCATAGTGTGGGAACATAACTTTCTGACAGAGATCTGTTAATTATGTGTGAGACTTTCCATAGTGTGGGAACATAACTTTCTGACAGAGATCTGTTAATTATGCGTGAGACTTTCCATAGTGTGGGAACATAACATTCTGGCAGAGATCTGTTAATTATGTGTGAGACTTTCCACAGTGTGGGAACATAACATTCTGACAGAGATCTATTAATTATGTGTGAGACTTTCCACAGTGTGGGGACATAACTTTCTGACAAAGATCTGTTAATTATGTGTGAGACTTTCCACAGTGTGGGGACATAACTTTCTGACAGAGATCTGTTAATTATGTGTGAGACTTTCCACAGTGTGGGAACATGACTTTCTGACAGAGATCTGTTAATTATGTGTTAGACTTTCCATAGTGTGGGGACATAACTTTCTGACAGAGATCTGTTAATTATGTGTGAGACTTTCCACAGTGTGGGAACATAACTTTCTGAAAGAGATCTGTTAATTATGTGTGAGACTTTCCACAGTGTGGGGACATAACTTTCTGACAGAGATCTATTAATTATGTGTGAGACTTTCCACAGTGTGGGGACATAACTTTCTGACAGAGATCTGTTAATTATGTGTGAGACTTTCTGTAGTGTGGGAACATAACTTTCTGACAGAGATCTGTTAATTATGTGTGAGACTTTCCACAGTGTGGGAACATAACCTTCTGACAGAGATCTGTTAATTATGTGTGAGACTTTCCATAGTGTGGTAACATAACCTTCTGACAGAGATCTGTTAGTTATGTGTGAGACTTTCCATAGTGCGGGAACATAACCTTCTGACAGAGATCTGTTAATTATGTGTGAGACTATCCATAGTGTGGGAACATAACCTTCTGACAGAGATCTGTTAATTATGTTTGAGACTTTCCATAGTGTGGGAACATAACCTTCTGACAGAGATCTGTGAATTTTGTGTGAGAATTTCCACAGTGTGGGAACATAACTTTCTGACAGAGATATGTTAATTATGTGTGAGACTTTCCACAGTGTGGGGACATAACCTTCTGACAGAGATCTGTTAATTATGTGTGAGACTTTCCATAGTGTGGGAACATAACTTTCTGACAGAGATCTGTTAATTATGTGTGAGACTTTCCATAGTGTGGGAACATAACTTTCTGACAGAGATCTGTTAATTATGTGTGAGACTTTCCACAGTGTGGGGACATAACTTTCTGACAGAGATCTGTTAATTATGTGTGAGACTTTCCACAGTGTGGGGACATAACTTTCTGACAGAGATCTGTTAATTATGTGTGAGATGTTCCACAGTGTGGGGACATAACTTTCTGACAGAGATCTGTTAATTATGTGTGAGATGTTCCACAGTGTGGGGACATAACATTCTGACAAAGATCTGTTAATTATGTGTGAGACTTTCCACAGTGTGGGGACATAACATTCTGACAGAGATCTGTTAATTATGTGTGAGACTTTCCACAGTGTGGGGACATAACTTTCTGACAGAGATCTGTTAATTATGTGTGAGACGTTCCACAGTGTGGGGGCATAACTTTCTGACAGTGATCTGTTAATTATGTGTGAGATGTTCCACAGTGTGGGGTCATAACTTTCGGTCAGAGATCTGTTAATCAAGAGTGATACTGGGTAGGCTAGAGTGTCAGCTGCAAGTTGCAGGTATTCACTTGGGTGGTTGTCTGCTGCTAATCTGGTGGTTTTAAGTTTAGTTAGTAGTTGTTTTATTTTGGAGGTAGGAACAGGAGAGAAAGAGAAGCTAGTTGGGAGATTGTTAGTTCTAGTTGATAGTGTCGGTTTATGGGGAGGGGGGGTTGTGTTGTCTAGCTAGTGATAGTACGGTTTGTGTGAAGTGATTGTTGAAAGAGGTAGCAATATTTTCGGAGAAGTGAGTGAAGTTAGGAGTGGGTGTACTTACTTTATCTGGGTGGAGGATGGTGTTTATTGAGGACCAGAATTGTTTGGGAGGAGGTAAGGGCAGACTGGTAGTATTGGATTTTGTCCTGTTTTATAAGCTTTTTGGTTCTATTGCGTAGTTCTAGTAATTTTCACCTACTAGAGGGGGTTTTGGTTTAGCGCCAGTTGTTCCATGCTCTATGCCTTTTTTTCATTTCAGACTTCGTGTTTTTTTGTAGCCATGGGGATTTTTGGACTCTTTTACCATGAGCTACAAATCACTACAATATTGGTGAAGTAGGTTAATAGATTTTATTCCCTTCATCATCAAGTATTCATTCCAAACTGGGCACTTGTGGAAGTTCATAAGATTGTGCTATTCTAAGAGTCAATGCAGCAGTTCCAGGGTTGGTCTTGTCCTGTAACGTAATGGCCACAAGATTACTTACTGAGATTTAAACATGTGAATGCATTACTTTGAGGTTCAGACTGTGCAAGTGACCAAAAACAGAATGTAAACTTCAGGGACAGACACCAATACATTAATGCATCTAGTTTTAATGATTGCATGATCAGAACGTCATGAAGTGAAAGTTTCGGTAACCACAATTGATATGTTTCAGAATGGTTAAAGGAGTCATTAACAAATTTGTCTTACAGATTTTGTACTTACCTCAATCATTTCTGTGAAAATATATTTTTGAATTTAATAATGGTTTTGGTGACTGTTGTGTTCCTTTGCAAATTGCCTTTTTATGAAAGTTTTTATGAATCTGACATTAGTTTAGGCACAGATATACCTGAGTAACTTATGTTGTACTTAAAGTAATAACAAAAATCATTTGAGCCAAAATTGTGACAGTCTGCCTTTCCTCCAGCATAATTTGATCTCTATAGATGCTGATCCATGTTCAGTCTTAACATAATAGTGAAAAGTATCTTAATGTATATGAGTTCCTCAAACCCGTGCTTTAAAAAAGTATTAAAGAAACTTCCAAAAGTACAACTTCTACAGAAACTGAAAACAGTCTTGTCAAAAGGAAGACTGCTTTCATTAAAACTTTGTTTTCCTGTGCATCCATAATATTTAATATAGTGAACGTGAGACATAGCACCTCTGAGAAAAGGGAACCATCCTCGTTACAGTGAACTCAGATCAGCACAGATACCAGTCAAATGTAAACATATGGGTTTTCGAGTAAAATGAAATGTTTTACATTTATGTCTATTTATGTCAAAATAAAAAAGTCTTTCACTCGAGAACTGCCGCCCCCAAGGTCAGCGAGAGAACAGTGAAAATCATGTCATCAAACTCTTACCACATGGTGAAGGCTGCATCTAAATCCTGTATTTTCACATGTAATAAATCTGAGGCATTGCCACATACATGATACCAGAAGGTAAAGACCAAACTGAATTTTGGCATAGGAAAAGGTCCATTTAACCCGCAGGACCAGGAAACGATCAACATTCCCTCAGCTATTAACTAAAAATGTTCAACAGTGCAGTCTTAAACCTTAAACCATAATAACTACCAAACAAGAACACAGGCACAGTTGTACTATGGGATGTCAAATGGCAAAGCCATGAATAACAGAAGTACTGAAAAACAATGTCTGAAACACAAGTAACTGGAAGTGTTTTTGCAGGTGGCAAACCTCCTGCGTTGTAATGTGCAGGCAAGCACACCACACCATCCAAACATGTATACGAACTCCATGGTTGCACCAACTCAAAGAATGATGAAAACTCCCCAAAGAAGTGAATCTGTGCCAGAGATCACCAAGAATTTATACTGACAGTAATTTCCTATGAAAAACAGAGACTGATATTGGGTTTCTCGACATCTTGTACTTCAGGAAAAAGACATTTGAAGAATTTCACATCACCAAAATGTAAAGATACCTGCAGGACAAACCACACAGCTCAGAAGCAAAATATTTTGTCAAAGTATAACTTTTTGAACCCATTTGTTCTTCTTCCATCTGCAGTTAAACATTTCAATATATATAAAAAAAATTTGCATCAGGTAAAATGATATTCTTTTAGCCTACCAAATACATAAAAATGTTTCCATGCCATTCATTTCTAAAAACAAGACTGCTACTATAATAGCAAGGACTAATAACATAACTCATCATTTAATTGCATGAACAAAACTGTCTAAACTTTGAGAGATATATTAAGTGTTTTCTTATGTATATTGCTTTTTTAATTGTTATGGACATTGTATATAGCATATTTGCTTTTTCTTGTTACTATGCTGTTAAGTTATTGTGTTATAAAATGAATAAAAACATTTTGAAAACAAATTTCCATTAAATTGGTTTAAGCAATAATGAAATTCGTAATTAAAAAGAAATGCAATTTTCTAAAACACAGACTTGTGCTCTTTTATTTTAATTATTGGCTTTATGCAAACAATCATTCAAACTTTGCAAGGTTCCAAATGCAACTTGAATTCTAATTGTAAGTAAGAACAAGTTATAAAAGTCACCACACCACATCTCTTTTTGAAAAAAAAAACTTTCTATTACTAGAAAATAAATTCTTGCTTTATATAAATAGAATTATTAGTATTAAGCTTATTTATTTTCATTATATATTCGCCAATGTGATCATACAATTCTCTTTTTCATTCTCTCTCTTGCTTGCATAAGAACATTTATATTTGCAAGTAACTAAATAAATTATATTTCATGTTTTACAATTTGCAGAACAACTGGAAATAAGTTTATACCAAGGACTTTTTCTAAATGTAAGTGACTTATTCCAGTGTTCAGCCTGCTCACTGACATTGAGAGCAAGTCTTTGGGAATCTAGCCCCAGGTTTCTAGATGCACAGGCACATTAGTTCTGTTTGTAAACACATATGTATCACTGTCGAGTGACTATACTGCATGCAAGTACTCCTTTCAGGAAATCCCTTTAAACTAAAACATGCTTGTAATGCTGTACTATGCATCTAGTACTTCTGACATAGCAAATCAAAACCAAGAATATCTATATACTGCTCAATGCTAGGAGCATAAACAAAAAACTCCACTCCCTGGAAGCTCTCTTTACCCTAGAGAATGCTGATGTCTGTGTGGTCTCAGAGATGTGGTTTAAAGCCATGGAGAGCATACCAACAGTGCAAGGTTATAATGCCTTCCATACATTTAAACCAGCTACTTCACAGGCAGGGGCTAAAGGTGGAGGTGTCTCTGTTTACATCAAAATAAATATACCTCAAGGCTGATCAAACAGGACAATGCACTTGGGCTGCTCCATGTTCAAATCATCATAGTTAAAATCTAGTACTACTTCCTTGCAAGCTATAGGTCCCCCTCTATGACCCAGGAAACCCATACCATGTATTTAAACTTATTAGAAACAGTAACCATCCAACCCAATGCCATATTCATGAGTGACTTTAATTACCCCACTATTAACTGGGAATCCTGTATGACATCAAATATATGTGCACAGAGATTCCTGGATTTTGTAAAGACAAACTCCCTGGACCAGATAGTCAATACACCAACCAGAGGTACAACCATACTGGATCTGATTCTCACTAATATGGAAGACTGTTGCATGCCCCCTACTGTAATGCCTTCCCTGGTAAGGTAAGACCACAAAATGGTCTCCTTTGAAGTAAAAATATACCCTGGATCCCCATCTAAACTGGGAATATTCAGGAACTATTCTAAGGCCAACCTGGCAAAATTTCAACCCCTATAAACCCTGAGAACACATCTGCCTGTGCAGAACTGTTCACAGAAAACCTGTACACGCATGTTAATAGCTGTAATAGAGGCAGCTGTACCCACCAGGAAGAAGTACAGAACTAACTCAAAAAACAAGCCACGCTGGTGGAATCACAAAATAAATTGGCTGTATAACAGGAGGAAGAAAATCATGGCAAAAATTAGGAGGTGCAGCACCCAACAGGATAAAAGCACTTTCATTACACTAAACAAACAACTCAGAGGACAAATAAAGTCTACCAAAGCCAAATTTGAGGTATGTTTGGCCTCTCAAGCCATGGGCAACCACAAAGCATTCTTTAACTATATCTGCAACCTCAAAGGCAATACAAAATTGTGTGCAGAGTTCAGTGTAAATGGAGCTAACTATACTCCATTCAGCAAACCTCCTGGCTGATAAATTCAGCTCCAACTTTACTCCCCCCCCCCAACCTTCCCCTCAATAAATATCATCAAATATAATTCCACCTACTATCACTAGGGAACAGGTCCTTAATGCTCTTTCTAAGACCAAGAACACTGCATCAATGGGCCCAGACAATATCCCAGGATACCTTCTAAATAGCATGAAACATGGCCTATCAGGGCCTCTGAAATTACTAATTAAATGTAGCCTCCAAATAGGCTTTGTACCTCATGAATGGAGAAAGAAAACAGTCAACCCTCTGCACAAAGGTGGGCTCTCTACAAACCCTGGAAACTACAGACCCATAAGTCTCACTATTCTTATATGTAAAGCCATGAAAAAATTATCATCAACAGAGGTAGTAAACCTCCAGACACTGGACCCAACCCAGTTTGGTTTCATAAAGGGCAGATCATGCCTACTCAACCTGGTGGACTTCTTTGAAAAGGTCACTAAAGTGATGGATGAGGGCAAAATCGTTCACACTGCCTACCTTGACCTGGCCAAGGCATTTGACACAATACCCCACTCAGACATTGTTGACAAACTCAAGAGGTTAGGTACAGACTTGTATATCACCCAGTGGATAGCCAACTGGCCCACAGACAGTACCCAGGAAGTTAGAATTGGGGAGTCCACCTCTACAAAGAGGCCAGTCACAAGCGGAGTCCTTCAGGGATCAGTCCTTGGACTGCTTCTTTTTGAAATTTAATTCTCTGAAGTCAATGTCAGTGGTCTCTGGCTGACTAAATTTGCAGATGATTGCAAATTAGGAGCTGTCATTGAATCTCACACTGACACAAATGTTCTCCAGGAGGGGCTGACACAGACAAACAACTGGTGTCAGAGTCATGGACTAAAACTAAATGCTAAGAAATGCATACTAGTTTCCTTTGGGAAGTCACCCATCCCTGGTAACTATCATATTGACAACACACCCTTTAGAGCTGACCCAGTAGTCAGGGAAGTAAGGACACACATAGATAGTAATCTAATCTTTGATCATCGTGTGTCTACAGTGGTGAGGAAATCATTCTATGTTGCACAACTTATAAACAAAGGTATGGCAAGTCCAAGGTAGTCATTGCTCTACTGTATTTGGCATTCATCAGATCTATCATTGAGTACAATGCCCCCTTTGGTATGTACCTAACCAGGCATATCCAACAACTGGAATGTCCACAGAGGTTCCGCACTAAAAGAATACATGGTAGAAGTAATATGTCCTATGGAAACTGCCTCAAGGCCCTATCCCTGTATTCTACCTCCTACAGGCTTTTTTTGGGGAGATCTATGCCTGGCATACAGCGCATTGTCACACCCCATTCTGATGGAACTCCTGCATATCCACAAACCAATCAGTATCAGAGTTACCCATTCTAAAGACTTAAACCATACCTGTGATATAAATAGAACCAGCTAGAGAGACAGGTATGTGTCCCAGAGACTACCCCATCTATGGAACAGGCTCCCAATTCATGTAAAGTAGAGTTCCTCACTAATCCAATTCAAGTGCAACTTGGACAACTGGATGGGGAACCAGAACGTCATCCCTGGTTTAGCACCTGTATCTCTGATGCAAACAGATAACTTGTAAATCTTTCATCTCCCAGGCCCATGCTTACACTTATCAAGGGTAGCAGAATTCGCCAGAGATTTGGGATGCATGGCTAGGCTTAAAAAGGCCCTTGTGGTCATTAGCCTAGTAAACACCTATGGACCTATAACAAAAAGAGATGCTGCTTAATACATTCAGAATATTATTATTACTTAACAGAGTATACCAATTTCTTTTAACAGGGCATTTTAATTCTTTACTTGCAGAATGATATGTTCTAAGCATGCACAATGTTTTGCTTCCTTTCTAGCTTTTTAAAGCTATGATCAGTCTTATTCCTACATAACTAGATATGTGATATTTTGCATTCAACTTCTTTGCTAACATTAGAAGAATGATTATAATAAACATATTCAAGAAATCTTCACTTCAAAAATCTTGTCTTCCTTTTATAGCTATTCCTCAACAAATTCTTTCTTTTTTAATTTCTCCAAGTCTTTTGGGTTTCTAATACCATTATGGGAATGGACACCATTCCTAAGCCAAAGCACAATTAAAAGTTCATGAAGTTAGTATTATCTCAGTCTTTGATGTCAGCCAGAAGTGCTCTTCGCAGGACCAGCAATGTGCCCAGTAATGACTCCTGCAATTCGTATGGGGTTGCATGGACTGGTAACATATCTAAATACAAATGTAGATTCTTTTTTATAAGACCCGTTGCACCTACTACTACTTTTGGAACTGTTTTGGTATCTTTCTTCCACATTGCTTTTATTTCTGCCTACAAATCCTGATATTTTATGACTTTGTGTCTCTCTGTACACAAGACTCTGTAGTCACTGTAGTAACTTTCTATGATCAATGCTAGTTTTGTCTTCTTTTTATGGACCACTATATCTATTTTTCTCGCATTTATCTTTTGAACTGTCAGTAATGTGTGATCCCATGTGATGTAGACCATCATTTTTATGATACTTTGTGGCTCATGTTTCCAGTGTTTTTCAGCAACTTCAGTACCATAAAGTTTACACAATCCTCAGTGCAACAGTCTTGCCACATTATTATGCCTTTCAGTATACAGTCCTTCTGCCATTAGTATGTCACAACCAGCAGCAAGGTGTGCCACTGTTTCCAATTCTGTTTTAGAAAACCTACATTTGTCTGTTTCTTCCACATGTTCAATGGACTTTGTAAATCAATGGATAGGTAGCCCACTATCTTGGGTCACCAATATTAACCTTTCATCTCTTGATTTGAATTCACCTCGTCTTAACCATTCCTGCATTCAATGGTTATGCATTTTCCACCTTTCTTGTCTTCTCATCTGGTCCTTAACCTCATATTCTTTCTTTTGTTTTTTGGAACATTCAGTTGTGGACTGATTTTCAGTCACTTCTGATTTGATTTTCTTTCCTGCTTGACGCCGATATGGTTCTGCATAGGTCATCTTAGATTTATTCTCCTCACGTTTCAAAACATTCACTACATTTGCATCTTGTGAGGTCAGCAGATTATAGGTTCATAGGTTCATAGGTTCATACTAGGCTATCTGCCCAAGGGCATTTATAAGCCTAGCCAGAGTTTTGTGGCTTTCGCCACCCCTTTAGTTTGGAGGATACTATGCCCATTATTTTGCTGTGCCTCTGTCGAGCAGTGACACTGAGATAATCCCTGGGGTATATCTGTGATCTCCCATCCATTGGTCAAGATTTCTCTTGAACAAAGCCAGCGAGGTGCTCTGCCTCACATGTACCGGGATTTTGTTCCACAGCATAGGGAGTCTCTGGGTGATGAATCTGTCCCTCCAGCACGTCCTATTAATAACCGTGTCAAGGTTTAAGTCTCCCGCCCTTGTAGTTCTGAGGGGATCTAGATTTTTTTGAGGTGAAGCATGTTCATCAATTCTGGGTTGGACATGGCCTTGTATGTCAGGCACAGGTCACCTCTGAGCAGACGGTAAGTGACTGAGTAGAGCTGAAGTTCCTTCAGTCGGGCAGCATAGGACATATTTTTGAGACCCTTTATCCTTTTGGTGAGGAACTTTTGGGGCCTTTCCAGTTGCTGCAGGTGTCATGTCAGATACATTCCGAATGGGGCATTGTACTCAATCATTGGCCTGATGAGTGATGAGTACAGGGGGATGATGACTTCCCTTGATCTAGATGTGAATCCCTTCATGATCAGGTGGGCAATGTAGAAGGTCTTCCTAACTACTTTGGCAACGTGAGTATCAAATGAAAGGTTACTGTCAACCTGGGTATCCAGATCCCTGATAACATCTTCTGTGCTTAGTGGGTTGCCGCCTATATGGTAGCTAGGGGTAACCTTGTTTTTCTCGAAGGGTATGACTATGCATTTTTTGGCGTTTAACTTTAGGCCATGGTTTTGGCACCAGTTTTCCATTTCTATAAGACCCTTCTGAAGGATATCTGTGTCAGATGTGTTCTCAACTATGGCGCCCAGTTTGCAGTCATCTGCAAATTTTGTCAGCCATAATCCTCCTGTGTTTGCTTGTACTTCTGAAAAGTAGATGCCGAACAGGAGAGGGCCCAGGACTGAGCCCTGTGGGACACCACTTGTGACAGGCTTTGAGTCTGACATGGCGCCAGCAACTCTGACCCTGTGGGTTCTGTCACTTAGCCAATTTGCAACCCATCTTGTGACGTATGGGTTTACATTTAAGCTGATGAGTTTTTTAATGATACCAGAGTGGGGTATTGTCGAAAGCCTTTGCCAGGTCGAGGTAGGCTGTGTGGACTGCCTTTCCCTCATCAATGGCCTTGGTGACTGTTTCGAAAAAGTCCATCAGGTTTAAAAGGCATGATCTGCCCTTGACAAAGCCAAACTGGGTTGGATCCAAAGTCTGCAAGTCTCCTATGTCTTTATTTATGAGTTCCATTATGATCCTCTCCATAGCTTTGCAGATCAAGCTTGACAAGCTGATGGGACGGTAATTTCCTGGGTCGGTGGAGGCACCTCCTTTGTGAAGTGGGACCACAGTTGCCGTATGCCACTCCTTAGGCACGTATCCTGAGGTGAGGCTAAGATTAAACAGCTGCCCTAACTGCGGGTTTAATTCCTCATTGAGTTCGTGGAGCACACATCCGGGGACACCATCTGGTCCCATGGATGCTGTGTTTTTTGCTTTGGAGAGAGCAGTTCTCACCTGAGCGTTAGAGATGTTTGGGGGGCTATAATTCTCTGGTATAGATATCTCACCTTTTGGGGGGGGGGAGTTTGCACTGAACCTGTCAGCCAGTATGTTGGCAATGTGTGTAGGTTCAGTAATTTTCACATCATTTTGAACTAATTCTGAGCATATCTGGGAGTTTCCTCTCACGTTTCTAACATAGCTAAAGAAGGCCTTATGATTGTCCTTTGAGTCCTTAGCGACTTTTCTCTCAAAATTTGCCTTGGATGATTTTATGAGAGATCTTAATTTTTTACTTATAATGATCAAGGGTGTTTCCCCTTTTAAGGATTTTGCTCTATCTTGTAGTAGCTTCCTCCTTTTGTTGTAGAGCTTGTTTATGGCTGGGGTCCACCAAACTGGACGCTTGCCTTTGGTACAAAGGGTCTTTGTTTTGTTTGGGATTGCCTGATCCATGCAGTCCTGTAGGTGCTGGTAGAAGGCATTTGCAAGTGATTCAGAGGCTTGAGTAATGGTTTCCGCAGTCTCGGGGGGCCTTAAAAGAGACCACACTAGCCTTTAGAAGTGTGAAGTCGGCTTTTGAGAAGTTCTTCACTGTGGTCTTTTTTATCTCAGGTGGGGGCGGGATGTGGACTTCCAGTGAGATTAGTTTATGGTCTGATCTCACCAGTGAAGGGTATACTTCCGGTGTTGAACATTGTGACCCCATGTTTGTGATGATGAGATCTAGTATGTTATCTCCTCTTGTGGGAATGGTGACTAGTTGTTCCATGGCATTTGAGTTTATGAACTCTAGGAACCTTTGGGCTAGAGTGTTGGGGCTTGAGTAGTGATCCCAGTCTATATTCGGGTAGTTGAAATCACCTAGTATGATGGTGTTTGGAGATACATTTATCCCCTCCAGTGTTTTCAGGAAAGCTATGTGAGGTTCCTGAGATTGAGAGGGTAGCCTGTAACATGCTACAAATTGCAGAGCAGTCTTGCCTATGGTTAATTGCACCTGGATGGTCTCCGATGCATCGTGCATTGCCAACAACCTTGAGGTGTGGGTGTTCTTGATGAATATAGACACCCCCCCTCCTTTCTTGGTGTTGTCCGGATTTTGGGGCCGGAACGCATGATATGAGGTAAAGCCTGATAGTGCCGGGGTGCTCTCGGGAGCCTTGAACCAGGTTTCAGTCACAGCACAGGCATCGATGTTCTCCATACTGAGAAGGGCCTTGAGTGCGTGCATCTTGAGGTTGAGACTTCTGGCATTGAGCAGCATTACCCTTAGTTTTTTTTCCTTTTTTGTGTTCTAGGGTGGTAGGTTTAGAATTTGAGCCTTGCCTAAAAAGGCACTATGGGGGTGGCAAGAGCCTTTGCCAATATCCGGAAGCCCAGGGGTGACAGGTGCAAGCCGTCCCTTGCGAAGCAGCGTGGCTTGTCCAGCATGTCATCCCAGGCAGACAGACATTGGATCCCCTTTGAATGACACCAGAGTTTAAGCCAATTATTAAAGCTGATCATCTTGTCTCTGTATTGTGGCATCATTCTTGGTGAAGGTAGGATACTGCTCAGGGTCAGGGTCATACCTGCCTGGGCTACATAATCAGAGAGCTCCTCTATGTCTCTTTTCATGTAGTCCAAGGAGGTACATCTCAGGTCGTTCACACCAGCATGGACAATGACAGAGTCGTACTTGTACCTGCTGTTGAGAGACCTGAGTGCTTGCGTTATGTGGCGGATTCTAGCGCCCGACAGGCAGCTTACTGTGACCTTTTCCTTGTTCAATCTGGTGAGCGGGACGTCAGTGTGTCTGACTATGGAGTCACCAATGACGAGTGTGTCTCGCATTGTGTTTGGCCTTAAGGGCTGTGACTGTTTGGCACACTGACTATGTGGTCTATGTGTTGCATGTGTTGTGTCCTGAGGTGGCAGTTGTTTGGGTGTCTGCTTTGGTGGCCTCTGCTGTTTTGGTAGATTTTTGATCAGAGCCTCCGAATATGTCTTTGTGTATTTATGTGTATGATTTGAAGTTGTGATAGTACTATATGAGACTGGGTTTGTGGTGTGTGTGGTTACCTTCTCCTCCTGTCTGGTCTTACCAGTCCTATGTTGAGAGAGCTCAGCCTCCAGTTTGGCTATATAGTTGCATCTCTCGCATGTATTTGTGTTTTGTGGGAGAAGCAGAGGGATGTCCGTGTACATGAGACAATTGTAACATTGCCTCAATATTCCCAGATTCACCAGCTGAGCAGGAGAGGACACTAGCAACTGATCCCTCGACATGTTAGAAGGAATAGACAAGGACTTCAAAAGACTCCGTGGGATGTGGGTGATCGAATGGGGTTTTTGGCTGGTGGGGTACTATGTATAATAAAAGTGCTATATCAAGTAAAAAAGTACTTTAGGAGCAAGTGCTAGGCTTTACAGATAGAGAATATTCTACTTAGGAATCAAGTAAAGCTGAGCTTTTTAGATATAGAATACGCTGGTTAGATCAGCAGTACAGTTCAGCGAAGGCTGTTTTAAGGGAAAATTTGAAGAGTGGACTTTAGGTAGCCTGAATAGTTTAACCTTGATTAACCGCCGCTGCTCTTGTGTGCTCCTATGGCAACTCCGCGCTAAAGCGTGCTTTATAGCAGGGGGCTGGAAAAAACAGGAAATGACCCAAAATGGCCAATGAATTACCAGTTGCTGTCTCTAACCACTCCTCTGAGGACAAACAGGCAGCTCAGTACTCCCCACTCTCACTGGTGAGTAAAGAAACTTCCCTCTGGCCACACAAGGAAATGGAGGAACACAGGAACCAAATACAAAGCCCAGGGATCAGCAAATCTGATCACTGGAACAACTAGCTAGGAAAGTTAGGAAAGCAGAAGTATTTTTTCGTTTTTTTTTAGTTTTTTTACACACACATGTGTGTGCAGTCCCACGATTGCAGAACTATACATGTAATCAATCTTAAGGAGGCCCATCCCTCCTTGGGAACAGGGAATATATAATCTTGGTATACACTGATTTGTATAAATCATTTGGTGAGCACGAAGCATCCTTGTTTTCATATCTAATCTATCCAACACCTTTTGTGGCCAGTCAAAACTGTAAGTTAGGACAGGAAGAGCAAATTGGTTTATAGCCTGAATTTTGCTACTAGATGTCAAAGCTGTAAAGTATTTCGTACTAAGTATTATTCCCATTTGTTCATGTTTTATTGTTGATCTTTCATCAATTCCCAAATATTTATACACTCCTCCTTCCTCAAGTTTTTTTACATCACATTCTTGTCCCAAACTGATGTTTTCTTAGTGCTGCAGTTTTTATTCTTTAAAGGGTGCTTTTGCACATTTACCAAGACCAAATGACATTCTTATATCATCTGAAAAAAGTTTTGTCAACTTGCAGTTGTGCTTTCAGTTCCTCATCTGATGAGCTATACAGTTTTAAATCATCGACAAAGAGAAGATGAGAAGTATACATACTGTGTTGTTTTCTAGGAGCAGAATTAAGGCCATGACCTAAGCTGTTAAGTAGGCAGCTTAATGGGTTAGGGGCAAGACAGAATAGCAGCAGTGACAGAGAGTCATCCTGGAATATCCCTTTTTGAATTTTTATTCCTGGAATAATAATTTGTCCTTTATCATGGCTTAATTAGAAAGTGGTCTGCCACTGTTTCATGATCACTGTAACATAGTCTATCATTTAAAGCACTCTTTTATCCATGAATGTGGGATACTATCAAATGCTTTTTTGTAGTCAGTCCATGCCATATTTAGAGTCTTCCTTTTTTACAGTTCTCCACTATGACTTTATTTAACAACAAAAAATCCTTTGTTCCATATGACTTTCTTTTATTACCCATTTGTTCTATTGCCATAATTGAGTTTTCTTTTAAATGACTACAAACTCTGTCGGCATCAGTTCCAGTGTATAGTTTATATGTCGTCAGAAGGCAAGTTACTGGTCTATAATTTTTAGGGTACCTTGCAGGTTCACTCTTAAGCAGAAACATTGTTTTTCCTGTTAGCCAGTTTGGTGTCTGTTTGGGGTGCACATATAAATAGTTCTTACTCATTGCTAAATCTTTATGCAAAGATGTTAATACTTTTAACCAGAAGTTAGGTACTGCATCTGGGTCTGGGGTTTTCAAATTAGAGACATTTCTTCTCTCTGGATGTTACTTCATCCCATTTCATATCTTGTACCTTTAAACTTCTTATTCTTTCTTTTACTTCTTCTAGCCATTTAGCACCTTTGTTATATTCCACAGGATCTTCATAAATACTTCTCTAAAATGTTGCTATTTCTTCTTTTTTTGGTGGTCTTACAATTCCTTTTACCTTGTTTCCCATTTCTGTTGAAATGTTCCTAATTGCTCCGGCCCCCTTCAAGAAACACATCACACCGAATGATATTTGACGAACTTTATTGAAATTTCCATTAATATAATTGTTAACCAATATTTATTGATTTAAACCAAAACACGATACAGGTGAAAAATACATAAAATTATCATAGGACAGGACAGCATAACCCCGCACATTCTGATCAGTAAGCAGTGTCCATACCGCCACTCACTTACTTATGAAGCAGTGTACCACTCACTTCCTTATTGAATTATACCTCCAACCAAATAAGCAGCTTCCTCCGCTTGCTTATTTACTTATCAAGCAGCACAACTGGTCACTTTCCTTTCCCAACTTATTGAATTGACCATACAACACCAGAGGGGGAACAGAAGAGGGCAAGCCTGCCCCTCTTCTCCACCCACCAGCCTGACCAGGCTGTTCCCCCTCTGACAAACTTCCAGCAACTTAAGCACCATTAAGGCATCAGGTCAAATATAATTCAGTGTACCCCAACTTCTCTAAGCTGGATCCGAGTCATCACCTCCTAAAATCCTATCACATAATTACTGTAATAGCCAGTTACCTAAACAACTGAGAACAAACCCCTGATCCCTCTCCTAGGCTAAAGTAGCAAACCCTAACCTCATACCCTAGCATAACCACTGCGCCTGCACTAAGTAATCCTTACCTCATGACCAGTGAAAGCCTCGCAATTATTCCAAGGGCATTACCAGCCAAATGGACAACCAAACACTATGCCCACTGCCACTGAATCCACACAGAGGCAATTTCATACTATCATAGGTTCATAGATTGGTACTAAGCTAACTGCCCTTGCAAGCCATTTTAAGCCTAGCCAATTATCCCTTGTGTGACTCAAACCCTGCACCTTGTGTTTATAAGGCAAACACCTTAACCATTAGGCCACCCATCATGCTACATTACACCCCCATGTTACCGCCCCATGGATATAATAACCCAATGAGATCTCTTTAAATCAATGTAATAATCCTGACATCACACCAACTATCCATTATAAACATAAAAGTTTTAAATGCCCATGCAATGAAACTTGCCAACTATCCCTAACAGCAGCCCTATATAATAACATCCAAGAGCCATCCTGCCATCCCTCCAACTATCTAATACAAGCGTAACACCTAATGCCCATACTCGCCATTGCTGACCCTCAAAACATTTCCGGAATGACTAACTGCAGCCATAACAAATGCCACAGAAACTATAACCCCTTGAACTCGATATCCCCAGACCAGTCCCTACACAAAACCCATCTTTACAGTAGTCAGCGTCCGTTCAACTTCCCACTCAACCTATAAATCAACCCCAAGATCCTGCCACAAACATCTAATCCTTCCAACTCCCACTTGATATGCCTTGGCTGCCAGTACCAACGACGCTACCACTATCATATCAACCAAGTAAAACAGGCCCCTAATCCCCCAGATTCCTTTGCAAAACTGATGCCTGCTAAAATGAACCAACTTCAAAGTCCCACATCCCTTCTCAAAACAACCCACCTTTCTGACAGACAAGGCACTAACCTATCCCAAAACTTTCCTGTCACCTTTGAAAAATCAACAAAATTCCTGTGAGCAATGCAATGCATCTACCAGAACTCAACATCCTTAATTCACTGCTTACACTTGTCTTACTCTTTTAACGCTTCCCTTTCAACATGTCACCTTACATCCAGTAATGAAACATATTAAAACATCTGTTAAAAAAACCCAAACTTACCCTGCTTATTCCCTATAACTTTAGCATAAACAGAGAAATACCGAATTCCTACATATACCCAACCCTCACACACCTATAATGACCCTCGCACTTGACCTACTGTTATAAAGCGCACGTCACATCCAACCTCCCATCCATTATACCTATGATCTTATGGCTGCTGTGACTCTACCCTATCTGTGGGAATCACACACTCCCCATAAACAATCCCCAACACTGTTTTACCCTGCCCCAACATATCTCCTCACTTGCCCCCACACTACCAAAACTGCAGTAAGTCTGACCTGCGTAGTACTACCTGTGACCTCACTGTGCACCAGCTACCAGAGCCTCCACCCCAGCAAAACTGGTTACCTCACAACTCTGCATCCTTCAGGCCACTGACCATTGCTCACTCTGCACCTTGCCCTTTGAGACCT
This sequence comes from Protopterus annectens, assembly GCF_019279795.1. Lineage (NCBI taxonomy): Eukaryota > Metazoa > Chordata > Ceratodontiformes > Protopteridae > Protopterus > Protopterus annectens. The sequence goes on along the minus strand of NC_056744.1, from coordinate 1,257,614,487 downwards.
CATTGAGCACCACTCTGGCGACTGGGACATCCACTCCAACCAACCCCCCCCCATCATCTTTCAGGCCTCTTTCATTCTGGCCATCAAACTAGGTCCACTGTGCACCTCTCCATCTAGAAATGAAAGAAAAACAGTAAATTCTCAACATACATGCAACCAACATGTCGCAATCAAAAGAAATAAATCTGTAATTGTCTACTCCTCACCAAGTGTATAGCAGTCAGCCTGAGTGCAGGCGGTACTTCCCCCACTACCCAGAGCAATACATCCCCTGACCACCTTGTAATGTTCTGCCACCCCTAATCTAATCCTACAATCCCACCCCTGTAGCCCAATGTAATAGTTAACAGCACTAAACTCACAAAACAGCACCACCACCAAAGACCCCTTCCGCAAATAGTTAATCATTTTCTTCGCAACTAATCATTTTCTTCGCAACTTCTACTAGCCCTCGACTACAACTAAACCATTAAGATCCTTCCATCCTTCGTGTTGGCATGCAATCGCAAAATACCCCAACATACCCGCATCCCAAAGTTCAATTTCACCTCTGTAATTATAGCAAATCCACATAAAATTGAGACAAATGTGCCGACAGGGATAACTTTCAAATATTGCTACTACATACCTAAAAGCTTAATTTTGCACTAGCATAAATTTTCTGACAGGTTCTTTATAATGACCCCTGCCAGGTTATGAACCTGGGACCCTGTCCACTACAGCATAATGCTTTATCCCACTAGGCAATGCAAATGTTCTACAATTATCTGTGATTACAACTTCAAAGTTAAAGAGTTAACCCTAACACAGTAAAATCACCATGTTATGAAACAGACCAAAAATTAGGCAAAATTCGCACATTCTGCAAAAGCCATGGCCAATCTGATTTTTTTTTTTCTTCCCCTCGCCACCAGTTGTCTGTTCACAGGTAAACTCCCCTTGTGGGTTATTTTAAGCACAACCAATTACCCCTAATAAAAAACAAACCTTACCTTGTAACAGTAAGGTAAATACCTTAAACCTTACACCCACCTACATTTGCCAATATGCAATTAAATCTATACAGTTAACCGGTAAGCCCAGCACTTAACATTTAGGTTATTTATTTATTTATTTAACATTTGTTTGCCAGCACAGTCCAACTGGACAACAAGTGTCTGTTTTCAGTGGAGTCCTGGGGAGAAAAACTCCATAAGTTTACAGAGAGAAGAAAAAATTACAAAAGAGACATTACAGAGTAGTAGCATACAGATTGTAGACTTTACAGCAGTTAGTATACAATAAGAGGATATTAGCCCTTTTGGTTAAAAACACAAGTGTACAAAATATACAGTGAGAGTAGATAAGATCCTGGTAGAGCATTGTAAGATATTTCACAATTGAATAAGACT
>NC_056744.1:1257588096-1257610596 GCF_019279795.1 Protopterus annectens | reverse complement strand
GGTTAACAAATGTCAATAAATAAATAAAATAAAAATAAATAGTGATTCCCCAGAGTTGTTTTTGTATGTGATGGTTTCGATTAAGTCTTTGTTGGAGGACCAAAGTTGTCTATTTTTATTGTAGAAGTTCAGCATGCCAGTCAGGTCAGGGGTTTTCTCGGGATAGTACAGAATTAGATGAGCTAGGCTAAGTTGATGGTACCTTAATAGGTTCATAAATTCAAGCCAGTGCAAGGGAAAGGCAGTGGTGGAACTGTGATTTGGCACTGGTAGTGAATGTCGCGATTTTGTTGTAACAGATGGAAAGTTTATTAAGGTCAGTTTTGAAAAGATTACTTGGAATTGGGGATGCATAAAGTAGAGTAGACAGGAGGTGGGTCCTGGCTATTTCAATTTGAGATTCGGTGATTAGATAACTTTTACAGCGATACAGGAAACCTAGCTTTTTGTGGACTTTAGTGATAGTTGTTGATATGTGCTTTGTGAATTTAAGTTGCTGGTCAATGGTAACTCCTAGGAGTTTATCCTCAGTGACAGGGGTGATTTGGGTTTTGTTGGCATAGAGTACAGAGAGGGTAAGGTTGCTCGTTACAGTAGAGTGGAATAGCATTCGTTGTGTTTTATTGGGATTTAGTATGAGGTTTGAGTTGTTAAGCCAGTTCTCTATTTCAGAGAAGGCGTCTTGGGCTTTTTGTTGAAGTTGGATGTTGGATGCAGATCATATGACAGTTAGCAAAACACAAGCCTCTTAACTTCCCTTAAGGACTCCTCTCGAACCTCTTCTAAGAACAGATCCAAAAACAAATGAAACAGAGTCCAAACTGGCCGTAATCTTTTATTATAAAATGTAAGCACTTTCAGGTTAAAAAACCCTTCATCAGACAAACTTCACATATCCATGACAGCCTTTAAATACTAAAATAATTTTAAAAACAGCCAGTCACTCTCTATACTTGACCTGCCTTTTCTGTAGGACTGGTTTTAAAGGTACAGAACTATTTAACCCAGGTGGGTTATCAGCAGCCAACTGTATGATCCATCTTAATTTGTATCATTAACAATGCCCCCCCTTGTAGTTAATTGTTAGTTGTTAATGATACAGAGTATGCAGAATTAAGATGGATCATTGTTAGAAAAATATGTATTAATGTATATGTTTAGTGCTTATTAGAAGCTAAAAGGGTTAACACATTTCATTCTATTTTATGTACAGCTTAATTCTGTATGAAATTACAAGATGCTTTTCAAACTGCAGTATGCTTTCTGAAATTGCAAGATGCTCTCTGACCTAGTATTTGCTAGCACAGCAAAATTCATGTTTATGCCTTTTGGAAATTTACTGAATAGCAGGTGATTATCTGCTAGGTCAGGAAAATAAATGAATAGAACAATACTGTTTTCTATAATGTTATTGAACTTGAACAATTAGCTCTGTTCATGTTATGAGAACATGCACAGCTGCAGAAAAGAAAGCTACATCGAACAAAGACTGCTTGAAGAAATGAAGTATAATCTGTACTTGCTTTGTGCTCGAATTAGCCATAGTACCTTGAATGGTAACATTGCATAGTGAGAAGTTGTATCTGACTGGTGGTCATCAAGGCCACGTTGTTTTTCTTAGGAAGTTTTTTTTGTAAACTTGATATGCCAGCAGAAAATCATGGACAAACAGCTGCTGTGAAATAATATTGAAAGAACTTGTGATTTATTATGTCAGCTTAGTAGGCAATGTCTTGTAAGAAATGTATAAGAATAGCTTCACTTCCTGATTTTAGTTAGACAAACTCTGTATTAGCACGTTTTTTTCTCCTTGCTGCAAGATTAAAGTGCCTTAACCAGAACCTGCCATGTGCTGATCTTTTTGAAGTTGTTTATTCCTTTGACAGATTGGTCCTTCGGACTGGAAACTCTCACTTCGCCTCAGGTCAGATGGGCCAGGTGGCATGAAACTGTACAGGGAAGAGACCACATCAGTTCTTCTGCTCTGAAAGACCTCCGACTGAATTGTCGTTCAAAAGAGGCCAGCCACTTTTCTGATCTGTGACTGGAGGACGAGTTATCACGCGAACCAGAGATGGTCAATCACGGAGGCTCAGGTAAGGTGAGATTTACCTTTTGTCTGTTTTAGATCAGGGACTTGATTTGAATCATCTGTCAGGAGATTTGTTTTGTACAAGTCAGGGACAGAAAGACTGCAGTCTTGTCATAGATCAGGGAAACAGAATAGGTAAGACAGTTATTCTAGATAAACTGTGAAACAGAAAAGTCGTGGTACCACGTGAAAATAAGAAGGGTTACGTAACATTTTTTTTTAACAATCAGAACAATATGGGTAATAAGTGCACAAAAAGTTCCCAAGATCCATCGCTAACCGAAGATGCAAAATATATGCAATTACAGCGTGCCGACAATGTTAAGTACTATATAAAATGGGTTAATAAATATGAATTTGATGACAAATTAGAAATGTCCTCGCTTATTAAACTTGTCCAACAGCTTAAAACCGACACAAAAGGTCAGGTAAAAAAGCAACGTCAGTTAGGCATTCCTTAGGCACACAGGTGGATTGAGGAAGCAAACCGTAGGGAACAAAAAAGTAATAATTCAAAAGCTATGTTTCTAGATAAAGAAGACAATAATTTGGTAATAGCATTAGCCCCTCCGCCCCCTCCACTTCCCGCACCAGAATATGAAGTGAGTGGACAAGCTGATCCACCTCTGCTATACCCGGCTGCCACTGCAAAGCCAAGACTATATGTCAGAGATCCCATCGAGACTAGGTCTCGAACACGTAACTTAAGTCGGGATACTGAGTTATATCAAATAAATTCAAGAGCTATGAGTGAAGAGGAGATATGTCCACTCATAGAAGTACCAAATCCTCAGGCAGGACAGGCAGGGCAGGACCCGACTCTCCCAGTATATAGACCGTGGACACTGGAAGACATCCGGAAAGCCACAGAGGGAATTCCCCATCCAAAAGTTAATTTTAGAAAATTCTTAGAAGACTTACAGGGCATGAGATTAAGTTATCATTTAAATGGAGAAGAAGTAATTGTAGGTCCAGACTGGCACATGATCAGTGGCAACTGGAATCCTCGTGATGCAGAACACAAGCCACTCCCACATAGCAATGCAGAACTGGATAACAGTGAAAGGTCTAACAGACCAAATCTCTGAGAAGTGGAAGCCTAGGGCAGACTGGACTTTCATCAATCAATGCATCCAAAAGGAAGGTGAAACTGTTGACAGATATTATGCTAGATTATTAAAGTGTTTTAATAACCATTGTGGAATGCAGGTACCTGAAGAACAAACACATAATTCCCCTTATGAGCAGCAGCTAAAGAATGCATTTTTGAAAGGCAGTATTTTGCCTATAAGCAGCTTTATTACAAAGCACATGGTAGATCATCATACAAGTAGATTACAGTCACTACTTGAATATGCTAGACATGCCGAAAGACATTTTAACAGCAAAAAGAAAAAGAAAGCTCAAGTATTTTCTGTAGAAGATGGAGCAGAAGTTTATGTAGTACAGTCCGGAAAAAAGGGCAAGAAAAATGCCCAGGGAAACAAACAAACAATCTGACAAATGATCAGAAGAGTTTGAAGAGAGAAAGAAAAGGGGTGAATGTTTTAAGTGCAGAAAAAAGGGACATTTAGCAAGGGATTGCAAGCAAAACAAGAAGGTAGCCATGGAAGATAAGGAGGATGAGGACTGACTATATGATAGTCAAGAATCACTAGAAGGGAGTAACCAAGAAAAGACAAATGCAAATGTGATGGAGTAGAGAATGTGATAGAAGAAATAGAGAAAGTACAAGAAATAGTAGATGGTGAAGAAAGTGAAATTTTAGACTTAGCATTATTGAGCCTAGAGCTCTGTTTGGCAGACACGAAACCAGAAGTTACACTTCTGGTAGAGGGGAGGGAAGTTAAATTCCTGTGTGACTCAGGGGCTTCACGGACCCTGATACATCCTTCCAAACTACCAGAAAATTCAGAATCACTTGATTACATATTAGTGAAAGCAGCTAATGGACAGTTGTATCAGGAGCCACTCTCCCATAACATAGCAATAACTGACCCTGTTTCAGGGATGACCCAGAAAAGCAAAATTGTTGTTTCTGCAAAATGCCCAATAAACCTTTTCGGCAGAGATCTTATGCAAATATTTGGCATAGCAGTAGTTCCGACTATGCAGAGTATGGAAGCACAGCGGCAAATGAATACTTTTGTGGTGCGATCGGAGGGCAAAACATTTTATTGGTACAGCTAGGACTTGGTCACGACTGGTCCAGGGGCAGTAACCGAAGAACTGATGAACGTAGCCATCAGTAAGTCCCCCTCCCTTGACACTGATAAACAACATTTGTTGCACTGTACTCTGTATTATTGTAGCACACTAGGACCTGATAAGGAATATGAGCAAGAACTGTTTAAAAACTGTGCAAACAGATTAGTATTACGTAATCTGTACTGGGACACAGTAGGGAACAGTGTAGTTAGCTGTTCATTGCCCCAGGAATTCTTTGCACTCTATAAATCTAATCGATTACCGCATGTTAGTTTAACTAAGGACAAGAATGTGAAATGGGCAGACCTAGGAGAAAAAGTCACAAAGTGGGAAAAACAGACAGAGCTAGAATTGTCAGAACAGGGAGTACAGAAGCAGAAGTTAAATTGGATAACACAAACACACCCAGCTGTACACTTGCAGTCTAGCGAGGACATCTGATTAGCACTCTTACTAGAAGAGGAAGAAAATGCCTTACGGAGCATACCAGAAACTCTCTGGTCAACAGGGAAGTCAGATGTAGGACTAATTCGTACAGCAGGACCAGTTACTATTACGCCAAAATCAGCTTTTAGACCTCAAAAGAGACAGTGTCCCTTAAGAAAAGATGCAGAAGTAGGAATCAAACCTATAATAGCAGCTTTACTTAAGGAAGGAGTACTGGTAGAATCTCCTAATTCACCATGTAACACACCCTTATTTCCTGTCAGGAAAGCAAATGGAGAATGGCGTATGGTCCAAGATTTACAAGCTGTAAATGACACAGTTATACCCAGGGCACCTACGGTGCCAGATCCACACACCCTATTGAATGATTTGAAGCCTCAACAGAAGTATTTTTCTGTGGTAGATATTAGCAATGCGTTCTTTTCGATACCGATACACCCTGACAGCCAACATTGGTTTGCATTCACATTTCAGGGGGAAAAGGTATACATATACGTGACTACCACAGGGGTATTGTGAAAGTCCAACAATATTCGCACAAGAGATGGCAAGCAATTTGGTGGGATTTAGCCCACCAAGAGGCAGCCAAATTTTACTTTATGTAGACGACATCCTGCTGGCAGCCCCCACCCAGCAAGAATGCAGAGAAGACACCATAGCATTACTACAATTTCTAGCCACTCAAGGACATAAAGTAAACAAAAACAAATTGCAGCTTTGGAGAAAGCAGGTTAAATACCTAGGATATGTAATATCCAAAGAAGGCAGAACATTAGATGAAGATAGGAAAATAGCAATTTTACATGTGCCCAACCGACTACCAAGAAGGAAATGATGTCCTTCTTGGGTACAAATAATTTCTGTCGGAGCTGGATTCCAAACTATGCCTTGGAGTCTGCTCCACTGACCAACTTGATATACAAGAAGCCTATGGCAGCACAAGATTTATTACAATGGACACCAGAAGCAGAATCAGCTTTCTGCAAACTGAAGCAATTGATAGCATCCTCATTAGTCTTAGGATTACCAAACTATCATAAACGTTTTTTCCAAACTGTAGATTGTAAGCAAGGTTATATGACATCAGTGTTAACACAGCAACATGGGGATAAGCAATGTCCCATAGCTTACTATTCATCACAGCTGGACCCAGTGGCGCGATCCCTGCCTCACTGTGTACAAGCAGTAGTTGCAGCTGCAATGGCAGTACAGGCTTCGGCCTCAGTAGTGTTGTTCCACCCTCTCACATTGAGAGTGCCTCATGCAGTCACGATTATTTTATTGCAAGAAAAAGTAGCATATCTTTCAACTGCTAGACATCTTTCCTGTATTATTATACTCTTGAGCCAACCTCATATGACAACTGAACGATGTACAACTTTAAACCCGTCTAACTTGCTCCCGACCTCTGCGGATGGGACACCACACAGCTTCCTGCAGGAGATTGAGCAAAAGACACTGCCTAGAAAAGATCTAATGGATGTTCCTTTGGATGATGCCGAGGTGACATATTACGTGGACGGCTCACGCAGAAGGGGTCCTACAGGACAGAACCTAGTGGGGTATGCAGTAGTTTCTGATACTGAGATTTTAGAAGCAAAGTCTTTACCATACAACTTATCTGCACAAGCAGCAGAATTGATTGCCTTGACAAGTGCATGTACCTTGGCAAAGGGTAAATGTGTGAACATTTTTACTGACAGCCAGTACGCTTTTTCTACTGTACATGTTTTTGCACAACAGTGGAAAAATAGAGGAATGATAACATCTACTGGTAAACCGATTAATCATGCGCAGTTTATTTTAGATTTGTTAGAATCTATTCAGTTACCTCAGAAAGTAGCTATTTGTAAATGTGTAGCTCATTCCAAGCAACAGGATAGGATTTCAAAAGGTAATGCGAGAGCTGATACAGCTGCAAAGCAAGCAGCTTCAGCTTCAGAAGCATTTATTTTGACTGAGGAATTACAACCTTCTGAGATTTTAGATTTAGAAATGTTGAAAACAATGCAGACGCTTACTACGAAAGTAGAAAAACAGAAATGGATAAAAAGAGGAACAATTCTTGAGAAAGGGCTGTACATCTCCAAAGAAGGAAAACCGATTTTGCCGTCTAACTTGTTTAGATATGCAGCTTTGTTGAGCCATGGGCAGTGCCATGTCTCAACAGGGAGGATGGTACAGTTAGTGAACCGAGTGTTCACTGCATATGGATTTACAAACTACACAAAAACTTTTTGTGCAGCATGCCATGTTTGTAAAAAGCATCATGCACAAGGGGCATCGAAGCCTAAGCAAGGGAGTTTCCCAGCACCACCGTACCCATTCCATACTATCTGTATGGATTTTATAGAACTGAACAAATGCGAAAATAAGAAGTATTGTCTTGTCATTATAGATATGTTTTCCAAATGGGTGGAAGCTTTTCTGACCAAAAATCCAGATGCAGGTACTGTTGCAAAAGTCCTTGTTAAAGAAATTATTCCTAGATTTGGCATACCGGAAAAGATCTACAGTGACAATGGCACATACTTTGTAAATCAAACTATACAACAGTTGAGCCGATATTTCAGAATTTCCTTAAAGAACCATTGTGCATACCACCCACAATCTGCAGGATTAGTAGAGAGGCATAATGGGGTTTTGAAAAACAAACTTAGGAAATTAATTAGTGAGACACAAAAGAACTGGGTGCACTGCCTGCCTCTGGCACTGTTGAGCATGAGAACTGTTCCAAATGCAAAGGGGTTAACTCCTTTTGAAATACTGTTTGGGAGGGCATATTATATACCTCAGTGGAAACCTCTCATGCCTGCAGACCAGGAGGCCGACAGTTCACTTGCAGAATACATGAGATGACTTTTAAGTAATAAACAACTTTTGCAGTTAAATTCTGTTTCAGATAAAGAACAAACCAGACCATTGGAAGCAGCAGTAGTCCCAGGCACATAGGTCTGGGTGAAAGTCATCAAGAGGAAGATTTGGACCTCACCGAAGTGGGAAGGGCTGTACCAAGTTCTACTGTCAACACCCACTGCAGTCAAGATCGCTGAGCGAGCATCCTGGATTCATCTGACACACTGTAAATTGGTTAAAAACTTTGAACTGGACAAAAAACTTGTTACTGTTACACAAGAACAAAATGACCAGATACGGAGCAAGTAGAAATGTTGAACAACCTCAGAAGTATTGCATGATCATTCTGTTGGCCATACTGATAACATTAATCTTTTTGTTGTGGCCTTTCCTTTTTCCAGCCACACGAGCTGAACTGAATAAACGAGATTCATTACTCATAGACTGGCATCCGAACTTTAACACTTACCAAGCAATTAAATATGTGTATGCTGAAACTTTTAATGTTTCGAATTGCTGGATTTGCACAGCTATACCAACAGCATACGGGGGGATTGTTAATGACTGCTGCCCCCCTAGGGATCAATGAGACGTGGGAAAATTTGATTTTTGATACTACAACTGTGAAATCACAAGACAAAATAGCATTGTACCTACCTGTTACACAAAAGGGAATTGTATGTTTTTACAAAAATTATACTGTTCAGGTGGGTTGGAGCAATTGTAATGTGACTGTTCCTTACAAATGTTATATCAAAGCTAATAATGCAGGTTATATTTGTGATACAAACTATGACTCATATTTTGAATTAATGCACAAAATGGTTGATGAAGTACAACGTAATCCTGTTCTTTTTAAACAATTATCTATCATTGATAAGAAAATGTTTCATGCAGGGCAAGTATATATTAATACTAAAGTAGAGAATTGTTATTTTGTTTGTGGGAAAAAGGCATACAAATGGTTACCTGAGAATTGGTCCGGCAGTTGTTTTTTGGGTTACCTGGTTCCAGCCATACAACACACTGCAGTTTTGCCTCAGGGAAGGAATCGAAATGTCAGAGAGGTCACCAAGAAACCTGAAAATCCAATCAAGAGAACTGAGTTATCCTGAACAGTTTGGTCCTTCTTAGCCGGAATTCCCTCGGACAGCTGCAGATCAGAGTCTACCAGTGGTCGAATACTGCGCAGGAGAAGTTACCAAAACAATTCTTCTTGGGTGAAAAGACCTCCGACTGAATTGTCGTTTAAAGAGGCTGGCCACTTTCTGATCTGTGGCCGAAGAGCAGATATTGGACGATTCAATACCGGAGGCTCAGCTAAGAAGAATTTGCCTTTTTTCTGTTTTAGATCAGGGACTAGGTTACAGTATATTGTTGTCAAGATTTGTTTTGCAGATCAGGGACAAAAGGAAGTACTGTATATTTGGTCATAGATCAGGGTAACAGAATAAGGTAGGCAGTTATTCTAGATAAACTGTGAACAGGAACTGAGAATTTGATATCACGTGATAAAAAAAAAAGGGTTACGTAACATTTTCTTTACTATGGGAAATCAGTGCAATAAAACATCGCGAGATCCGCCCCTAACCGAAGACGCAAAATACATGCAATCACAACGATCCGATAACATTAGGTATTATACGAAATGGGTTAACAAATATGAATTTGATGGTAAACTAGATAAAACTTCACTAGCTAAACTCCTTAAGCAGCTTAAATCTGATGCAGGAGGTCAGGTAAAAAGCAACGCCAATTAGGTATTCCTCAGGCACACAGGCGGATTGAGGAAGCAAATCGTAGAGAACAAAAGCTGAAAAATTCAAAAACATTGTTTTTAGACAAAGAAGATAATAACTTGGTAATAGCAACAGCTCCTCCTCCTCCTCCCTTGCCCCCTCCCTTACCCTTTTCAGGATATGAAGCAAGTGGACAGGCTGGTCCGCCTCCGCGTTATCCTGAAGTTTCAGCAAGACCACAACCATTTGTTAGAGATCCTATTGAAACTAGGTCCCGAACACGTAAAACACATAGGGACACAGAATCATATCAAATAGAGAGAAACTTACAGGATGAGAGTGAGGAAGAAATATGCCCACTTATAGAAGTTCCAAATCCTCAGGCAGGACAGGAAGGGCAAAACCCAACACTCTTAGTATATAGACCATGGACACCGGAAGATATCCGGAAAGCTACTGAGGGAATCCCCCATCCGAAAGTTAATTTTACGAAATTTTTAGAAGATTTACAAGGCATGAGGTTAAGTTACCACTTGAATGGGGAAGAAGTAGGAAAAAGTAGTAAGACAAATTATAGGTCCAGATTGGCACATGATTTGTGGCGCCTGGAATCCTCGTAATGCAGAGCTTAAACCACTCCCACATAGTGACGCAGAGTTAGACAACAGAGTGAAAGGTCTAACAGACTGAATCTCTGAGAAAAGGAAACCTAGAGCAGATTGGCCTTGCATTAATCAATGCATACAACAGGAAAATGAGACAATAGATGGGTACTATGCTAGATTATTAGAATGTTTTAATAATCATAGCGGTATGTCGGTTCCTGAGAACCAAACAAATGATTCCCCGTATGAACAACAATTAAAAAATGCATTTTTGAAAGGTTGCATCGCACCTATTAGTAGCTTCATTATGAAGCATATGATAGACCATCGAACAGGGAGGCTACAAGCCTTACTTGAATACGCTAGACATGCTGAAAGACATTTTAATAGTAAAAAGAAAAAGAAGACGCAAGTCTTCACTGCTGAAGACGGAGCTGAATTATTTGTGTTACAGTCAGGTAAAAAGGGCAAGAAGAATGCCCAGGGAAACAAACAGTCTGACAAATGATCAAAAGATTTTGAAGAGAGAAAAAAGAGAGGTGAATGCTTCAAGTGTGGGAAAAAGGGACATTTGGCAAGGGATTGTAAGCAAAACAAAAAGGTAATTACAGAGGATAAGGGAGATGAGGACTGACTATATGATAGTGAAGATACATCATGTGAAAGTCAGAAATCATCAGGGAAAGTTAATAAACAGAAAACAAATGTAAATGTGATAGAAGGAGTAGAGGAAGTGCAAGTAGATATGGAGGATGAAGAAAGTGAAATTTTGGACTTAGCATTATTGAGCTTAGAGCTCTACTTAGCAGATACGAAACTGGAAGTTACACTTCTGGTGGAGGGAAGGGAAGTCAACTTCCTGTGTGACTCAGGAGCGTCACAGACTTTGATACACCCCTCCAAGTTACCAGAACATTCCGAATCACCAGATTATATACTAGCGAAAGCAGCAAACGGACAGCTATACAGGGAACCACTTTCCCATGATATAGCAATAACTGACCCTGTTTCAGGTATGACCCAGAGAAGTAAAATTGTTGTTTCTGCAAAGTGTCCAGTAAACCTATTGGGCAGGGACCTTATGCAGATATTTGGCATAGCAGTAGTTTCGACTGTACAAGGTATGGAGGCACAAAGATAAATGGATACCTTTGTAGTGTGATCGGAGGGTGAAACTTTTTACTGGTACAGCCAGGACCTAGTCATGACTGGTCCAGGGGCAGTAACCGAGGAACTGATGAATGTAGCCATCAGTAAAGCCCCCTCCCTTGACACTGATCAACAGCATTTGTTACACTGTACTCTATACTACTGTACTACACCAGGACCTGATAGAGAGTATGAGCAAGAATTGTTCAGAAATCATGCAACTAAACTAGTATTGTGTACTTTGTACTGGGATACTGAGGGGAACAGTGTAGTTAGCTGTTCATTACCTCAAGAATTCCTTGCATTATATAGATCAAATCGATTACCACATGTCAGCTTGACAAAGAACAAAAGTGTAAAATGGGCAGATTTAGGAGAAAAAGTAACAAGATGGGAAAAACAGACTGATTTAGAACTATCAGAACAAGGGATACAAAAACAAAAACTGAATTGGTTGACACAGACACATCCAGCTGTACACTTGCAATCTAGCGAGGACAGTTGATTAGCATTTTTATTAGAATAAGAAGAAAAGGCCTTATGTGAAATTCCAACAACTCTTTGGTCAACAGGCAAGTCAGATGTAGGACTTATTCGAACAGCAGGACCAGTTACAATTACCCCAAAGTCAGCTTTTAGACCACAGAAAAGACAATACCCTTTGAGAAAGGATGCAGAAATAGGAATTAAGCCTATAATAGCAGCATTACTCAAAGAAGGAGTACAGATAGAATCTCCTGATTCACCATGTAATACACCCCTATTTCCTGTTAAAAAAGCAAACGGGGAATGGCGGATGGTACAAGATTTACAAGCTGTAAATAATGCAGTAATACCTAGAGCACCTACGGTGCCAGACCCACATACCTTGTTAAACGATTTAAAACCGCAACAGAAGTATTTCTCTGTGGTAGATATCAGCAATGCTTTCTTCTCGATACCTATACATCCTGATAGCCAATATTGGTTTGCATTTACATTTCAGGGTAAAAGGTATACATATACTCGACTACCACAGGGATATTGTGAGAGCCCAACAATATTTGCACAAGAAATGGCTAGCAACCTGGCAGGGTTTACCCCACTGGGAGGTAGTCAAATTCTACTTTATGTAGATTACATTTTGCTAGCAGCCCCCACCCAGCAACAATGCAGGGAGGATACTATAGCGTTATTAAAATTTTTAGCAACACAAGGACACAAGTAACACAAGTAAACAAAAGTAAGTTGCAACTTTGGAGAAAACAAGTTAGATACTTGGGAATTGTAATATCCAATGAAGGTAGAATATTAGACGAGGAAAGAAAAACAGTGATTTTGCAAGCACCCAAACCAGCAACCAAGAAGGAAATGATGTCTTTCTTGGGTACAACTAATTTCTGTCGGAGCTGGATACCAAATTATGCTTTAGAATCTGCTCCACTGACTGATTTGATATATAAGACACCAATGGCAGCACAAGATATTTTACAATGGACACCCGAAGCAGAAACGGCTTTCTGCAGGTTGAAGCAGTTGATAGCTTCTTCATTAGTTTTAGGACTTCCGAATTATTACAAACGGTTCTTTCAGACCGTAGATTGCAAGCAAGGATATATTACATCAGTATTGACGCAACAACATGGGGATAAGCAACACCCCATAGCCTATTATTCATCGCAATTAGACCCAGTGGTGCGGTCTTTGCCCCATTGTGTACCAGCAGTAGTTGCAGCTGCAATGGCAGTACAAGCTTCGGCCACAGTGGTGTTATTCCACCCCCTCACAATGAGAGTGCCTCATGCAGTTGCAATAATTTTACTGCAAGAAAAAGTGGCATACCTTTCTCCTGCTAGACATCTTTCATGTATGACTATACTGCTGAGCCAAACTCATATGACAATTGAACGATGTACGACATTAAATCCATCAACATTACTTCCGACTCCTGCGGATGGCACACCACACAGCTGCCTGCAGGAAATTGAACAGTTAGCTTTACCTAGACAAGATCTCACAGATATGCCCTTGGATAATGCCGAGGTGACATATTACGTGGACGGCTCATGCAGAAGGGGTCCTACAGGAAAGAATCTGGTGGGGTATGCAGTAGTTACAGACAATGAAATTTTAGAAGCCCAATCCTTACCACATAACTTATCTGCACAAGCAGCAGAATTGATAGCTTTGACGACGGCATGTACTTTAGCAAAATACAAGTGTGTAAACATATGTACTGATAGTCAGTATGCTTTTTCTACAGTACATGTATTTGCGCAACAATGGAAAAATAGAGGAATGATAACATCTAGTGGAAAACCTATTAATCATGCACAATTTATTTTGGAGTTATTAGAATCTATTCAGTTACCTACCAAAGTAGCTATTTGTAAATGTGTAGCTCATATGAAACAACAGGATAAGATTTCAAAAGGCAATGCACGAACTGATGCAGCTGTGAAGCAAGCAGCCTCAGACTCAGAAACTTTACTTTTGAATGAGGAATTACAACCCTCTGAGATTTTAGATTTAGACATGTTAAAAACAATGCAGACGCTTACTACAAAAGCAGAAAAACAAAAATGGGTAAAATGAGGTGCAATTCTTGAGAATGGACTGTACATTTCCAAAGAGAGAAAAATAATATTGCTGTCTAATTTATTTAGATATGCAGCTTTGTTGAGCCATGGGCAGTGCCATGTCTCAAAAGGGGGGATGGTACAGTTAGTAAACCAAATATTCCAAACATATGGATTCACAAATTACACACAAAAATTTTGTGCAGCTTGTCATACTTGTAACAAGCATCATGCACAAAGGGCATTTAAAACCAAGCAAGGACGTTTTCCTATACCACCATATCCGTTCCATACTATTTGTATGGATTTCATAGAATTGAATAAGTGTGAAGGAAAAAAGTTTTGTTTAGTTATTGTAGACATGTTTTCCAAATGGGTAGAAGCTTTTCCAACCAAAAACCCGGATGCAGCAACAGTGGCGAAAGCCCTGATAAAACAAATAATCCCTAGATTTGGCATTCCGGAAAGGATTTATAGTGACAACGGCACTCATTTCGTAAACCAGACAATTCAGCAACTTGGGAGATTTTTTGGTATCTCCTTAAAGAACCATTGTGCCTACCACCCACAGTCAGCAGGACTGGTGGAAAGGTACAATGGTAACCTCAAAAATAAGCTTAGGAAGCTAGTTGAGGAAACCCAAAAGAATTGGATACACTGTCTGCCTTTGGCACTGCTGAGTATGAGAACAGTTCCAAATGTAAAGGGATTGACTCCCTTTGAAATGTTTTTTGGGAGAGCATATTATGTGCCTCAGTGGAAAGCTCTCATGCCTGCAGAGCAAGAGGCTGATAGTTCATTAGCTAGTTATATGAGGAAACTGTTAACAAATAAATCTGTTTTGCAGTTTAACTCTTTTTCAGATAAGGAACAGACCAGACCGGTGGAAGCAGTCTTGGCCCCAGGGACGTTTGTGTGGCTGAAAGTGACGAAAAGGAAGAATTGGGCGAGTCCAAAGTGGGAGGGACCGTACCAGGTTCTGTTGGCAACACCTACTGCAGTTAGAGTGGCTGAGAGGACGTCCTGGGTTCATTTGACACATTGCAAACTGGTAAAGAACTTTCAACTTGATAAAAACTTTGTGACTGATACACAACCAGACCGAGATGGCCAAAAACAAAGCAAATAGAAATTTAGATCAACCCCAGAGATGTTGCATAATCATTTTGTTGAGTGTACATTTATTGACTGTGATTGTGACAATTTTTCTCTTGTTGTGGTTTATCCTACACACAACCACACAAGTGAAAGTGGGAAGGCGTGATGAAACGTCTATAGACTGGCATCCAAATTTTAACACATACCTAGCCATGAAATGTGTATATGCAGAGACTATGAACATTTCAAATTGCTGGGTTTGTACAGCTATACCTACAGCATATGGAGGGCTGATAATGTCCGCTGTCCCTTTGGGGATAAATGAGACTTGGGAGAATTTACTCTTCGATACAGGAACTGTGAGGTCACAGGACAAAATAGCTTTATTTTTACCTGTCACACAAAAAGTAATTGTATGTTTTTATAAAAATGATACCCTCCAGGTGGGCTGGAGCAATTGTAATATAACCATATCGTACCGATGTTATATTAAGAATAGTAATGACAATTCTTTTTGCAATACTAATTATGACTCATATTTGAACTCATTGAAAGCAACCATGAATGACATTCACAAGAATCTAGTTTTGTTTAAACAATTGTCAGTTATAGATCAGAAAATGTTTCATGCAGGGCTAATGCGTATTAGTACTAAAGTAGAAAACTGTTATTTTATTTGTGGAAACAAGGCATATAAATGGTTACCTGAGAATTGGTCCGGCAGTTGTTTTTTGGGTTATTTGGTTCCGGCAATAAGACATACTGCTGAATTACCTTAGGGTAAGATATGAAACGTGAGAGAAGCAGCTCGAAAACCTGAAGGTCCAGTTGAAAAACCTGTGAATCCAGTCGGAAAGATCAAAGCTGGCTGGAAAGATCATAATGCCGTGAAAGACAAAAGCAAATTGACTCATATGGACTTGAGTGACAGTGTTATATCTTGGGCAGGAATATTCCCAGCCTAAGTCAAATTGATCTGGGAGCTGAGGAAGTTGTCGAAACTTCTCGAAGTAACGAGTAATGCAACTTTTTCTGCCTTAGAACTGGTGACTGATGAACTGAATGCAATGAGAACTGTTGTGCTACAAAATCGAATGGCTCTTGACTTCACCCTAGCGGCGAGAGGTGGTACGTGCGCGCTTATCAAAGAAGAATGCTGTGCGTATATACCAGATAACAGGCATGAAATTAATAATCACCTAGAGGTAATTCAGCAAGTATCAGCCATGACTGAACCAGGCCCAAACCCACCGATGGACTTTTTCCAGAATCTATTAGGGGGTGGGGTTCCATCCTAATGAATATTCTGATTGCCATTTGTGTGGGTATACTCCTAATAGGAACATGTGTTTGCTGTGGAATTCCCTGCATGAAAAGATTAATCAAAGATTTTATTGATGTATCTGTTACTGAAACTTTGTACCAAGATATTGAGATTGAAAAATTGATCTCAGGTGACATTTTTTCTGAAGTATAGATTGAATGACTCACCTAGCTGAAAATCCTAAGTGGAAGAAGTTGGGAGATGAAATGACACTATGCATACTTCAAAATAGAATAAAAAATATTAATGGGGGGGGAAATGTTAGAAAAATGTGTATTTGAATATATGGGAAATGCTAGTTTAAAAGCAAAGTAGTATATAATGCATTTTATTCTATTAATCATATAGTAGAGAGGATTAATTCATGTTTAAATGCAAAGTAGTTTTGAAACTGCAGTGTGGCTTGAAGCAAGCTGACCTTCGACCCTGGCAGATGCTAGCTTAGCAAGTTTTAATGTTTATGCTTTTCACAAGTGATTATCTGCTGGGTCAGGAAATTAAATGTGTGAAATAATGAAATCTTCTGCTCTTTCCTGCTGGGATAATTTGGCCTTGTATATGTATTACTGAGATAGCATGCAGCTGATGAGAAAATGTAACAGAGAACAAAGATGTGTATTAAAAGGCTGAATCTGCTATTGTATTCGAACTGATATGAAACCTTGAAGAAGTAACTTTACAGAAAGACATTATGTCTGACCAGGTGGATAGCAAGGCCGTATTGTTACCAGAGGAAAACTTTTTTAAAATATACAGCATCAGCAGTTTTTATGAATAGAGGACTGTAAGCTAAAGTGATGTAGATGCCCTGTGACATACCACGTCAGTAAGGTGGGCACAGTTTGAATGTTAAACCTATATAAAATTGTGTGCTTCCTGTTTCATGTTAGACAAAATTCTGTACTTGTACATTTTTTGCCTCCTGGTGTACACTAGTAAACCTTTGAATCTGAACCTCCTGTGTATTGAATTCTTGATTTTATTTAACAGAAATGTATAAGAATAGCTTCACTTCCTGATTCTAGTTAGACAAACTCTGTATTAGCACGTTTTTGTCTCCTTGCTGCAAGATTAAAGTGCCATAACCTGAACTTGCCGTGTGTTGATCTCTTTGAAGTTGTTTTTTCCTTTGACAATCATACAGTTGGCTGCTGCACCCAAGACCATTAGCTAAATCAGTCAGCCAAGATCAAATGCTTGCTCCCCTTGTTCCCTCTTTGATGTTATTTTTTTGAACTCCAATCTTTATGAACATGCAGTAATTACTGGTAATTACCCAGAAAACCACAATTCTACAACTGGACCAGACCAGACAATGAGACTGTCTGCAAATTGAACCATGGATCAAAACATGAGGTAAAGTTCATAGATTCTGAGAAAATCTGTACCTCTGAGAGCTGTTATGGAGCATACTTACCACTGAACCCCTGCACAAAGCTGCAGTCTTTGGAAACTAACTGACAGTTAAATTACGTATTATAACATTAGAATGTGTTAATCAAAATGCATAGAGCCTATTGCTTATGCCATTGGACATTACCTTGTCACCTTAAGCCCACAAAAAGAAAGCTGCAGCATCACTACCCTGCCCCATCGACACTATCACAAGTCTAACAATAATATAATGACACCTTGCTGTATAATAAAACAGGTCAATAAAATCAAACACCTAAACAAAGCAACTTACGTTAGACACCCATTCATTTAAAACACTCAGAAAGGCCAAACCGAAAGCCTGCCATTAACTCTCCTCCTAAGATGGTTTATGCTGCCACTGCACATACCCAGTGGGTGCTTCAAGACCCTCTAATGACTCATTAGCTGCTGTCCCACAAACCATGGTCCCTCCCCCGAGGAAAGCACACAAGAATGAGAAACCATGGCCAAACACTTAAAAAAAAAATCACCAATGCAAGTAAGCAATTGAAAGGCCACGGCAAACAACAATGACCGACTGACAACAGCCGTATACTGGGCTTGCAATGCCCCAACAAAGTGAAGAATAAGTGCCAATGCCACCAATGGCAATGCCAGCCTGAACCCAGTATGAATTGTACTCACTGTTAGACAAGACAGCTCCCAATCCCACCAATTTGGGCAATATGGCCCAGATCCCAGCAGCATAATTATTTAACCACCGCACTCTTCCCTCTCAATTAACAGTAAACAGTACCTCCCAACCTTGTGGTGTAAGAAATTTGTAAAATACTGACAAGGCCTGAAGAAGTGGGTCATGGCTGATCTACTTTTTAAATGGTAGCAGTTTGATGGCCAAACATGAATGCTGACATCACCTCCCCCCGACTATCGCAAGGCTGCCATGTAACCAGAGACAACTGCACAAAATGGGAATGATTTTAACCATAGCTCTTATATTACAGATTAAAAAGTACCTCCAAACCTCGTGGTGCAAGAAATCTGTAAAATACTGACAAGGCTGATGAAGTGGACCAAAGACAAAACTGGAAACCTGGACACTCTGGGAAAATGTGACAGTTGAAAGGCACCAACGTATGTACTTTTCTTTTTTTTTTTTTTTTATCATGTTTGCAAATCCCTCAGATTATGCCAGGAGTAATGTCAACAAGACAAAACCCAAAAAGAATGACAGGTGCCCGAACCATCTTAACTCCTGCTGTTATAATCTTAGAAAGTGACTAGCATAACTGGCTTGACGCTCTGCATTGCCTGGGAACCAGATTACTATGTGACATCATGTACAGAGATCATCCAGCAGGTTTCACCATGCCTACCTTGGGCTTGTAAACCCCCATGCTGCAAGCATCATCAAACCTGAACATGTACAGCAAAATGGAAACGCATGACAGGTCAGTATTTTTTTTTTTTTTTTTGTGCACTGCGACAATGGAGTGCAGGACTAAAAGGGAAAGTTATGCAAGACAGATTTAGTAGACGAAGCAAATCTGGGACAACAAAGCCCAAAGAGAAGAGGTGCAGGGCCCAACTACAAAGTACTAAACTCCAAACCGGCTAACCCTTGAGGCCACTATCAGCATGATGCCTCATAGAAGCTCCAACTCCCTCAAAGACACCTTCATTAACACATAACTAAAACTGCACCACCAACCCACTCCCTACTCACTATAAGCAGCTATCCCTCCAATCACAAACCCAACCTACTCAGTCACTATAAAAAATTAAGAATAATAAATAATAACTCACTCACCATGCCCCATCCTTACTCAAAGCTCACCTGTCCTCCCAAAATAGCAAGTTCACGCCAAAAATGTGACTCCTACTCCAGTTACATTTGCCTAAAATCCTTTAAGCTCCTCCCTAACCATACCTCATTTCCTCCCAAACATCTAACCGTATCCTCTCCCTATCCTCCTAATTCCTGCTACTCTATTTATCTAACCCCACTTGAAGATGTCCCTGAACAAACTGGTTTGTTCCAAACCTCATTTACCCTTAAATTTAATGCATTCAGAATACTATTCTTCACATAAATAGGAAAAAGTTCAAATATAACAAAGTTTTATTTTCATCTTCAGACTTATAACACAAAATACCTTGTCAGTGCAGAGGACTGAAGATTCATGCTGTTAATGAGCTACTCCTTGTGTCTTTTGTGTGACTCTAAACAATTCATTTAATCAAACAAGCTCAGCATCCCAACCAGGAAAATGAGTGTTCCTGCTAAAGTGTAAAACAAAGATAAACCTTTAGCAGTGTCGCAGGAACACAACGGCTTGACACATTAAATGTGAGAATAATCCACTCGTCCAGAAAGAACAATAGCTCCACTTAAAAACAGGAACGTTCTTTATTTTACGATCAGTGAGCGCTTTCACCCATAGAGGGCTTCATCAGACTGTACAAAGCTAGTTGTGAGGCACAGCCCTTAAATAATCAAGTTAATTAAACAATTTACGCTCAATTAAAAAATTTTTAAAAGGACGATACTTTTAACAAAATGTTAAAAAACATTCACATATTCAAACTTACACTATTGCAAATAGTGTTATTGAATAAATGATTTGTCTGTCTAAGAACTGCTTAAGTGTTGCTATTTATCTAAAATAGCGTAGCATACTTTCAAACTATTGCAATACTAGCTAAAAACACCAGATGGAGGTAAATCTTAAATCATGAAATGCATTGTTTTGGCAGAGCTTAATACTGGGGCTTTTACCATAAGTATAGACTTTAAAAAGTTGACTATGCATTGTTTAAAAGTTTTTTTTTTTTTTTTTTTTTTTTTTTTTAAGTATGTTTAAAAAGTGGTAATGATAAGTATGCCAATAGATAATACCATAGTTTTAAGATACAAATGTAGATGGATTTATGACAGTATGTACATTGACTGAAACTATGGTGCCTATTCAATCCATATAATATTTTTCATAAAAATAATGTCAATAGAAAATGTGAGCAAACAATAATAGTAAGTGCAATTGATGTAATCCATAGTCATACAACTTCATTGTTATGTTTGAGACGTCCACATATTATGATTCATGGGAATAATGTCAGTGAGAATTATGGACAAAAATTATTATAATTAAAAACAAAGAATATAACTACAATTAATGCATTCCATAATCATAGTGTTAACAGTATATTTCACAGGAGATAGTAATATTAATGATTATGAACTTAGTAAGTAAAGTGAATATTATTACTTTAAAGTTTTTCCTAATCCCTTCTTTTTAAGGAAGGGATAAATATTAATCTTGTCATTCAAGCCTGGGGGGTGATCAGCCTTACAACGAATGATCCATCTAGTTTCATGTTCTAGAGTGGTTGTTTCTATATCACCTCCTCTCAAGGTGTGTATAATGTTTTGTATAACAAAAAATGTGAAGGTATGTTGACTCCCTTTCTTACTAACATGTCTAGCCAAGGCATTCCTTCCATCTCCTATCCTTATCCTGTAATTATGTTCCCTTATTCTCTCTTAGCTGTCTGTTTGTTTTTCCTATGTAGAAAGCTGTGCAGGCACCGCACTGTGCTAGGTATACAACATTGTCTGTCCTACAGGATGTGCCAGTATGGAAGGTGAAAATATGCCCTGTGGCATATTTAATCAGGCAGATCACCCCCCCAAAGGGTGCAACTTGTTCTGTGGGTTTACCCTGGCAAGAAATCAGTAATAAAATAAAGCACCACGTCTAAAAATATAATCCAACTGCACTTATATTGGAAGAAAATCATATGTGTATAATAATATTCTCTGATACACATACATATACACACACACACACACACACACATATATATATATATATATATATATATATATATATATATATATATATATACACACACACACACGCACACACACACACGCGCACACATTATATGTATATATATATATATATATATATATATATATATATATACAGTATCTGTATATGTATATGAGAACAGTCTTCCATAAGCATTTTTCAATTGCATCGAGAAAGAAAAGCTGTCAACAATAAATTTACCAGAAAATAATTGCTACCACTTTTTTAGCTATATTGTTTGATGATAAAGTCCTATTTTCCTTCAGACCAGTTTATTAAAGGCATATGCTGGTGATTCTTGTATACCTATTAATACATAATATTGCTGCACATACTCCATACCTCAAATTTATGCACATTATGCATTAAAATAAACTAACACTGCAGAAAGTACACAAATGCTATCTGTAATGGTAAATAAGGAATTAATATTAATAGTTAGAAACCAATCTGTCTTCAATAATTGTACACCTTTAAGATGTAAGAAAGTCTCCTGTATTCTTAATGAATTTATAAGTCTGTTAAACCAATGACTTCAACATGAACTGTAAAAAGACTGATGCAGCTTCAATATTGTAAGACATACCTTCAGAAATTGATCTTAGAGGCAGTTGCAACTTTTTACACACTTTTGGTAGTCTATAGATTTAATTTAAGATATTTACAAATAACTTCTTCATATAGGACACCCTCACCATTCAATTATAACTGTCTTTCCCACCTCACATCAGAGGCAGGTACATTCACCTTCTTGTTTGACATCAATGCCTCAGAGCAGTAATATATAATATTCCTTATACATAACACCACTTTATTCTTTATTAGTTACTTTAATAACAATTTTGTAATTCTTATCTAAACAGCTCAAAGCCGTCTTTTCCATTTTACGTAAATTATCATAGTGATATAATTTTACTAGATTGATTTTATGAATTTCATTCCTGTATACTTCATCAAAAAATGTAATCAATGGAAGCCTGTGTCGAATAAAAACAAAATTCTAAGGTATATTTTACTTACCTTATCTAAATACCATACTTTAAATTTGAAACAGAAATTGAGAAAAACAGTGAACTGTTTGTTGGGTTATATAATGATTGTTTGCCATGTAACCTGGCTGAAAAAGTAAACGGCACCAAAATGTGTTGAACAATCATTATATTGCCAGTAAA
>NC_056744.1:1257430596-1257583096 GCF_019279795.1 Protopterus annectens | reverse complement strand
TAAAAGTGGAGCTAGTATTAATATAATTGCAAAAATTGCAATGTCCACAACTGTATGTTCCACAAGGTGGTGCAGAAGGTAAAGGATCAGAGAATCTTCTGTCACATAACAATCTTTTGAGATTTTTCTTATTCCTATACCTAAATACTGGAATGTCACCTAGGGTGTTTCTAATATGGGAATCTGCCATAAGAACCTTCCAATGGTTCCTAACAACATCCTGGATATCATGGACATCAGTAGTGTAAAAGATGGAAAAAGCCATCTTATGCGGTACCGTTTGTTTAATCTGTGCTGATTGACCTGTATTGATGGATTGCTCTGAAAAATATGGAGCGGCAGCTCCTATCCTGAGGTCTGACATCCCATCAGTACCTTTATATATATCATGTGTTGTATATCCTTGATATATTAACCTCTGATGCAGTGCACTCATGTCCTGATCAAAACCAGAGTCACTAGGATTATACCTTGAGGCTCTAGTAGCCTGTCCCTTAATGATGTTGTGGAAAACATGAGGGGGATGCATACTTAAATGATGTAACAAAGTATTCATATGACAGGGCTTCCTATATACTCCTGTATTGATCATCCCACCAGGCAATTTTTCGACAAAAATATCTAAAAAAGGTATCCTCGTAGTTGATATTTCATAACTAAAACTCAAATATGTAGTGGATGTATTGATAACATGAATGAAATTCAATAGTTCTTGATGATCACCTTTCCACAAAAGAAATAAATCATCTACAAATCGCCTTTAAAATAAAACATGTTCAACAAAAGTGGGTAAACAAAACATGTGTTCATACTCCCACTCTGCCATAAACAGATTAGCGTCAAGTTGGCATAGACATGGTTAGACGTTATCTGACACGTGAGTCAACTTTTACTGACTCAAAGATTAGTTTGTTGACCTCATTATTACACCTGGTACTTTCTAATAACATCTTTTATTTCGAAGGGAGATGTTTTCTACAGAAAGATGGCGTAGCTATGGGCACTTCTTGTGCCAATAGCTACGCTAATCTGTTTATGGCAGAGTGTAAGCCATTTTTATTTAGCAGTCAGCTAACAACAGTAGGGATAAGTCACTTTTATTTAGCAGTCATCAAACAGCAGCAGGGGTAAGTCACTTTTATTTAGCAGTCATCAAACAACAACAGGGGTAAGCCACTTTTATTTAGCAGTCATCAAACAACAGCAGGGGTAAGTCACTTTTATTTAGCAGTCATCAAACAACAGCAGGTGTAAGTCACTTTTATTTAGCAGTCACCAAACAACAGCAGGGGTAAGTCACTTTTATTTAGCAGTCATCAAACAACAGCAGGGGTAAGTCAATTTTATTTAGCAGTCATCAAACAACAGCAGGGGTAAGTCATTTTTATTTAGCAGTCATCAAACAGCAGGGGTAAGTCATTTGTATTTAGCAGTCATCAAACTACAGCAGGGGTAAGTCACTTTTATTTAGCAGTCATCAAACAACATCAGGGGTAAGTCACTTTTATTTAGCAGTCATCAAACAGCAACAGGGGTAAGGCACTTTTATTTAGCAGTCATCAAACAACAGCAGGGGTAAGTCATTTTTATTTAGCAGTCATCAAACAGCAGCAGGGGTAAGTCACTTTTATTTAGCAGTCATCAAACAGCAGCAGGGGTAAGTCACTTTTATTTAGCAGTCATCAAACAACAGCAGGGGTAAGGCACTTTTATTTAGCAGTCATCAAACAACAGCAGAGGTAAGGCACTTTTATTTATCTCACTGAGGAATAATGCAAAACTGTCCCTGATTTCACAGAATGTCCCTGATTTTTGCCTCATCCTCTAGCTCTGCTCCCTTGTAAAATTTCAATTTGGTAGGAAATCATTCAGGATTACAGTCAAGTTTCATAGGCCTTGACTACGGACAATACATTAACTCTTCATACATTAATATCTTATACGAAGTATAAAAATATGAACATATATGCTTTAATAATTGATGCTCAAAAAGCATTCGATAGAGTTAATTTGGCATATTTATTTGATATATTATCATATTTCAATATACCTCAGGTCTTTATTTCAGCGTTAAGGAACTTATATAATAATGCATACACTAGTTTATCTATAAATCATGAATGCTCCAAAAGGATCCAAATTAAAAATGGAACTCGACAGGGATGCCCATTATCTCCCATACTGTTTAATCTGAATTTGGAGCCTTTATTTCTTCATATGAAGCAAAATGTTTTTTATAACTTTCCTGTACTTCTTGGGATAAAGGTTAGGATGGCCGCTTTTGCAGACGATCTAAATATATACAGTACCACACCGGTGTCGGATACGGAAAAAATACTAACAGCAATACAAAACTTTGAGAAAATTTCTAATTACAAACTAAATTTTAAAAAATCCAAAATATTCCCTCTAAAGACACCTACACCTTTTTCAATGCTACCATTGATAGGACAAGTAAGGACAGAAGAAAGAATAAAATATTTGGGGATTGATTTCTCAACTGAAAATAGAAAATTCTTTATTAATAATATTAAGGCAACTGGAGACCGAATAACATTGGATTTGAAAAGATGGAGTAAGTTGAAGCTACCGATGATGGCAAGAGCAGCGATAATAAAAATGAACGTTCTCCCCAGAATGCTTTATATTTTTAGAGCAGCACAACTCAAAATCACGAAAACATTCTTTAAGCAGTTTCAGATAGGATTGGGGAAATTTCTGTGGGAACCCAGAAAAACGAGAATATCTTATGAAAAACTGATGGCTCCTAAAACTAGGGGGGGGGTTGGATTTACCGGATTTTGAGATGTATTATACAGTTATTCAGGCCAATAGAATTTTAAGGGTATCTTACTTGGACAGTGAAAATAGAAAATGGACACTCAAATGGGTGCTGCTAAATTCTAAACATATAAAAGGAACGGGAATTAATGTTAAAGCTGTACCATTTTTAAATAAATGGACATTGAGCAAATATGATTTAATGGAGCACATCAAGATATGGGCAATGGCAACTCAAACTCTGTTTGCCTCTTTGAACCTATTAAAATATATGATGATGTTTCAACCGTTTCATGGGAATCCTAATATGACTATTGGTAATCAACTGATAGACTTAAAGAAATTTCCATTTATTAAGGATTTAACTGTAAGTGACTTATACCCCTTCTTAGGAGTAGCGGTACAGGATATCTTAAAAGAGATGAATCTTCCCATTTCTTATTTAATTATAATGAGGCAGATAAAAGATCTTGCCATAAATTTTTTTAATAGTTTCGAAATCAAAAAAGAGAAACTAGTTATTTCGCGTCATCTATGGGAAGCATTGCAACAAGACAGAAAATACATATCCTCAGCGTATAAAATGGTAAAAGAGAGAAAATACAATGATCATATTATGTTATCAAAATACTGGAAAGAGAAATTGGCATCCCTAGACGATAATAAGATAGTAGAGGCGTTTAACTTAACATTGAAATCCGTATCACTTCAAAAACTGGTCTTTACTCAACTGATGATATTTAACAATGCGTATTATACCCATCTCACTCTTCATAAATTTGATTCAAAAAATTCACCTAAATGTCCACAGTGTTTAGATCAGACAGCAGACCTGCTACACATGTTCTGGAGTTGTAAGTCATTTATAAATTGTGGAACTCATTAAAGTTGCAGCTACAAAAAATGGGTTACCAAAACTCAACACTCACCTGGGAATTTTTGATTCTACATATTCCACCGGAGAATTTGGACAAATCAAAAAAGATTGTAATTATGAATATTAGTTTACTAATGAAATTATATATAGCCACAAATTGGTTGAACCCAGCACAGACGTCGTGGCAAAATTTCAGGCTGTTAGCGATCAAGCATATTTTAGCGCACAAATTATTAATTAGTAATAATAAGAAAAGTATAAATAGTATAAAAATTTGGGAACAAATCTTTAACATTATATTGGCTTATGGGTTCCTATCCACTTTCTTTTAGGACATTCTGCATGTGTACAAACACATTTTTAGACTAGATAGAAGATGTAGAAATAATACAGATTGTTGGCTTGAGTTGGTTTATAATTGTCTATAGTAGATGTTTTTATGTTTATTTTTACATTTTCCTGTACTTGATTAATACGATATTTATTCTTAATGTATAATGTGGAAATTCGAAATGGAACTAAACATTGGAAGCAATATTGTACATAATGTAAATAGTGTGTGAATTGTATTAGGGTTTTGAAAAACAATAAAAATGATTATTGAAAAAAAAAGTTTCATAGGCCTTATTGTCCAAAAACTGCATTCTGATGCAAAATTTATTCCAGTAATTTTTAATGGAATTACAGTAATATTTAAAAAGTGTTTGTGATTTTGACCATTTTCTCTGCTATTAATTTTGCCTTTGCCCATTAATCTTGAACAAAATAATTGAGAGTTATAGTATTTGGTGATTTGGTGTTCTGTCAATATTTATAAAACTCCCTGAAACAGAACACCATCCCTGAAGATTGGGAGCATCAGCTCATCTTAAAATTTCAGGTAAGGACATTGGTCACATTGGGTTTCTAATTTATAGTGCTCACCTTACTCATATTCATCCAGTGATTGCTGGCTTTTTTCTAACACGATCATATTAGAACCCTGTTTTGGATAGAGCACTTAATCAGAAATTGAATTATCCTGTGGATTCAATAAACTCCTTGGTAGGCTTAGAGCGAAGCCTACATGGAGTTTACATGTTTGAGCAATGAGCAGCAGTGCTAATTCCATATGTATGCTGCGCATTGTGCTTAAATGTAAACAAGCACAGTTTTGTGGCTATCAACAGTGTTGCCGGCCAGGAAACCATGTAAAGGAACACAAACACCTGCAGATATGTACACTTATTTACCTCTGGGCATACTAGGTCTGAGGGATTGCATGGAAAGCCGCAATGACTACCAGGGTTTTTAATAAAACAGTGTATACGGTTGTAACACAATACATGAAAATATATACAGTGCAGAGTAGTCTTGTAACCTGTTTTAAGCATATTGAATAAAAGATTTGCCACTGATCAGCAAGGGTACATAGACTGCACTATAAATAATTATTCAGGGGAAGTGTCTGTATTGAAAAGGGACATACAGATGAATTGTAGGAATGAACACAGGGGAAGAAAACAGATGAAATATGGTAATGTACAGCAGATGAGGGCATGTCAATATACACACACCATAAAGACAAGACAGTTGTAGTGTGAACACTAGTCAATATCTACATGGTACAGTACGCATTGATGTGTACAACTTCTGTGTGGTTATCAGTGGAGAGGATTTTTTGTGATATAAGCATCTTGACGTGAATGATGGAGTGGACGTTTATCAAGGGCGGTATATACAATAGGGGTTAAGTGCATTCTGTGAAGCTGTGCAAAATGAGTTGCCTGAATATGAATTTTCATAGGTTCATACTAGGCTATCTGCCCTAGGGCATTTATAAGCCTAGCCAGAGTGTGTTTGGCTTTCGCCACCCATTTTAAATTAATTTTGCTATGCCCTTTTTCGAGGTTAGTATACTGTGCCTCTGTCTAACAGTGACACAGAAGTGATACCGGGTAAACCTCGATCTCCCATCCACTCATCAAGATTCCTCTTGAAGAGAGTCAATGAGGGACTCTGCCTAACCTGGACTGGGATTTTATTCCAGAGTGAAGGGAGCCTCTGGGTTATGAATCTGTCCCTCCAGCATGTCCTATTTATTTCAGTGCTGAGGTTCAAGTCTCTCGAGCGAGCTCGATGGGATTTGGATTTTCTGAGGTGCAGCATGTCCATTAATTCCGGGTTGGACATGGCTTTATCGTCAGGCACAGATCGCCTCTGAGCAGGTGGTATGCCACTGAGTAGAGCTGGAGTTTCTTTAACCGGGCAGCATATGGCATCTGTTTGAGTCCTTTGATCCTCTTGGTGAGGTACTTTTGGGGTCTTTCCAATTGCTGCAGGTGTCTGGTAAGGTACATCCCAAAAGGGGCATTGTACTCAATTATGGGCCTGATGAGGGATGAGTAAAGAGGCACGATGACCTCCCCTGATCTAGATGTGAATCCCTTCATGATTAGGTGGGCTATATAAAATGTTTTTCTAACCACTTTGGCCACGTGGTTGTCAAATGAGAGATTGCTATCAACTTGAGTCCCCAGGTCCCTAATTACTTCTTCTGTATTTAATGGATTACCACCTATGTGGTAATTTGTGGGCACTTTGTTTTTGCCAAAGGGGATGACTATACACTTTTGGCATTTAGCTTGAGGCCATGGCTCTGGCACCAGTTGTCTGTTTCTATGAGGCCCTTTTGGGGGATGCTTGTGTCGGCTGGAGAGTTGATTATGGTGCCCAGTTTGCAGTCATCTGCGAACTTGGTCAGCCACAGTCCTTCCGTGTTGTCCTGTACCTCCGAGAAATATATACCGAACAAGAGAGGTCCCAGGACTGAGCCTTGTGGGATGCCACTTGTAACTGGTTTGGAGTCTGACATGGCTCCAGCAATTCTAACCATGTGGGTTCTGTCCTTGAGCCAGTTTGCAACCCATCTAGTGACATAGGGGTTTATATTTAAGCTGGTGAGCTTATCTATAATGCCTGAGTGGGGTATTGTATCGAAGGCTTTTGCGAGGTCCAGGTAGGCTGTGTGGACCACCTTCCCTCGTCAATGGCCTTGGTGACTGTTTCAAAGAAATCAACCAGGTTTAAGAGGCAGGATCTGCCCTTAACAAAGCCGAACTGGGTAGGATCCAGTGTCTGTAGGTCCCCAATATCTTTATTTATGAGGTCCATGATGATCCTTTCCATAGCTTTGCAGACCAAGCTAGTCAGGCTCATGGGGCGGTAGTTTCCAGGATCCGTTGAGGCACCACCTTTGTGGAGAGGGACCACTGTTGCTGTATGCCACTCTTTGGGTACATATCCTGTAGTAAGGCTGAGATTGAACAGTAGTTTTATGTTTGGGTTTAGCTCTTCTTGGAGTTCATGTAGGATGCAGCCCGGGACACCGTCTGGTCCCATTGATGCTGTGTTTTTTGCTTTGGAGACGGCAGCTCTTACCTGTGCATCTGAGGTGTCAGGGGGGCAGCACTCTGCTGGGATAGATATTTGCCCTTTTGGTGGGGAGGGGGGGTTAGCGCTGAACCTGTCAGCTAGGATGTTGGCAATGTCTGTGGGTTTGGTGTATTTTTTGTCATTTTGCACTAATTCTGAGCATATCTGGGAATTCCCACCCAGGTTTCTAACATAACTAAAGAAAGCCTTGTGATTATCCTTAGTGTCCTGTGCAATTTTTCTCTCGAAGCTGGCCTTAGACGATTTTATGAGTGCCCGTAGTTTTTTGCTAATACTGATCAGAGATGCCTTCCCTTTTTGGGATTTTGCTCTATCATGTAGTAGCTTCCTCCTTCTATTGTATAGTTTGCTTATGGCTGGGGTCCACCAGACAGGACGTCTGCCTTTGGAGGATTGGGTCTTGGTTTTATTTGGGATTGCATGATCCATGCATTCCTGAAGGTGTTCATAGAATGCGTTTATAAAGGATTCTGCTGTCTGGGCCATATTTTCCACAGGCCCGGGGCTTTGAAGGATTCCACCTCGGTTTTGAGGAGTGTGAAATTTGCTTTAGAGAAGTTTTTCACTGTGGTTTTCAGGGCGGGGGTGGAGTCGGGATGTGAATATCCAGTGAGATTAGTTTATGGTCTGATCTTACCAGTGAGGGATACACTTCTGGTCTGGAGCATAGAGTCCCCATGTTGGTGATGATCAGGTCCAGTATGTTTTCCCCTCTTGTGGGAGTGGTTAAAAGTTGTTCCATAGCATTTGAGTTTATAAATTCTAGGAACCTTTGGGCTAGGGTGTTGGAGCTAGAGTAATGTTCCCAGTCTATGTTTGGGTAGTTGAAGTCGCCCAATATAATGGTGTTTGGAGAGACCTTCATATTTTCCAGTGTTCTCAGGAAGGCTGAGTGGGGTTCCTGGGTTTGGGAGGGTGGTCTGTAGCAGGCTATAAACTGGAAGGCAGTTTTACCCACTGTTAGTTGCACATGGATAGTCTCTGATGCTTCGTGCTGTGCCACCAACCTGGAGGTGTGGGTATCTTTGACGAATATTGATACTCCCCCTCCTTTTGTGGTTCAGTCCAAGTTTTGGGGCCGAAAAGCATGGTATGAGGTATAACCTGGTAGTGCTGGGGTGCTCTCAGGAGCCTTGAACCAGGTTTCTGTTACTGCACAGATATCAATGTTCTCCATGCTAAGGAGAGTTTCGAGTGCGTGCATCTTGAGGTTTAGACTTCTGGTGTTGAGTAGCATTACTCTTAGTTTCATATCCCTTGTGATACCTATGGAGGTGGGTTTGTCTTTTGAGCCTTGCCTAAAAAAGGCACTATGGGGGTAGCAAGAGCCTTTGCCAATATCTGAAAGCCCAGGGATGACAGGTGCAAGCCATCCCTAGCGAAGCATCGTGGCTTGTTGAGCATGTCATCCCAGGCTGACAGGCATTGGATCCCCTTTGAATGACACCAATACTTAAGCTAATTGTTGAAATTGATCATCTTGTCTTCATATTGTGGCATTATTCTTGGTGAGGGTAAGATGCTACTCAAGGTCAGGGTCATACTGGCCTGGGCTACATGCTCAGAGAGCTCCACTATGTCTCTTTTCATGTAGTCCAGGGAGGTACGTCTCAGGTCATTCACACCAGCATGGACAATGACTGAGTCATATTTGTACTTGCCTTGGAGTGACCTGAGTGCTTGTGTTATGTGGCAGATCCTAGCGCCCGACAGACAGCTCACCATGACCTTCTCCTTGTTCAACATGGTGAGCGGGACGTCAGTGTGCCTGACGATACAGTCACCTATTACAAGTGTATCAGGTGTGTTGTTTAGCCTTAAGGGCTGTGACTGTTTGGCAATGTAATGTCAGCAGAGGTCTCAACCAAGTGGGACACAAAGCAACAGGCTTATGGACAACAGTAGACACAAGCAGGCACAATCATGGACAATATCAGTATAATACCATGATTAATCTATGTCTTTGACATAATGTATGTGATTGCGAGTAATTATAGATGGTTCTGCAAGAACATACTTGTAAAACTGTCATGATTTGTCAGCAATCTATGAGGTGTATCATGCATACCTTCAAAAATTAACATCTTCCTGAGGTGTTAGGAAGGACACTGTTACACCTGTATTGAAATTATGTGCAATCCAGGCTAGTTGACAGGTGCACATGGCATATATATGGCAGAATTCACACTGTAGAGAATGAAACCCATTTCACTGATGTTGTCAGTCAGCTGTGTATTTACTGTGTGCATCACAGGAACACGTATCACACATGCACCTTGTATAACACATTGAAGGGGGTTCTGCACCATCAACTAGTAATGGTTATGCAGCACAAAGAATACTTAGGTATTGTTGATAAGATATGTGGGAACTCACTGTGGCAAATGTGGTACAGTTGAATAATTCATCCCTGGAAGATGTGCTGGAAGGTATATGGAAAGGGATGCATTGTACTCAGTTATTGGTGTGATGGGGGCTGAGAACTATTGAACTATAATGTCATTTGATGTAGATGTCCTGCACATACTCAAGGGTTGTGCTACATACAAAGGAGTAGTCACCATTGTAGGTACATGCCAGAGGACGTTCTGCATACCATCTACTTGAGTACACAGGTCAAATACCACTTGGTCTGCTCATAGGAGTGTTCTGTTTATATTATAATTAGGTTGTGTGTTTGCTTGTATAACAGAACTATTCTCCCCGTGATTTATAGTCCTCTCTTGTGTCTCCTTGGCTGTGGCAACAATCCTTTTTGTCCCTTGTGTGTGTTGATACTGTCTGTATTATACCAATATCACACTTGTATTCAATGATTGTCCACAATCTGTAGTCCTCCACAAAGCTGGTCAGACAAAGAATGTGTAAGTCAGGCTTGATGTCTGAGACTTAAATAATGAACAGGAAAGAGCCTAGCACAAAGCTCTGAGGTCTGGATCTGCTCACTGGACTCCAGATATAGGTCACTTCACACTTCAATGTATTTATCTGTCACGTATGTGATCCAGTGGTCCACCCACTTGGTGATGTAGGTGTTTATGGCACTTGTAACAGTTTCTCAATAATACCTGAGTGTAGATTTGTGCCAAATGCCTTGGCCAGATCAGGTTATGCAGGATGATTGTGTTGTCATCAGTCATGCCCTTCTTGACCTTCTTGAGGACATTGAACAGATGTACCAGACATAATGTAGTTTGGCACACATTCAGGTTATTACTTGTGTCATTTTAGAGAAGGTCCAAAGTGACATGTTGGTCTGCCTCACAAATAAGGAGAGCAAGGATGGGTCTATAACTCATGCATCAGGTGATGGTCACCCCCTAGTCAGAAGGACGCATGTTGATGTACACTCTTCTATGGGAGCATAGGCTATCTGGAGGCTATGTTGACGTATGGATCCAAATGTGACTGGTAGGTCATATTTTGAGTCATGCTACAGGCAACCTGTGATGTTGTCAGGGCCCATTGATTCTGTGTTATTATTTGTAGAGACCACACAGATAAACTTGCCTTTTAGAATAAATAGTGAGCAATGTTTGTGTGTATACTTTGGCTGATGGCCAGTGGTGACAGGGGGGTGACGTGTGAGACAAACTGTCAGCTAGCAGATTGTCTACGTATTTCTTCCAGTTGGGCAGTGGCGGCTAGTGACTTCAAATCAAAGGGGGGCTGAAGGAGACAGCTGAATGGGTGGGGTCAATGGTAAATGGTGTGGCCAACTAGAAAGGGGAGGAGCTATGCTCAAAACCACAAAAACTGTAACTTTAATTAAATACGCTTCCCTGGGTGCCAAACCATCATTATGAGAGTCCAATCAAGACAAAATAAAGTGTAGAAGAAAAAAAATATGTCAATGCATTGGCTGCATGACAGCTTACGTAATATCTAGATGGTAACAAAAAGGTTGTGAGGCATGAAAAAATAAATTACTTTTTAAATACATGACTGGAATGCCAGTCAAAATCAAGTATAAGAAAAACAAGCAGCACTCAACTCAAACCACGTCTCCTTGCACTGCAGTTCTAATTATAATTGATATTCAGCTTTATTAAAGTACCAAGTAACATGCTGAAAGTAACAATCTCTGTGATACCCCACTTGTAAAAGTGTTTCTTATCCAAAAAAGACCTGCTGCCCGACAACAACAATCTACTTGTTTCATGGGGAAAACATGATCAAAGTAAAAAATGAAAAGCAAACAAGAAACAAGCTCAATATACATTGCTTAAAGGATTACTGTACAGGCAATGGACCACACATGATAGATTGGCATTCTGTTTGGTTTACAAGTAAAGACTGCAAAGATGACTGCAAGTCTCCAACAAATGTAATGAGTTTCTTAAAATAATGTAATCCTGTCTTTTATTACAAATACTGTCATATGCATTTAATACCCAAGGCTTATACATTATCTAGTTATGTAAGTATTCTCTGCATGGCAACAACAGAAAGGCTTTCAATGTTGGCAATTCTTTAACAGTATGCTTATTAACTTGCATCTTACAATCTCAGAAAAGCTTACCTGATGGTCATTAAAGCATTGCTACTTAAACACAGAGCAACAGACACTTTCTGAGTAGTAATAAGCATAAATCAACAGTATAAAATATGATAGAAACCAGAACATTCTGCAAAATCAAGGACAGAATAAAAGTAGCACTTGAGTATACCTTGGATGGGGGGATACTCTGCACATTTACACTGCATAACTGCTCCTTGCCTTGCTTAGACACATCAAGAGTCACTACATGGGGAAGTGGGATGCAACAAGTATGTCACAATTTGAAATGTCTCTGGCTGACTGTGATGGCCCTGACACATTTGTCATACCTGTCAACCTCAGAACAAGAAATATGGACAGAGTCATACACAGAAGTGGGACAAAGGCCCAAATATAAGGACAATTTTTAAATATTGCTCTTAAAAACTTAGAAAGATAATAGAATAGTAGGTCTTGCATTAGCATGAATTTTCTGAAAGGTACGAAATCTGAAACTCAAATGTCTGTCATTATTTTCTAACTTCAGTCTTTAATGATTTGCCATTAATTTGCCAAAAAAACACAATTTTATGAAAATGGACCCAAAATGTGATGCAAAAATATAAAATAGCCACACAATACAGCTGGGAACCTGTCAAAGAAGGGACACTTTTTTAATATTAGTACTGCTAACTTGAGCAGCTGACAAAATAAAAGAATCTACATGCATTTCTGAAATTAAAGTAATCTATAACTCTGATTATTACAGTTATTTCTTAATTGTAAGCCCTCCACATTTTCTTCCAAAATTTTCATTTTGCAGTGGGATTGTTAGGGGAAGAGCAACATTTTGAGCCAAAATTGGGGACAGTTGAGAGGTTTGGATATGTCTAATTCCATAAAGCATTTTATTTGCACATACCTCTCAATCTGTTAATGCAGGAAATCTGGACAAGGCCAAATATACTGGGGGAACATATAAACAGTACTATAAATTGTTGTATAAACCGAGACAATTGATAGAATAACAGGTCTTGCTTTAGCATGCATTTTTCTGAAGGTTATAAAGTCTGAAACTCAGTGTCTGTTATTATTTAATGACTTAATTCCTAAATAATTTGCCAGAAAACCACACATTTTATGAGGGACAAACCAAAAATAAGAAACAAAAATCTATTCATTCTGTGAAAATCTGGACAGTTGAGAGGTATAGTTCATTCGGGGCTGTCTTTGAGTTTGCCACACTTCCCCCTCACAAAATCATGGTTGAATGGAGCCTCCACCCCTGCAGCCATTCCAATGAACCATTACTTGGTTATTTCACCCCATTTACCATAAACACTAATGTGCATACTGCTTTACTTCTACGATGATTTGGAGTTCATTTAAAAGTTTTATTTTGCATTTTACAGCACAAACACTAAGGCATCTGCTAAATAAAGCAATGCAATCTCACAATGAAAACAGACTTAGCATTAAAATTTCTCTGCCCTTGAAACTCACATTCATTGAAACAGCATTTAAACCCACATTCAAAGAAAATACATTTTGCTAGTGGCAGATAAAGATTAACTTTGGGCTGTTTTCAAATCATAGGCCCCTTGCACATGAAACAGACATGTGGTCTTTGATACACCTTCCTGATTGTATTAAATTATATTCCTTGTACAATATAGTACAGTTGTTAGAGGGAGTTTTAAATTTGTTTCGAACATTTTTCTAGTAAACAATGAAACAAAATGTATGCACCAATAACGACAAAACTGCCCAATTCAGAACATTTCTATCATAAAAGTCTACTCAAACTTCTACAGTCCACCAGTATCAGTAAATATGCACAATCTCTGAAGAAGTAAAAGTCATCTAAATAATTCCACATTAAAGAACTCTGTAGCTATTGAAGAGGTTGCTGCTAGCAAACAACTTTATATTTCATTGTTTCATCTACAAATAAAGTACCTGTTGCCCTTGAGGAATAAATTGCCTAAGCTGTATTAAAAAAAATGATAAGCTAGTAATATTGCAAGAGGGAATGGTTGGCAAACTGATAACAGGTTCATAGTTACTAGGTATCTTCACCAAAATGGACTGCAGCATCCACCCCTTTACAATACAGTACAGTATCAGCAATGCATCTACTTACTGTGGTAGTAGAACCCACAGCCTTCTACATCAAAAGCAAGTACACTACCTATTGTGCTATTAACAATGCAAGCAGACTTTGCATAAGCAGCACTAAACTTTTGTTCGCCTGCAGCTCTCAGCTTCTTGTAAAATCTACTTGATACTCAGCTGCATCTCTGAACTTTGCAGCACAAGAAATCTGGAAAAATCCAAAATTTAGGGAGGCGGGGCAAAAGACCAAAAAAAAGGGGCACATTTTAAACATTGCTTTTATAATGTTGGAAAGTTGTTAGAATAAAATGCTGTGTTACCACCATACATTTCACTGCCAAGTATTGAACCCAGGACCCTGTGCAAAACAGTCAGAGCAACATACCAC
The DNA here is from genome assembly GCF_019279795.1 of Protopterus annectens. Classification (NCBI taxonomy): domain Eukaryota; kingdom Metazoa; phylum Chordata; order Ceratodontiformes; family Protopteridae; genus Protopterus; species Protopterus annectens. Next base: position 1,257,569,020 of record NC_056744.1, on the reverse strand, counting down.
TATGTCAAATCATCTGTTTTATGAACAAAAGGAAGACTGAAACTTAAATGGCTACCATTTAGTGAATTCAGTTCTCACCATAGCTGTCAACATATTGGCACAAAACACCTGAACAAACCCAATAATGGGGGAATACAGCCCCCAAACATATTCAGTGAGTTCAATTATCACTATAGCTCTCAACCTTGGCACAAAAAACATGGAGAGAAGCCAATAATGGGGGAATACAGTCCAAAAAATAGGAACAAATATCCATGGAGGACACCAGAGCAAACACACACAAAAGGCACCCCAGCCAAGAATCAAACCAGACAACCTGTAGCTGTCAGGCAACAATGCTACCAGTGCACTACTGGCTGTGTTAAGAAACCAAAATATAGAAACCAGAGATTTTATGAGGAACAGAACAAATATGAGGCAAAAATCTGCAAATATTTTACAAATGGTGGTAGGGAGGAAATTCAGGCTCTTGCCACTTGGACCCAAGGTACAGGGTTTAAGCCTTATTCTCTACCCGCCACTATGTAGCTACTGGGGCATTTCACACACACACACACACACACACACACACACACACACGCACACACACACACACACACACACACACACACACACACACACACACACACACACACACACACACACACACACACACACACACACACACACACACACACATACAAACACACACACACACACACACACACACACACACACACACACACACACACACACACACACACACACACACCCTATCTCCAGCAGATCCAATCCTCCATAGCAGCCTGAATCTGTCCTCTTTGCAGCAGCCTGATCACCTATCTGTCCTCCATAGCAGCCTACACAGGCTGTTCTGCTTTCCCCATGAGACATGAGTAGGCTTGAGCCTCCAGCCTGTGGGCAATGCAGTCCAGTGTTCTTCCGGTCTGTGCAGTTGTCAGTGCACAGACTTCTGGCCTGGCAGGGCGGAGTTCCCTTCCTTCCCTATCCAGACTGTCTAACAGAGCAGTCTGGAGTTCAGGAACTAAGCACACATGCATGCATGGAGTTCTGGACTGCCTAACACAGCAGCCAGGAACTAAATTTTTGACTGAATATTTAAAACCTTTGCTCACTCAGGTAAGAGCTAGAATCAAGGATACCACACAATTTCTACAAATAATAGCAGAGACTGAACTTGAACCCAATTGGTTACTTTGTACTTTGGATGTAAAATCCTTATACACCAGCATTCCCCATTGGGCGGGTCTTCAAGCATTACAATACTGGCTTGAGAAATCCAACTTATATCGGCCTGGATTTAATACACTTTTTATTTGTATGTGTGAGCATGTTTTGAATAAAAATGTATTCTTTTTTCAAGGTGAATGCTATTGGCAGTTACAAGGCACTGCTATGGGGGCATCCTTTGCCCCCATAGACGCAGATTTGTTCATGGCATACTTAGAAGAATACCTAATTTATGATACATCTCACAATATTTACACTGTAGAGATGGATATCTGGCGCAGATATCTTGATGATTGTTGGATGGTGTGGAGGGCGGATGCTGAATATCTTAAAGAATTTGTGGACTACCTTAATAGCAATCCTTGGGGCATTGAATTCACAATCAATAGCAGCAGGTCTAATATTGAATTCTTGGATGTTAGTGTATATAGGAAGCCAGACAACACATTAGGCACCAAAATATATAGGAAATATCCTGAATACAATACACTGCTTCATGCCTCGAGCACGCACCCCCGCCACACTGTCCGGAACATCCCCAAATCTCAATTCTGCCGTATCAAAAGAATCAATTCCAGTCAGGAAGACTATGAGACAGCCAGTTTGGATCTTGTTAATAGATTCTATGATAGAGGGTATTCTGATTTTGATATCAAATCTGCCAAATATTGGTCGGACAAAAAAACTAGGGACCAGCTTTTACAATATCAGGACCATCATCAAGACAAAAAAGGGGTTGAGGTCTTGAGACTGATTACGACATATGGCAGGAATAATCAGGTTATTAGAGGAGTCGTGGATAGAAATTGGAATATCTTGATGGCTAACGACATCCTTAGACAACACCTTGGGACACGTTGTCAATTTTCTTATAGAAAGGGTAAAACTCTAAGTTCCATGTTTTCACATTTCAAACATCATGGCAGTGGAGGGGCACAGTACAAACAGCTCACTATTATGGGCAAAGAACTGATAGGCACTTTTCCCTGTGGACATTGTATGTCCTGTTTGGATATTAACAAATCTAAATCTTTCAGTAGTGCTAATACTAGTAAGGTCTATGACCTAAAATTCTTTGGCAATTGCTCGATGAGTTGGGTGATATATCTTGCCACTTGTCAATGTTCTGCATTTTATGTGGGCAAGACCTCTAGGCCTCTTAAAATCAGAATTGGGGAACATAGGAGTAACATCAGAAACAAGAAATCAACTAATGCCCTGTATTTACACACTGTCAAACATCCCTCGGCAAAATTTAAATTTACTATTATTGACCGGATTGTTGGTGATAGGAGTCATCAACAAGGTTGGGAAAATATTTTGACACAAAAAGAGAAATATTGGATCATACATTTGGGTGCATTATTTCCGCCGGGCATTAATGATCACCTTTAATACACCTACTGGGATATATATCCTTTTATGGTTATGATATATATGATTTTGATAATATCAGAGTATATATAAAAATTTATTAATGTTATACTGACGCAGATTTTCTATTATTTTTGTTGATGATTAAATATACTATTAATTATTTTGTTTTACATATGCATATCAGATTCTGTTTATGTGATTGGGCTTATGTTCCCAAAAAACAATATTTGGATTCTTTATTTATGTGTGCATATTATTTTTGATGTATTTTGGCATGTTATTGTGTTATGTTTGTTTATTTATTTGAATGGGTTTATATTATAATGTGTGGTTTCACAATATGGGGTGCTGGGTCCATTCAAAAAAACTTATTCTTGAATTTTGATTGGATGATTGTGTTGACTGACAGTATAAAATGGTATCAGATGCTGTGGTTGGCTTCTTTACATTTGTCATTGCTCCACTGAAGAAGGGTAACCGAAACCGGTTTGGAGCAGGATATATTGTTATATCCTATGTATTTTCTACAATAAATGCTTTTGGAACATTTGTCATACCTCTCAACCTCAGAACAAGAAATATGGACAGAGTCATACACAGAAGTGGGACAAAGGCCCAAATATAAGGACAATTTTTAAATATTGCTCTTAAAAACTTAGAAAGATAATAGAATAGTAGGTCTTGCATTAGCATGAATTTTCTGAAAGGTACGAAATCTGAAACTCAAATGTCTGTCATTATTTTCTAACTTCAGTCTTTAATGATTTGCCATTAATTTGCCAAAAAAACACAATTTTATGAAAATGGACCCAAAATGTGATGCAAAAATATAAAATAGCTACACAATACAGCTGGGAACCTGTCAAAGAAGGGACACTTTTTTAATATTAGTACTGCTAACTTGAGCAGCTGACAAAATAAAAGAATCTACATGCATTTCTGAAATAAAAGTAATCTATAACTCTGATTATTACAGTTATTTCTTAATTGTAAGCCCTCCACATTTTCTTCCAAAATTTTCATTTTGCAGTGGGATTGTTAGGGGAAGAGCAACATTTTGAGCCAAAATTGGGGACAGTTGAGAGGTTTGGATATGTCTAATTCCATAAAGCATTTTATTTGCACATACCTCTCAATCTGTTAATGCAGGAAATCTGGACAAGGCCAAATATACTGGGGGAACATATAAACAGTACTATAAATTGTTGTATAAACTGAGACAATTGATAGAATAACAGGTCTTGCTTTAGCATGCATTTTTCTGAAGGTTATAAAGTCTGAAACTCAGTGTCTGTTATTATTTAATGACTTAATTCCTAAATAATTTGCCAGAAAACCACACATTTTATGAGGGACAAACCAAAAATAAGAAACAAAAATCTATTCATTCTGTGAAAATCTGGACAGTTGAGAGGTATAGTTCATTCGGGGCTGTCTTTGAGTTTGCCACACTTCCCCCTCACAAAATCATGGTCGAATGGAGCCTCCCCCCTGCAGCCATTCCAACGAACCATTACTTGGTTATTTCACCCCATTTACCATAAACACTAATGTGCATACTGATTTACTTCTACGATGATTTGGAGTTCATTTAAAAGTTTTATTTTGCATTTTACAGCACAAACACTAAGGCATCTGCTAAATAAAGCAATGCAATCTCACAATGAAAACAGACTTAGCATTAAAATTTCTCTGCCCTTGAAACTCACATTCATTGAAACAGCATTTAAACCCACATTCAAAGAAAATACATTTTGCTAGTGGCAGATAAAGATTAACTTTGGGCTGTTTTCAAATCATAGGCCCCTTGCACATGAAACAGACATGTGGTCTTTGATACACCTTCCTGATTGTATTAAATTATATTCCTTGTACAATATAGTACAGTTGTTAGAGGGCGTTTTAAATTTGTTTCAAACATTTTTCCAGTAAACAATGAAACAAAATGCATGCACCAATAACGACAAAACTGCCCAATTCAGAACATTTCTATCATAAAAGTCTACTCAAACTTCTACAGTCCACCAGTATCAGTAAATATGCACAATCTCTGAAGAAGTAAAAGTCATCTAAATAATTCCACATTAAAGAACTCTGTAGCTATTGAAGAGGTTGCTGCTAGCAAACAACTTTATATTTCATTGTTTCATCTACAAATAAAGTACCTGTTGCCCTTGAGGAATAAATTGCCTAAGCTGTATTAAAAAAAATGATAAGCTAGTAATATTGCAAGAGGGAATGGTTGGCAAACTGATAACAGGTTCATAGTTACTAGGTATCTTCACCACAAAGGACTGCAGCATCCACCCCTTTACAATACAGTACAGTATCAGCAATGCATCTACTTACTGTGGGAGTAGAACCCACAGCCTTCTACATCAAAAGCAAGTACACTACCTATTGTGCTATTAACAATGCAAGCAGACTTTGCATAAGCAGCACTAAACTTTTGTTCGCCTGCAGCTCTCAGCTTCTTGTAAAATCTACTTGATACTCAGCTGCATCTCTGAACTTTGCAGCACAAGAAATCTGGAAAAATCCAAAATTTAGGGAGGCGGGGCAAAAGACCAAAAAACAGGGACACATTTTAAACATTGCTTTTATAATGTTGGAAAGTTGTTAGAATAAAATGCTGTGTTACCACCATACATTTCACTGCCAAGTATTGAACCCAGGACCCTGTGCAAAACAGTCAGAGCAACATACCACTATGTCAAATCATCTGTTTTATGAACAAAAGGAAGACTGAAACTTAAATGGCTACCATTTAGTGAATTCAGTTCTCACCATAGCTGTCAACATATTGGCACAAAACACCTGAACAAACCCAATAATGGGGGAATACAGCCCCCAAACATATTCAGTGAGTTCAATTATCACTATAGCTCTCAACCTTGGCACAAAAAACATGGAGAGAAGCCAATAATGGGGGAATACAGTCCAAAAAATAGGAACAAATATCCATGGAGGACACCAGAGCAAACACACACAAAAGGCACCCCAGCCAAGAATCAAACCAGACAACCTGTAGCTGTCAGGCAACAATGCTACCAGTGCACTACTGGCTGTGTTAAGAAACAAAAATATAGAAACCAGAGATTTTATGAGGAACAGAACAAATATGAGGCAAAAATCTGCAAATATTTTACAAATGGTGGTAGGGAGGAAATTCAGGCTCTTGCCACTTGGACCCAAGGTACAGGGTTTAAGCCTTATTCTCTACCCGCCACTGTGTAGCTATTGGGGCATTTCACACACACACACACACACACACACACACACACACACACACACACACACACACACACACACACACACACACACACACACACACACACACACACACACACACACACACACACACACACACACACACACACATACACACACACACACACACACACACACACACACACACACACACACACACACACACACACACACACACCCTATCTCCAGCAGATCCAATCCTCCATAGCAGCCTGAATCTGTCCTCTTTGCAGCAGCCTGATCACCTATCTGTCCTCCATAGCAGCCTACACAGGCTGTTCTGCTTTCCCCATGAGACATGAGTAGGCTTGAGCCTCCAGCCTGTGGGCAATGCAGTCCAGTGTTCTTCCGGTCTGTGCAGTTGTCAGTGCACAGACTTCTGGCCTGGCAGGGTGGAGTTCCCTTCCTTCCCTATCCAGACTGTCTAACAGAGCAGTCTGGAGTTCAGGAACTAAGCACACATGCATGCATGGAGTTCTGGACTGCCTAACACAGCAGTCAGGAACTAAACTCGCATGTGTGGAGTTCCGAGACTCATAATTTTTTTTTATTCTATAACATTTCTACAGTGGAGGGCAATTTATTTTTCTTTTTCTTTTACAGGTGGGGGGGGTTGCAGTCCTATAGCATGAGCTGCCCCTGCAGTTGGGTATGTCTGGTGGCATCCACATGCAGATCTGTTCTTAGTTGTGTATTCTGTATTCCCCTTAACATTTCACATTTATTGAAATAAATGGTTTTAGAAAGACCTGCAAATACAACGTTGGTCTTTCATCACATTCCACACTCTGGTACTATGCACACAGTCATACAATTGTACCAGTGTCATGTACTTACATCAGTTGCACAACATTTTTCATGGGAAAGCTGGGTTTGAGCAGCCTGATGCCATATCAGGACACATTAGCAATCAGCTGTTTATGGCTCATGCAGAACATTTCCTGACACAAATGGTAATAGTCACACAATGGTGCTGCTAACCACCTCAGTAATCCATGGGTATAGCAACACACCTGCATGTACAATGAATTCCACAAGGTTGCAGTCGTATCAAAACATGTGATACACTGACTGTGTATACCACAAGATAATACCATCTGTATGAGGCAAGACTTATGTGACCATGTAATCAAAATAAATTTATATTGTTGTCTGTCACAGAACATTTAGTGATGGTATGTAGACACATGCACACCTGTGCCATACTTCAAGTGTCACTGTGATGGCAGAATGTGAACTGTGAAGAAGGTTGATCAGCTCCACTACAACAACATATGTCCTAATACACCAACAATACACATAATATATCATACCACGTCAATAGTTTTCAGGAGGCATTACTATAGCTGTTATATAAGGAGCATGTAATGAAGTAGCAGCAAGGGCCATCAATATATTGGCTCACAACATGGATTTTAATACCCTCTTACAGCCATACTATATATCCTCATTTCAGTATAGCACATATCAGTGACAGCAACATTGACATGTCAATTGTTCATAGTGTCATTGGACATTATTAGGCTAATGGCTAAGATCACATGAAATCCTAGCCATTATTATACCATGAAAAAAAATCCTATATCTATATTATGGAAGATAGTAAGACTATTGTGTGCATGTCTATATTTGTTGGATTGTATTAAATCCTGCCACTGTTCATATGAACTGGAACACTCAGGACAAGACAGAAGAGGAAAAGATTTTAGAGAACCAGAAAAGGGGGCTGCAGGGCTGAAACTGCTGCAAAGCTGAAAACTAATCCTCACAGGCCTGCACTGCCTTCAACACTGCTAGCAAATGCATGTTCACTGGATAGTAAAATGGATGACCTGAGGCTAAAACTATACAGACAAATTAAGGTGAGAAATACCTGCTTATTGATAATTTCTGAGACGTGGCTGCTGTTAGCTTACAGGGTCTCTCATGCTATTGTGCAGCCAGATGTCAAGCTTTGTGTGGAAAGGCCAAGGGAGGTTGAGTCTGCATCTATGTGAATGAAAGCTGGTGTCAGAACTGTGAGATTGTTCAGTCACATTGCTCTGATAATCTAGAGTTCCTGTCCTTAAAATGAAGACCATTTTGTATACCTAGTGAACTAAATGAAACATATGTAACAGTGGTCTACATTCCACCCAGTGCAAACACCACTGAGGTCCTGAGCAATCTTTATAACTCTATCAGTGACCTGCAGAGGAAAATCTCAGACTATGCACACATGGTTGCTGGTGATTTTACTCAAGCAGATTTGAGAGAGGTGCTACCCCCTACTAACAATGTGTAGATTTTCCTACAAGGAGTGCAAACATTCTGGACAAGGCACATTTCAACATCAAAGTTGCCTACAGAACAATACAAGAACCTAACTTACGAAGCTCTGACCATCTCACCATCATGCATCAGCCAACACACTGGCTCTGATGAGAGAAAAACCCACAGTTAAGCAGATCAGGATCTGGTATGAGTGTGCTTTGGAATGTCTCCAAGACTGCTTTGATAGTACCTGCTGGGACATTTTCAAACAGGCAGCTATGTCAAATGTGCAGGTGAACATAGATGATTACATGGAAGCAGTAATAGCTTACATCACTAAGTGTGTTGATGATGTATCTGACATCAAAAGCATCACAATCAGAGCAAATCAGGGCCAAGGACAAGGAAGGTCTCAGCGAAGTTAGGGACAACCTATAAAGGGGCATTAAAAAGGGCAAGAGGGAAGTGAGTTTGTGGACATGAGGGACACTGGGAGTCTCTGGCAAGGGATACAAAGATTACTGGCTATAAAACAAGCTCTTCTCAGTGTGAACACAACATTGAATTCCTGGACTGGTTGAACACCTTCTTTTGCAGATTTGAAGACAAGAACAACGTGGCTGCTACAAGGCTACCTATCGACCAGGAGGAGGGGCTGCTCAGCCTTAACTGCAATGAAATAAGATCTCATCTTAAGAAGGTGAAACACAGGAAGGCTACTGGTCTTGTAAAAATACTGGACAGAGTACTTAAAGGCTGTGCAAACCAACTATGCTCAGTTCTAAGTGATATTTTCAACAGCTCCCTTATTCTTGGTAAAGTTCCCTCTTTCTTCAAGGTGATGAATATTGTCCCTCTCCTCAAAAAAGCTAATCCAGCCGGCCTGAATGATTACAGACTGATTGCTCTAATTTTAAATGCAATGAAATGCTTTGAGAAGCTATTTAAAAGGCATCTGTTGTCAAACCTTCCATCCACCTTCGAACCTCTACAGTTCACTTATTGAGCTAACAGATGTACTGTGGATGTTGTTTCAATGGCACTCCACTTCTTATTCGATTATCTGGAGGGAAGAAACAACTACTTCAGGCTGTTGTTTATTGACTTCAGCTCGGCATTCAGTACAGTGGTTCCAATGTAGCTTAGTGACAAGCTTGTACATCTTAGAGTTAGTAAATGCATGTGCAATGGGATCCTTGACTTCTTGACGAACGCACCATAGAAAACATGTGCGGGCAACAACACCTCAGGATGCATAATACACAACACTATTGTTCCTCAGAGATGTGTGCTAAGCCCTCTGTTTTTCACTATCCTCATCCATGACTGTTCTGCAAAGTACAACACCAATCACATAATTAAGTTTGCAGATAATACTACTGTTGTGGGCCTTATCAGAGAGGAGAAAGAAAGAGTTTACAGGGATGAGGCCTACTCATTGACTGACTGGTGTGCTATGAGCAACCTTGACCTGAATGTCAAAAAACAAGAGAAATCATGATAGACTTCAGGGGAAGGTCAACAAAATACTCACTACTCATGATAAATGGTGAAGAGGTGGAATGAGCCAAATTTACAAAGGATTTAGGGGTGCATATTTTGGAGGATCTCTTTTGGACTGAGCACACCGTCTTCACTTTCTCAGAAGGCACAAAAAAGCAAAGCTGCCACATACTGTTCTCACCACATTCTACAGAGGAGCAGTTGAGAGCATTCTCACTAGTAGCTTCACAGTTTGGTTTGGGAACAGCACAATAGCAGAAAGAAAGAAGCTACAGAGAGTGATGTGAGTTGCCAAAAAAATCATGGGTACCAACTCACCATCAATCCAGGACCTCTTGCAGCAAGAAGCTCTAAATGTGCATCCAAAATAATTTGTGACCCCTCTCACGCTGCTCACAGCTGGTCTACACAACTGTCCTCGAGCAAGAGATATCGGAGTATTCACTGCAGGACTACCAGATACTTAAACAGCTTCTACCCAACAGTGTTGAGACTTAAACTCTGATACCAGCAGTCAGTAATCCTTTACATTATGTGGCTCAGCTGAAAAGTGTGCAATATCTTTTTTATTCTTTGACGTAACAAAATATTTTCTTATTCATGTGCAATTGCCTGCTGTTTGTCTGATGCAGATGAACAAAGGAGGACAATCTTAACATGTGGAATCCCACTCTGTCATGCTGCTGTGTACAGTATTCTTCTTATGACTGTCTGGGGGCTTGTGTCTTTTGGCTGTTATTATTGGTTTATTTATTCTTCTGTGGGAATTATATTGAATATCTTTTTTTTTTTAAATTGAAATGTTATACTGTTGTTCTTGTTATCCTTGCTTCCTATGTACTCGATGGTGAAGTGATACTCAGAATTTTGTTTAGGCTGCACTTGTATAGTCCTAATTGACAATTAAGTTTACTTTGACTTTGACATATGGGATGTGCACCACACCTTAAAAGAATTAGCAATCACAGATGCAGTGATCTGGAGTTAGCTTGCAAAGGTTCTTGGATGGACTCTAATTCATGATGTGTTTATACATATTTGACATGAGGATATCCTGTCCTCCTCTGCAGGAAGGATGTCTTGTGGCCAGAGGAAAAACAAGGATGGTATTTGCATGGGGCTACATGAAAGGTTCCCTAAGTGATAGTGAAATGAAGAGCAATTCCAAAGCTCATACACATTTACAGATTACTATAATGTACCACCACACACACACACACACACACACACACACACACACACACACACACACACACACACACACACACACACACACACACACACACACACACCAATAGACTGGTCCTGATTTCAACATTACACCTGAGTAGGCATAGAAGATGAATGCCATGTAATGTCACAGTAGCAATGCCACATATGTCTGACTGTAACACTGTCATGTTGCATTTTATGGAGTATGATGGCATCATTGTATGCTGAGGAGAACATGTCGGAAGGAGTGTAGAACATGGATGTTGAGTCATATCAGCATGTAACATTGTTTCAAAAGAGAGTATTGTGTATGTGTATGGGTAGAAATGCAAGTTGCCTGCTGTCAGATCAGAACCCCTATATGCGTAGGTAAAGTAGCTTGCAATCACAGCAGTTAATTTTACTGCCACAGCACAGGTTTGTCTTGAATGCTGTCAGAGGTGCATGTTATACAGGATGGTATAATCAATGTATGCTACAACAAGATGTTCAGAGTAGGGTCTGAAATAGCTGTGGACTCACATGTCCTTCTAAAATTGTCACCACAGTGATTACTGAGTGCACACACAGTTGGCAGTAGTGAGAATAAACCCCCTGCCTAACTGTTTATAGAGCATGACACTTAACACACATGCCACATCACAAGTCTTGCTTTCATACTGTCTGACAACACTTTATAGCTGGTGACATCAGCAGTGCCTGGTGAGAGGAAGATGGTAATATCAGTGTCACACATGCTGGTTTCAAATAGTCTTTGGAAAGTCAACCAAGTGAACACAGAGACATACACACACACACACACACACACACACACACACACACACACACACACACACACACACACACACAACCGTTGACCAGAGGGAAATTAGAACCCCTGTTTACTAGGTACACCAGCTAGAGAATGGAGTATTTCATGAAAGCACCACAGCACAAGTTTGAATTTTACAGTGTTGCTGGACAATTTGTAGTGGATGACATTATCACTGGATGTTTGAGAGAAAGTTTGAGAGAAGATGTTGGTAGGGCTGCATGAAATGGATGGGTAGCTCAAGATCAAGGGAAGATCGTAAAGTTCTGCATGGTACTGGATTGATGATATTAGGAAACAGACTGATATTCCTCTCACTATGCACACACACCTCAACATGCATAGAGACACACACACATAATGTGGCTGATGTGCTAATCAATCACACTTGTGAATGTTGTGCTCCCATCTGCAAACACAGTGTGAGGATGATTGCAACACAACTAAAATATGTATTTGCCTTGTCAGAGTTGTCTTTATATATGATGCCATCATCATTATATGATCTGTTTGACATATCTTGTTGTAACAGTGTTGTGAAAAGTGTGGATATAGTGTTTCCAGTGTGTAAGTATACCTTAACAGATAGCTTTAAAAACTATATGCAAACAGCTGTCAGGAAGGCATGTAGCAGAAATGAAACATTTTCCCAGTATGGTGTATATATTGCACACTTAAATTGTCACATACAGACACACACACACATTTTTTTGTGATCATATTTAAGTGTACATCTATACATTTCCTGTATATTTCCATCTTAGCCATGGTCTAGCTCCAACCACCGTGTTCACATATGTACCATGCAATACACAATGGTCATGCTATGTAACATGGTCACAGCCATAGAACACACTTTAGCTGGAACATATTGCTATACCCAACAGATTCAACTAGACAGCGGAATCAAATATTTAGATAAACAAATGCATGCTCTATGGAGTTCCATGTCCCCACCTTTACCTATTTTACAGACGGCTACATTTTAGTAAACAGTTGATGCCTTCTGTATTCTGCTTCCCCCAGCAAGACACCCTGTAGTATTCTGTTACAATAGAAGAGTGTTATAGAACACAACTGTCTTAGATGGGAAGTAATGTGAATTGTCTGGATGCTGGGCTGTGATCTTCATTATGAGACAATGAGGGTCATGTGCCACATCCATAATGACTGAATCAAATCCATATCGGCTAAAACACTACAGCTTTAGCTGTGCTAGATGTGCAAATTGCAGCAAGTATGCAATGTAATACCATTTATGTGGTAGAAGCACCACATTCTATGTGTCCTGTCTGTTACCTTTTTGGGAATACAGATACATTCCTCTCAGCTTAATTTATCCAAGTCTTTTGGATTTCTAGTACCATGACAGGAATAGACCCCCTTCCTAAATCAAAGTGTGACTAAAGTACATGAAATTAGTATTGTTTGCAATGTGCCCAGAAATGACCTCTGCATTCCTCTATATGAGGTACCACATATTTAAGAAAGTTTTTCATAAAAATGTGTCTGGAATTTGCAGTATAGCAGTGGTATGCCTCAGAGGCCTCTAAAGTGTGCCTTTGGCTAGGATGTTAATGGCCGTTATTACCTTGCTTTTTTACTATTTGCAATATGCACATCAGTATTGCTACAACCATTACTGATAAAATCAAACATTTAATGTCCATAATGAAATTGCTGACATTTGCATGGATGATAACTAATGTATTCCAAAACTGGACACGACCTTGACACTTTCTGGCTACATGCTGTTTTTGCATTTGGGGTCTGATATTTGCAGTTCTGCAGCGCTACTCAGCACAGAGCATATTTCTGAATACTACCCATGGCTGAGATGGCTGATTTCTTCAGATGGTAATATTCTTTTATATTTTCAGTCAGATTTATTCAGAGACAGACTAATTTCTTTGTTGTATAATTTACTTATTTTATATTTCCATCATATAGGGTTATACCAGTATTAGTGGTATATATTTTGGATGCATTTTTTAATAAAAGTATCATGAGTTTTACGTATTCCATAATGTAATCTGTGGACCATTATGCAGTAGATCATGATCTTTGTTATTGGATCATTTTTTGCCAGTTTTGGTATAATTTGTGCAAGTCTAAAAACTGCTACCAGGACCTGATCTATCTATACACTACCTGCTCTCCTCTGAGTGACAGTTGTAGTCCTTCTGATACAGAGCATGGAGAATGGTCAGTGTGTTTGTCAGGCCAATAACAGCTGACAGCTCAGAGAATGCGAGCAGATAATTGGTCATGAATGAAAGGTCATGTTTTGGTAGGTCCACATTGTAAGTTAGATTCCTCAGTGTCGAAAACTGTCTACTTTGATTTGACCTCCATCCCGATAAAGCAAAATTAAAAATGATGTCTGTTGCCCTTTCTGACTGGCAGATTGTGTTACGAAAAATTTTCCCTTTAGCTAGTTTTGCCGAATCTTTAGTTTTTCATAGATTCAGAATTCAACTTTGCCCTATATGCCAGATGAGTTGCTCTGTGAATAAAGCAGAAATTAGTACTTCTCTGTTATGCTAAACAATTCATAACAAATTTTGTCTGGCTTTAGTACTACCAGTCACTTGGTCTGTACATGCAAACTCACTGTATATCTAAACTCAGCACAGGCAATTCAAAGTATTACAAAAAACCTCTAAGAGAATTGCCAGATTTGCAGCTGGACATAGACCAAGAACATGTTTCCTAGGAAAATTAACTGTCAGTAGTTTGGATAACATCTGACAACATCTCTTGTATGAGAGCCTTATTATGTTCTTTACAATGTTGACAACTGCCAGTCACAAAATGCATCATAAAGTTTTACCTGCCTACTCAAAATCATTGACTGATAATTTGTCACCTCACACAGACCCCAATCTCTTATAATCTCAAAGTGACTCTGCTTTGTACCCCCTGTGGCTAAAATATTCAAACATTCTCCCTTTCAACAATGAACTGCCATTCAGGAAATCACTTGAGGCACGCCTGATTAAGGAATGGAAATGTAGCTGTGGTTATGACACAACATGCTCAGTTCAGTTCCTGTACTCACTCCCATCTGTTTTGTAAATCTACATTATTATTTTACATTTACTTTAATATTTGCATGATAATAATAAACTGTGAATATTTACTACATAACATTTACATTAATTGTACTATTGATATTTCATGACTGCATGAGGCACTGCCATCACTTCTTTATATAATATACTCCTAATTCTTGATTAGCATCCTGCTGATATAACATTTTATTTTTTGTTATATATTTTATGATTTTTTTTATTTTTTTGCACATGCACCGATTTTCTCCCCAGGCTTCCCTTAGCTAGAATTTCCTGATTAACAAAACCAAGCAAATAATAGATGTACTTTGAGGGAAATGTCGAATCTTACTAAATGCCTTATATGTTCTGATAAAAAAAGCAACTTGGAATCAATTAATCATATGTATGCTGTTGACTAAAGTATGTTGTGAATACTTGTGTTCTGATCCATCTTCCTTACACACACACACACACACACACACACACACACACACACACACACACACACACACACACATTTATAAAAACACTCACATGACATTCAGACACAGTGCAAGCATAAGCAAACATTCATTCATACATGACAGATCTGACTTCACAGTCACTTTCATTCATAAAGCATGCACCTCTTATTAATTCATACATGCATACATGACTCTAAGAAAGAGCGGCTCAGGAGAGTTCTGATGATGTATGTGGAACATTACCAGGATGAAACACTTAACTTATTGAACATTTGGCATATTCATTCCTATATTGTTCAAAAGAAGCTCATTTAGTCTTTTGGAAATTTATTAAAAGTTGTTTGTTGTGGTTCAGCTGACTATGCCTTTGCTTCCAGGAGCTTCTGTGGACTTTCCTTTTAGTGCAGACCTGTTTTGGTTATTAGTGTAGAACTTCACTATAGTGTACTTTTTGGTTTAGAAATGATTAAAACTACCTTCCTGTTTGAAACTAAATGTAATTTCCAATGTGGATGACACCGTCTCGTAGATGAGAAAGCCGGCTTTCATATAACTCAATAATAGTATCAACAAACATTTGTGAAGCAACCACTTGAATGGCATGGCACATTTTCATAATCAAGTCTTTGTCCAAATTAACCCTGGGTTCCAAGTACACTTGTAAGCCCCATGGAACAAGGGTTTGTTTTGAATATGCCTTTAAGGTCATATGATGCTAACTCACTGAACATAATTTCTTACATTTGGCTGTTAGTTTGAAAATATCTTGGACAGAGTCGCTTGCTCATGAACATCCACCAAATTACTGGGACCATCTGACATCATATTAACAGATGCATTAATTTTCAAGTATTTCCGCAACTAGGAGTCATCATCTGCTCCTTAGGAAAGCAAATTAACAAAAACAGAAAGATCTTCAGTTTCAGCCATCATGTCAAATCAAAAACATAAATTTCCAAAATAGCCCAAAATTGAAAAAATGCTAACTTAGCAGTAAAATGTAATACCCAATCCACACAATACTGCACAAGCTGAAAAAGTGGTGTACAGAATAAAAAATAAATCACAGCAAAAAAAAATCCTGCACCAAATCAAACTAAATAGATAAATATAAATATCCTTTACTGAAAAATCCAACAACATCCACTGACCAACAAGCAGCATCTGCATTTTTGCACCCTTGCTAATTACAAATACAGACTCCAAGATCACACTACAGGGTAAAAATGAGCAAAACCTCAATCTTCGCTGTACTGCGATCCTGCACAGTCAAGGTCTTTGCTGTTTGACATATCATGCTTTTGATGTTTGATCTTGTAAGCTTTTGTCCTTCTGATGGGGAACCATAAATACACACACACACACACACACACACACACACACACACACACACACACACACACACACACACACACACACACACACACACACACAAAATGCAGTCAACATATGCAAACATTGAATCATTATTGATTGGAGAATGCATACCTAATGACACACTTAACAAAAGTCAAACTAAAAGAGACAAATAAGAGGCAAAAGGAAACCTACAGAAAAAAATCTACTACCACATTTATATCAAATTTATATGAATAGTGGTACTGTTATGGAAAGATGAGATTTGTGGTTAGGGTTCTGGGTAGGGGGAAGATTAAGGTTACTGTTTTCATGTACTAATAACGTGGGCAGCATTTTTACTTGAACACATAACCTTTTTTTATCATTTTTGTCACTAATTTAGTTGGTCATATCTAGAGCTGACTCCATTTCTGATGAAGAATTTACACAAGAGTGCCAAACTTCTAGGGTTTATTCAATTATTTGTTTTACATTTGTTGCACAGGGATGTCTGGCCGGGTACAAAAACCCCTTTTCAGTAAAGGCCCAAGTTATATTATTATACTGAGATTTCCAATGAAACTTTGGGGTATCCTGTACCATCATTTAGCTCTATTCCCCCAATAAAAAGTTGTTTTTAGGTATTTTAACACTGACACATACTCACATATTTATTTTTATTTATCATTTGTTGACCGGGAAAGTCCAACTAGGTTCCTCAGAGCCTGTTTTCAGTGGAGGCCCGGGGAAAAATGCTCCAGATGCATGTCTTTGTAATGTGGGAGGAAACCGGAATACCCGGAGGAAACCCACGCGAACACAGGGAGAACATGCAGACTCCACACAGAAGGCACCCCAGCCGAGAATCAAACTGGTGAACCTCTTGCTGTGAGGCGACAACGTTAACCGCTGCACCACTGTGCCGCCCACATCACTAAGAAATGGAAGCAAGTAACTCCTCCTAATGTTAAACTGTGACAGCAGCTGATTACAAACATTTTTAATAGACAGAGTGTTGTCATGGGAGAGACAATTAGTTTAAAGCAGGATGGTTTCTGCCCCATGAGTCATGTTTATCTTGATTAATGTAGTAAAGAATTTACTTATATGGTCCTCATACATGTTGCTTTTTGTAGAGTGGAATAGTGATGTTCTTTGTGTTTCACTGTTGCAGTCAACACACTTGCCAGTAGGTATCCCTCAGTCGGCCTGAATACCAGAGACTTAGTATTTCTGCGTCTGTTGCTGTTGCTTCAGGACTGATGTGAGGTCATCAGGGGTATAAAAACAGGCAGCTGACGCCATTACATCAGTCTTTCTTGCTGAGGAGCCCGAAGCAGAAGCAGTTCGCATGAGTGTCAGTTGGCCGCTACCTGTGTTTTCATTTCCAAAATTGAATCATACTGAAGTCTTCTAAAGCTAAGTATCCCATTGGGGATCCTTTTTTCTTGCTCTAACCGATGTCAGAAAAAGTTAACAATTGTCTCGCCTGTGGAAAGCAAATACCACACCGAGATTTCCATTCTTACTGCGTCACCTGTTTAGGCCCAGACCACGACATACCTCGTTGTTAGTTTTGTGCTTGGTTCAACACCCAAACTATTCGTCATTGGGCCCTTATTGTAGCTAAATACTTGCGTACTCGATCTCCGTATTCTGAAATAGCTTCGATAAGCCATCCGCCGACTATCGATCTTCTGAAAAATGCAAGGATAAAGACAGAGACAGACCGCACAGGTCCAAAACTGCCGACAATGCTTCCATTAAGCTAGTCGCCAGTTCACTGGTACTCAGTGAGGTGCTTTCACATCCCCTGATGCCCACTTTGATGGATTCTCAGGCCGCTTCTGAGACCCGTTCAGTGTCCAGTATGCCACGAGACTCTTCTTTGATTATGGAACCTACAGATGTCTCTACCTTGGATGGGTCCAGAGCCACTGTGCAGGCACCGGCTTCTGAGGAAGTTCTTCGCATTACCGATATTTGACACAAACCAACGACTTTTTTTGCATCTTCAGTTCTTTCTAAAACTACCGAGTTTCTAAGGCCAAGAGTATGAGCTACGCCTAAAAAAAATGACCCAAACTCAAACGCCTGCTTCCTTGCCACAATCTCAAATGCTTAAAATGGTAAAAGACCTGATCATGCTGACTAGGGGAAGCCAGCCCTCCACTGCTAAAAGAAAATGAGACCTGTCCCCAGCAGCTTTAACTGACCAAGAGTCCGATGACTCTGAGGTTTCTAAATATGAAGACATGCCTTTATCTGCCTATGAGGATTCAGATGCAGAGGAATCCATTCCTTCTGCTTCCTCTCCAGAGGATTTTTCTTTTGGTGAAACCCTACATACCTTGAAAGAGCATTTCCACTGGGAATGCCAGGATTGTCCTCAGTCCAAAAAGGGACTTGGGGATTTTTAGATTTACCACAGCACAGACCCTTAGCTATCCCTGCTGTTCTGGATGTTGTGGATGATGTATTTATTCAATCGAGTTTAACTCCTGATACTTTACCCCCTGCTCCAAGGAAACCAAACAGGTACTATAGAGTCCCTGACTCTCACAAATTTCTTTTCAAAAATCCTACTTCTGACCAAGAGGTCATCTCCCAAGGATCTAAAGGAATAAAAGCAACTACAGCTAAGAATCTCACCTCTTCTGATAGGGATTCCCGAACTTTAGACAGATGGAGTAAAAAAGTATACACCTCTGCAACTCTCGCCATTAGAGCATTGAATTGTCAGTTACACATGCTGAAATACCAGCAACATACTATAGAACTTATTAAGCAAAAATTATCTACCTTTTCTGACTGTGCAGAAATTAAAAAATTACAGGAGCTTATGCATTCTGCAAGCCAAGTCAGCAAACATACCCTGCAATGTGGGTTTGACGCCCTAGATGCATCTTGCAGGGCAGCAATCACGTGTTCTGTACATAGAAGGTATGCTTGGCATAAGGAGCAGACCTTGCCAGACCATGTCAAATCAAAATTACTGGACACTCCTTTAAACAAGGACAATCTGGCACCAAAGCAGAAGAGGTTTTAAAAAAAGATGGAAGAAAAGGCTAAGTCTATTCAGACAAAGATTTTTTGCAAGTGCAACCTTCAAGATTCAGTAAGCATTACCCCTTGAAATATTGGTCCGTTCCAGCCCCCTCTAGGCCATCTCAAACTTGACCCAGGGGAAACAGACCCTCCAGATTACAGTCTCAGGGTATGTAGAGAACTAAGCAATGGAGTACCTCCACTTCTAAAACAGGGAGTGCTAAGACACCACCTTACGGAAAGAATCCACAATGACTTCCCAGCTCTACTCCTCACCTCTGCCCAATTTCTCATGTCCCTAGGAGGAAAACTTGCTCACCATACAAAAGACTGGACCTCCATCACCAACGATTGATGGGTCCACAACATAGTATCCCAGGGGTACAAATTCTATTTCCACATGCTGCCAACCCCAAAAGGATTCCCAGACCTTCCTCCAAACCAGTGGGCAGAGGCAAAAACCAAGTTCAAGCCCTGCTCTCCATAAGGGCAATTCAGCCTGTTCCTGCAGAACAGGTAGACCAAGGTTTTTATTCCAGAATTTCCTGGTACCCAGATAAGAGGGAACCTGGTGCCCAGTCTTAGATCTATCCAGTCTAAACACCTTCCTGGTGGTACCAAAATTCAAAATGCTCATCCTACAGCAGTTTCTCCCTATGTTGACCAAAGATGCCTGGTTAGCCACCCTAGACCTAAAGGAAGCCTATCTGCACATCCCTATCAGGAACTCATACAGGAAATGTCTATGTTTCAGGGCCGGATCTATGCATTATCAGTTCTCTGCACTTCCCTTTGGCTTATTCACTGCTACCAGAGTCTTCACAGAATGCCTGGCTCCAGCCATTGCCTATTGCAGACAGAGAAAAAGTCAAATTTACCCTTACTTGGATGATTGTCTGATTCAGGCAGACAGTCAGGAAAAGCTGTTGCAGCACCTGACATTTGTAAAGGACCTACTAACCTCTCTCGGGTACACTATCAATGAAAAGAAATCCAAACTAGTCCCCAGTCAAAAAAAAATATTCCTGGGAGCAAGCTTGGACACAGCAACCCAGATGGCATTCCTTACTCCAGAAAAACAAGCCTGTCTGACAGGCTACTTTGCTCATATGGCCACCAGAACCCAGCTATCTGCAAGGAAAATCCTGCAGGCTCTAGGGTTCATGGCCTCCTGCATTCTACTAATTCCATATGCCAGACTGCATATGAGGAAACTTCAATGGTATTTAAAAAGTCTTTGGTGCCAACATTCTCAGGACCTGGAAACTATTATACCTATCATACCTTGTCTAAGGGCAGAATTTCTTTGGTGGGCAGCAGCATGCCACCACCACAAGGGACTTCCCTTTACACAACCCCACATCACCCGGACCCTAACCACAGATGCATCAGACTATGCCTGGGGTGTACATCTGGATGGCAGGTGCATTCAGAGCCACTGGAGCCCAAACCAAATTCATCTGCACATAAACCAAAAAGAGATGCTAGCTGTTCAACATGCTCTGACAGCTTTCAGATCCCTACTATCACCAGGGCCCCTTCTAATAAAAACCGACAACACTACAGTGATGTGGTACATCAAAAAAGCAGGGGAAACCCCACTCTTATCTCCTCTGTAGGCTACCCATGAACCTGTGGAACACAACCTTGGCTATGCAGATTCACCTGCAAGCTCAATTCCTGCCAGGCAAACAAAACTGTCTGGCAGATGACTTAAGCAGAAATCTCCTAGACCCACACGAGTGGCAATTAGACCTCAACACCTTCAGCCTTCTAACCCAGAAATGGGGTACCCCAAAGTTGGACCTATTTGCCTTCCCCTACAATCACCAGCTCAGCAAGTTCTGCACTAGGGTACCTCACAGCAAGGCCAGGAAAGTAGATGCCCTATCCTTCCAGTGGGTAAACCCCTCAATCTATGCATTTCTCCCTCTGCCTCTTCTTACAAGAGTACTACTCAAGATAAGTCAGGAAAAACCAAGGGCAATCCTGATTGCCCCAGACTGGCCATGCCAACACTGGTATCCACTACTGCGCAGTCTGTCATCAGTGCCACCATGGCACTTACCCCAGATCCCAACCCTCCTCACTCAGCAGGAGGGACAGATCTTGCATCTGCAACTGCAGACCATGAACCTTGCAGCCTGGCTTATTCCTTGAATTCTCCTCCAGTGGCCAGCCTAAGCAGGCAGGTGCTGAATGTCATTCATGAACCCAGAAGACCCAATGCAAGGGAATCCTATGCTGATAAGTGGAAAATAAAGAAGTTATGTACTCACCATAACGTTCCATCTGAGTAGGTAACTTCATTTGTCAGCAACCTGTGGGTATCGGATCCGATTCGGATCCGATTCGGATCCGAGCCGGCAGCTTTCCTAGCCAAAGATCTGAGCGCCAAGCTCCTCCCCCTACCCATAATACCATGCTACCTCCCTCTAGTCCTCAGATTGAGTTTGCCACAGTATCACAGAACACTACAATAACAAAAGGACAAACCACCTGAACATCCTAACCTAATGTGATCTGGTAAGTGGAACACAATAGTCCAATAATGACGAACTATAGGTCAGGGGATGGAGGGAGGGTTGGTTGCTGACAAATGAAGTTACCTACTCAGATGGAATGTTATGGTGAGTACATAACTTCTTTATCTGAAGTAGTTAACTTCATTTTATCAGCAACCTGTGGGACAGAGTCCCCAGCTACCAACAACTTGGGAGGTCCTCATGGAAGGATATTCCGGAGCACTGCAGAGCAAAAAGATGTGCATCCTCTGGATATTAGATCCAATTTATAATGTGTAATGAAAGTATGAGAGGAAGCCCAAGTAGCTGCTGAACAAATGTCATCCAAAGAGACCCTCGACCAGAAGGCAGCAGAAGTAGCCACAGAACGGGTGGAGTGAGCTCGAACCCTCAGGGGCTCAGGTTGACCAGAGCTTCTGTATGCGAGAAGGATGCATTGGGAAATCCATCTAGCTAAGGTTACTTTAGTCACTGGTTTACCCAGACAGGACTTAGCAAATGAAACAAAGAGTTGATCTGATTTTCGAAAATCAGCTGTTCTGTTTAAGTAAAATCGCAACTGTCTATGTACATCCAGACAATAAAGTCTATACTCTCCTTTGTTCTGATAATTAGGAAAGAAGACAGGTAGATTGATGGATTGGTTGATGTTGGCTTCAGAAGCTACTTTAGGCAGAAAGGAGGGATTAGTCCTGAAGGAAACCCTGTATTTATGAAAGATGATGTATGGAGGCTTACTGCAAAGAGTGTGAAGTTCCGATATCCTTCTAGCTGAGGTAATAGCAATCAGGAAGGCAGTTTTCCAAGATACATACTTTAGGTCAACCGAAGCTGCAGGCTCAAAGGGGGGGGGCAGTCAGAGCCTGGAGAACTAGGGTTAAATCCCATGGAGGAACTGCATCTTTAACAGGGGGTCTTAACAGGAAAGTTCCTTTCAGGAAGGCCTTGCAAATCTTAGAGGAAGCTAGGGGCAAAATTGTTTCCAACATGGAAGTGGGAAATAGCTGCCAATTGAACTTTAACAGTAGAAGAACTAGCCCCTTGATAAAAAATATGGGATAGAAAGTCGAGGACTGCTGGGACAGGAGCCATAAAGGGGTCCAAATTCCTATGCTCCACCCAGATAGTGAAACACTTCCAAATACTCTTGTAGATTTTCCTGGTAGAAGGCTTATGAGTGGCCACCAGGATGGCCTAAACTGAGGGTGAGATACCGAGAGTCCTAGCCATTAATGCAACTGGAACAACCAAGCCGAGAGCTTGAGGTTGTCCAGGTCGGGGGTCTTCAATCCCAAGGGATGAGAAATCAGATCCGGAATGGGATCTAAGATCCATGGAGGATGCACTAGATGAGACCGTAGGCATGGGAACCAGGTTTGGCAAGGCCAGAATGGGGCTATGAGGTTATCCCCAACCGACGAGCTTTCTGCAAGAATTTTGTCATTAGCGGAAGAGGAGGATAAGAATAAAGAAAACTGGATGGCCAAGCATGAACCAGAGCATCTCTGGGGGTTTCCCCTGGTGGGGGAATTAGAGTGAAGAACTCACTGCACTTTGTATTCGAAGGTGACGCGAACAGATCGCAGCAAGGTTGACCCCATCTGAGGAAGATCTGTTCCGCTACTAAGGGGTTCAGAGATCACTCGTAAGGTGAGAGGATAGTTCGACTCAACCTGTCTGCTAGAATGTTTGACCGACCCAGTATGTGCATTGCTATGAGAAGGCGGTTGGTGAATATTGCCCATTCCCACACTCTCATGGCCTCTCGGCAAAGTGGGTAAGATCTGGTTCTCCCCTGCTTGTTTATGTACCAGACTACTGACATGTTGTCTGTTTGAATTGCAATATTGATGGAGGGAGAAGGGAATGGAGAGCCTGCAATGCTAGAAGCACCGCCCTCATCTCCAGAACATTGATATGCAAAAAGGTCTCTGTGTGAGTCCACGTACCTTTGATGGATCTGCCCATGCAATGCCCCCCCACCTGAGGAGAGACACGTCCGTGGTCACTGTGACTTGGGATGGGGACATGGAGAAGGGGCGCCCTTCCTGGAGGTCCCTGGACTGGAGCCACCAAAGCAGAGATCCCCTGCAAATCCTGCTGAGGGGAATAGATGTAGACAGAGGATGATGTAGGATGGACCACTGGACCTGTAATGTCCATTGGAGGATTCTCATATTCAGACGTGCGATCGGTGACAGGTTGATGGCTGCTGCCATGGACCCCAGGGCCCTCAGGACTAATTCCACTGGAGGGGCCGATGATTGTAGAAGAGCCAAAATGTGGAGGCTTAGGTTGCGGAGTCTGTCCGCCGTCAGGAAGACTTTGGACTGGGTTGTGTCTATCCTGGTCCCTATGAAATCCAAGATCTGAGTAGGCTGAAGGGAGGATTTCTTGTGGTTGATCGTGATCCCTAGAAGGTGGGATAGATGTAAGACGTAGTCCCTGGCTGAAAATAGTAGATGCCTGGTGGGTGCGGTTAGGAGCCAGTCGTCCAGGTAAGGAAAGACCTGCATTCCCTGAAGCCTCAGGTGGGCCGCTACAACTGCCATGACCTTGGTGAACACCGTGGGGGCTGTGGTGAGACCGAAGGGCAGGACCCTGAACTGATAATGGGTGGCTCCCAGCCGAAAGCAGAGAAACCTCCTGGATTGCCTGTCCATTAGAATGTGGTAGTACACATCCTTGAGGTCTATCGAGCACATCCAGTCATTCTCCTGTAAAAGTGAGAGAATGGATTGAATGGTGACCATCCGGAACTTTTCTTTGGTGACTGACAGGTTCAGTGTGGACAGGTCGAGAATTGGCCGTAAGTCCCCCGTCTTTTTTGGCTCCAAAAAAAACCTGGAGTAAAAGCCTGATCTGGATTGCCCGAGGGGGATGTGCTGGATGGCTTTTTTTCTTAGCAGCTCCTTTATTTCGAAGGCTGCCACCTCCCTCTGATTGGGTGGGACATCGGGGAGGTGCCCCGACCGGGGAGGAGATGTTCGGAATGGAATTGAATAGCCTCTGGATATGATTCAGAGCACCCAGCGATCTGTCCTAATGGACTGCCAACATGCTAGGTGCTCTGAAAAGCACACCCCCAACTGCCTCCAGAGAGGAGCAGTCGGGCAACCCCTCAGGGTTGCTGTGCAGGTCAATCAGAAAAGGGTTCCCTTGACCCAAAATTCTTCGCCCCCCCTCTGCTTCTGGGCCGGTGTCCACCCTGTCTTCCTCTGCCTCTGAAGGATGAGGGATCTGTTGTGAAACAGGATTGTTGAGCTTTCTGGAACCACATCTTCTTTTGTCCTCTTTGGTTCCTGGAGAAGGACCTCTTTGGAGCCGAGAAGCGGATCCCAATGGCAGACAACGTCTTCCTGTCTTTCTCGCTCTGGAGAAGCGTATCACGGATGGTTTTGCCGAAAAGCATAGAACCGTCAAAAGGGGCGTTCACG
This sequence comes from Protopterus annectens, assembly GCF_019279795.1. Lineage (NCBI taxonomy): Eukaryota > Metazoa > Chordata > Ceratodontiformes > Protopteridae > Protopterus > Protopterus annectens. The sequence goes on along the minus strand of NC_056744.1, from coordinate 1,257,543,496 downwards.
AAGGACACCTTGAAGGGTTCCCCAAAATCGCAGAGATGGAGCCAGGCCTGTCGATGTAAGACAATGCCTGCTCCACTAGCTCTAGCTGCTCCCTCTGTGGCATGGGAGAGAAGCCGCATAGATGTGTTTGTAATCGACTTAAGAGTGGCCATTTGAGCCAAGAAGGTCCATTTGTCCTCGGCCGACATGGACTTTGGGGGTGATCCAGCATACTCTTTGATAAGGTCCCGCTGGAGCTGAATGACATGTGCCATATAGTTCAGTGACCTTACAGAGAAGGTCGCTGAAGCGAACATCCGCTTTCCGAGGTGGTCCATCGTCTGAGACTCCTTGTCTGTAGGATGTACTGAGGAACTCTCCTGTGCTAATTTCTTTTTAGTGGCAGCCGCCACCACCATGGCATCCACTGGGGCACCCTTGCTCCAAACTGTCCTATCAGTGGGAGGGCTGAGGATCCTGTCCGGTCTATTGGGTATTGGCTCCACAGTGTCTGGCTCCTTCCATGCCCTGGTAGTTATGAGGTCCACCAGGGGATCGGTGGGAGGGGACACCCAAGAGGTAGATGGACCTGCATCAAATGCCTCCAGAAACACAGACTCATCCAAGGAAGGCTTTTGGGCAGACCACCCCTCTCTAATGCGCAACATTTCTATAATGTCTCCAAAGGAGATGTCCTCAGGGGGTGACCTTGGGGAACGTTCCCCTTCCTCTAAGTCCGTGTCTTCTGTGAGGGACTCAGGTGAGTCCAAGTGCCTCCTCTTGCATTTTCATTTGTGAGGGACCTGCTGGGGGGGGGCTGTCCAAAGAGGGCTCACCAACAATGTCCTGTTCCTCTACAGGAACCATCTGGGATGTAGGCGCAGGCTGTACCAGGGGCCGGATGATGGAAGACAGGCCCGTCTGAGACAGAATGGTGGGTGGATCTGTTGCCAGAACCTGGGGCCTTGAATCCCTCAAAAGGACCCTCTCCATGACGTGGAATGCCGAGGGTGAACTGCTCTCCCTAGGATCCGAAAGCAGCACCCTCGGATCTGACTTGCGGATCAGAGCTGAAGATGACCCGATCGGATCCGAAAGAGTAGTGCACTCTGACCTCAACAGAGCCGAAGGCCCAGTAACTCCTCCATATCTGATGCTCAACTCATGGCCCCGAGAGCTCGGATCCGAAAAGGGATCCGACAAACTCGAGGGTGCAGTTGGCGCCAAAGTAGGAAACACTGCCGGTGCCGACATTACCCCGGCTCCAAAGCTAGTCGGATCCGACAGCTCCGAACCCCGATAGCGGGTCAGACAAGGAGCAATGGGGGCGAAAAAGGGGGTCACGCTCCCCCTGGAGGGGGGGGAGACAAGAGCACTCCCATCTGCAGCTGGGCCTGAAGAAATCAACGCATCATCCGGTCCATGTCTGCATCGGATAGACTCCTAGTTGACCTGGATGAGGCCACCGAGGCTGGCTGGGAAGGCCGCCTAAATGACCTTGAAGGTGACTGGGTCTCCTCCTCTGGCTCTGGGAGAAACGTGAAGAACAAAGCCGGGAGGGGAAAGACCCGGAGACCTTAAGGGGAGAGGCAAACCGCTTAGACGGCGGGGCCAATGGAGCTGACTTGGCCCGCCTCTTGTGGCTATGGTGTCTATCTCTCTCTCTCTCCTTATCCCTTCTATCTTTCTTTCTGCCATCCCTTTCCTCCTGGTCTGAAGAGGGAGTTTGAGTCCCGGCCAGGGGAGCGGGAGAGGCAGGTGGAGCAGCCGCAGCCGCGGCTGGCATCACAGAGGGGGAGGAGGACGAAGCCGAATCAGGGCGCAAACGGCCTGTAAGGATTAGCTTCTTCTTCCTATCCCTCAAAGCCCTGGTATTGAAGGCTGCACAAATAGTGCAGCCCGAAGAAAGATGGTCCACACTCAGGCAAATAGCGCACCGAGTGTGGCCATCCGCTGGGGACAGCTTATGGCCACACTTGGAGCATTTAGAAAAAACAGCTTTTGGGCCTTCAGACATTTTAAAGAAAGGAGAAGAACAGGCCCACATGCACACACCTTCACACACAGACGGGGGGTTAAATTTTAACTAGCCTAGAAACTTTAAACTACTCAAAACGTATGAAGGGAGAGAAGGGAACCACACACACAAAGTTTAGAAAATTTTTTGACAGAAAAAAAAAGTGTAAAAAGACTTTAAACTCACAACACCCATGCTAGGAGCTAATTCTAAGATGCTTAAAGAAGCTGCAGCAAACGAGATCTGAGGACTAGAGGGAGGTAGCAGGGTATTATGGGCAGGGGGAGGAGCTTGGAGCTCAGATCTTTGGCTAGGAAAGTTGCTGTCTTGGATCCGAATCGGATCCAATACCCACAGGTTGCTGATCAAATGAAGTTAACTACTTCAGATGTATTGTTCCTGAGTTTGCTCTAAAGGAGCGGATACAGCACAGCCCTCCTTACCTCTCATCCTGGATTACCTAGCAGACCTAATCCACAGAGGCCTATCTTTCTCTTCCATTAAGATCCAGCCTTTGCCATCTCTGCTCATTACAGCACTGAGCCACCTCTCTTCTCTCACCCTCTCATCAAACAGTTCTTGAGAGGGGCTAACAACTTAAGGCCACCAAGAAGAGTCACCACCCCTGCTTGGGACCTTAACTTTGTGCTGGAAAAGCTCACGCTACCCCCTTTTGAGCCTGCAGCATCAGCAGAGTTAAAATTCCTCTCTTGGAAAACAGCCTTGCATCTGGCCATCACTTCAGCTAGAAGAGTCTCAGAGCTACAAGCACTTATGGCCATGGAACCCTTCATTAGTTTTCATGCTGACAGGGTCTCCCTCAGGACTAACCCTATTTTTATGACTAAAGTGGTGTCCAGTGTGGCTCTCAACCAATCTATCCATTTGCCCACCTTTTTCCCTAATCCTCAAAATAAGGGGGAAAGGATCCTACAGTCTTTAGACATGCACAGCTCAGATTCTACCTTGATAGGACTAAGCCCTTCAGGAAATCTGACCAGCTACTAGTCAGCTTTGCACCAGGGTCAGAGGGCAAGGCCATATCAAAACAGACCCTCTCCAAATGGATAGCACACTGTATCAATTTCTGTTACACAATGGGAAACCACCCCCTCAGGGGGGTCAGAACGCATTCCACTAGGCAACTTCAACCTCTACAGCTTTTCTCAGAGTAGTCCCTACCAGGGACATTCTGGAAGCTGCTACTTGGAGTTCTGTTCACACCTTCACCAAGCATTACCACCTGTCTATCTTTTCCAAATCCAGGGCAGGTTTTGCAACAGCAGTCCTGCAGGGCATACTAGCCAGCCCCAACTCTTCTTGACTGCCTCCACCCATTCTTCAGCTTTGGGAATCAATCCAAGTATGATGACTGCAACAGTGAAACACAAAGAACATAGTACAGTTGTGTACACTTAGCATAAATGTAGATGTTCAAGTGTATTCACTGTTGCAGTCCTGGTTTCCCACCCTCCAACCCCCTTGTCTCTCTCTCTCTCGTTCTCTATTTATCTTACTCACCCCTTAAAGGACTGTTGGTATTTACTTTTTACTGGTGTTTTTTTCCACCATAACTTAGCTCCCTGTTTAGGGGCTCCTGACATTTGGGGCAAGAAAGACTGATTTAATGGCATTGGCTGCCTGTTTTTATACCCCTGACGACCTGACCAGTCCAGAAGTGACAGCAACCAATGCAGAAATACTAAGTCTCTGGTATTCGGGCCAACTGAGGGCTACCTTTTGGCAGATAACCAAAGTGTGATGACTGCAACAGCGAATACACTTGAACATCTATATTTATGGTAAGTGTACACAACTGTACTTTTTATATTGTAATATGTGAGACACTGAAAATGTTTTTCTAGCAAAAACATCATATAGTATTGGAATATATGGGGCAATCTGAACTTGCATAAGATGTACACACTCATATTATTCTAAATCTCACTAGATAGATGTACAAGGAAAATAATTTTTTTTGTTTGTTTGTTTTTGCGGTTTTGACCAGATTGTGTTATATATTATGTGTATACCACTTCTTTTTTAGCCATTGTATTACACATTTTCCTTCTCTGTTGTGATGCTTTCAGAAAACCGGAATAAAAATGTATTTAAAAAGGTGATGTCATAAACTGTAGAAAGTAATAGATTTTGTTTGGTGCATAAGGAAAATGTGAATTGAGTACTTGATTGCAGAAATAACATGCTTGCAGCCATAAGGGAACTTCTGAAAACGGTGGTTCAAAAAATTCAAATCAGTCTTAATAATAGGGTAGCACATCCAAGAAACCTGAAAAAGTGCACCTCGTTAGATTTCTCCATATTATTTCTGCATATCAGAGAGGAAGAATCTTTGAAACAGTAATGTTGTCTGGAGATAGATGTTTTAACGTTACTGCATATATGCTCAGTATGTTTTTTACAAAACTGCACATGCAAGTATTATTAGTATGTTCTTTACCGGAGTATAGATGCAAATATTATTTAATTAAAAAAAAATGAAGCCAGTGACCATGAATGTGGTCAGTTACAAGATTCACTATCCTGATTCAGAATCATGCCCATTATTCAGAAATGAGCAGATCAGATAGGTCACATTTTTCAGAAAATTAAATTGAATGTTAATTAAAATAGTAATGTGTGCAGAGTAAGTAAAATTACTTAGTCTCAGTTAAAAGAAATCGCAGGACACTCTGAAGTATGTAAAGTAACCTGCTAAGCAAAAAAGTTAAAATGAGTAAAATAGGTTATTGTGAGCTTTGGGAAGCATGAAAGTAAATGAACTGTATAACTGATATGTGTTACCTGATTTGTGACTTTAAGCACGATAGAAATAAAATTCCATGATTATGTGTGTAGAAATCATGAAGAAAGAAGTTACTTTGATAAACTGACAAAAATAATGAAATACATTTTCAGTCAAAGTGATTGCATGTGTTGAAGCAAAATCATGACAATAAGTTGGCAGGCAGTCTTTATGTTGAAATTGTGCATAGACTTAACAACAGTGAAGAAAATGTCTCATAAACTATGCAGCAAGAGAATTTTAGCAAGGAGAATCAAAATTAAGAGAAATATATTGCTTAAACTAGACACTGGTGCTGTATGTAACACCCTCTGTTCAAATACTTTAAGCACTAAATCTGAAAACTAGTAAATTCATAACAAAGATAAGCAAATGGTTACTTAAGTCATTATATAAAACCAGTAAGTCACAAAGAACATATACACACAAATACAAATAAAACTACACAATTCCATTTTAGATATTTGATATTGAAAATGCTTTATTGTGTATTGATCATTTGACTTTTTTACACATTTGGAGTCATGAAAACCCTTCACAGTATGTCTGAACAATGTAGTGCTACCAGTTGTACAGGTTTTGAGGAAAGGTTAGTAGCTCTGAGTAGCAGAACTGAGAAGATATTGAACCAAAAGAAGAACAATGGAGTGGATCCTAAGAAATGGGTTAACAACATGCCTGATGTTGCAAAAAAAAGTCATATATTTTTATAGGCAAGAAGTAAATGAATATATTAAAATGAGGGCACAATATACTGTATAGTATTGAAGATGGGGTGCTATAACAGGAACAAAGTATTTATTTGTGTTCTTGTTAATCAGAGGTTTTGCAAATAAATCATGATGAGTAAAGTTCTAAGCTTTGTGCTTTTAATTCTCTTATGAAAAGATGCAGATTTCTTAAAGTTCAAACTGGGATATCATCGGCAATTGAGAGGCCAGATATAGTGTTGTCAAGGTCCTTGATGGTGTTGTGAATATAACTTAGTTAACAAAGTTAATTAGTTACTGAAGGTATTACGAAGGAACTGCCTTATATTAAATATGGGGTAAGTACAAAGTCAGTTGTATATATGTCAGTCATGTCCAAATGTTTCAATACTTGAAAACAGCCAGCATGATGGTGAATGCAATAGTGAAAATGCTTCCTTCAAAATATAAGCAGTTTGTATTTTACATTTCTTGGTATGCTTTAGTATCTTTCAAAGTTTATGTCAAATATATGAGAAACAGGTTTGTCATTAAGGGAATTATTGGAACAAGATGTGAAATTGTACTGGAGTATGGGAAAAAAAGATGCTTAACAGTTATTGAAATATATTCCCATATTAAATATTTTGAGTTAAATAAATCAGTCATGTTGCAAGTAGATGCAAGCCACAATGAAAATGGTACAATGATTCAAGAAGAGAAACTATTTTAATATGCATCTAGATCATTTGTGGAATACTGGGATATGAAGAAAGGCATATCCAGAAAAAAAGATATAGTTGCATCTGGTTGTTATATGTTTTATCAACATATGTAATGGTAAAATTGTACTGATATTAAAGTCATTTGCTGAATAGGAAACATTTTCTTCTACAACATGGCATGTGGTGCATAAATCACTGAACAAAAGTTTCTGCCTGTCACTGAACATTTTCAGCTCATGATTGTTAAAGAAAAAAAAAAGCAGCAAACAAACAAACAAATAACTTCAACCTAATGCCATTCAATGTAAACAGACAATTTTAACTTTGGTGGCTTCAGTGTAAATAAAGTATGAGGTGCATCTTCAGATTTTAAAGGACCAGGCATTCTGCATATACCAAGATGCATCCATTAAAGTGTTTGGATGAACCTCATGCTTTCCCCAGACAGCATCACTAAGGGACTCACTAAATTCATATGGGCCACATTTTTAATTAAAAAATACAGTCTAAAGACATAGAACTGACAGCACGGAAATACATCATGCCTTTTAACTCACCAGATGCCATAAAGCTGATATGAGTGCCAGTAAATGACATTAATAGACCGTAAGCATTTATGAAGTCTGAGAAGTTGTTCCACAAGACACTGCACATAATATTGTAAGACCAATGCACAGTACTATATGCACAAGATTATCAGTCAGTACAAGTAGTCCGTAGAATAGCTGATATATAGGTAGGCTTTATAGTAAAGTTATTATCAGAAATGAACTGGTTTGGCTTCTTTATCATTGTCAAGGAAACATTTGCAGATTGATTTTTTTTAAATGTTCTTTAATATTATTTTTAAAGTCTTCTGTGGTTTCTTGATATTAGCAGTCAGGTGATTCTATGTTGCAGGTTACAGTCTGGGAAAAAAGAGGCTATTGTCCACACATCTGTTTTGAAACATAGGCAAGAGAGTGTGAAAAAACTGTCTTGAGAGCTTCTGAGATTGTACCTTTTGTCCTGGAATAGCAGTTTTACACTTCTGAGGAGACAGTTTAGGTATTAACATATTGTTAGCAATAGCTAATTTGGCCTCTGGAGATAGAATACTCCTAGAACCTTATTTGATATCATGTCTGTATGAGGTGTAAAGGAAAGAGTTGGCTGAAGAATAAGGCCTAGGTATTTCTGTTTCATGACATTGGGGACCACTGAAATTTAAATGTTAATGGGCAGAATAGCTGATAGTTTCTTAGTAATAGAGAAGAGAGGGAAATTCATTTTCTTTGGGTTGATAAGATGTTTATTGAAAACAGACCAACTCCAGACCTGAATGAAGTCATCCTGCAACTTGTTTTATAGCTCTGTGTGGGGTGTACTGGATTGCAAGAGGAGTATATCATCTGTATAAATAACTTGTTTAAGTTTTGGCAGCTCAAGAGGAAGGTCATTGAAAAAGAGGAAGAAGAGATGTGGGCCGAATACATACCGTTGAAGGAATCCTGTGTTAAGAATGCCTATAAATGAAATGGGAGTTGTTGTAATAGACTCGGAATGATCTAGCTTATAGATAGCTCTGAAAAAGTAACTTGGGTTATTTCCAAAACTAAGTCTTTTGAGCTTATTGAGAAGGATATTATGACTGACAGTTTAGAAGGCCCATGGCATACCTACAAAGTGGCCTGCTGAGATGCAACCTTCACTCAAGCTGCAAGTGATGTCATTAGTGGCAATTAACAGAGCTATAAAAGTGCAAAATGCATTGCAAAAGCCATGCTGCACATAACATAGTAGACCATAAATGCTGATGTGATATGAGTTATGAGACAGGTGTGTAATTTTTTAATTCCTTGGATGAAGTGGTTTTAGGGAGAGGGATTATGAATGCATCTTTGAAAGCTGAAGGAACAGAGGCAGAGATGAGATATATTAAAGATGTGTATAAAAGATTTTGCAACTTTTTTAGCATCTAGTTTGAAGAAAGTGGGATGGTAGAGAATTTGGCACAAGAATTGTGTTTTAATAACAGTGATGTAGTTTACTTAGTTGTTATTTGAGAGAAATGCAAAGTGACTGCATTGTGGGTATAATGAGTCAGTGGTAGTAACCTCATATCAAAGTGTGTGCTGATATTGTGCATTAAACATATGATTAATGTTATATATGGTGAACAGTATAAAGTGTGCAAACTCGTTAGCAAACATGCAGGAGTCTGTTGTTTGACCATTCTTCGAAGGAGAGGAGACAGCTAATCAAAGAAATTAAGGCATCTAAGTGCTGCTCTTCTCCAAAGAAATGAATGCAAATACAGATAGATCCTTAAAAACCCTCCGCTGAAAATGGACCTACGTCCAGTCGGACACTCCCAGTCAACAAATATAAATAAATAAATAATAAAAAAATAAATAATCTATTTTCCTGGGAAGTAACTTTAAAATATTTTTAGAAGAAATCTCAGTGCTGTTCTTCTTCAAAGAAGAGAATGCATACAAAGATGGATTCTTAAAACCCAGCAATACATGACAGAATACTTTCATATAAAGTAGCAAAGTGACCCATCCAGAGTACATGAAGTTAGAAATCAACAGGATAAATAGAAATGTTCACTTCAAATATGTGTTTTATCATGCTAACATAGTGTTTAATGCTTTTTGCAAATGATTATAACTGATCTCTGAAATTATTATTTTTTTCTTTTTGAATTATTTGCATGTTTTAGTGGTCAGATTGATTAAGATGTAAGCTGATCATAAAGACCTTTAATAACATTGGTCCCAGAAAATGGTCCTAGAATGTATCCTTCAGAAACCTTGCAATGAAATTTGAAACGTCAGAAAAAATATTTCTCTGAGTTCTCTAACATGACTACTTTATTTTAAAATCAGTCATGCTACACTATGAGAAAGTGTTGATAGCCATTATGGCATTCATATCCAGAAAAGCATAGAAAAAAAATCCATTTTAATGTTACTACCAATCTTACCCTGTGTAAATCATGTTGCTAAATATATGTCAATCTCAAGTATTTTTCTGACTCAGACATTAATTTGATAACAACACATTCAAAAATTTGCAGGTGTAATCAGTGAAATAGACAGGAAGAAAATGGCCAATGTCTGTTATTTTTTTACTTTTACTATATGAGCTGCTGTTTCCAAGATTTAGGAACACCAGAGATGGAGAAGACATAATCACATGACGGTCTAAGAAAAATTTTGGTTACAGACTAGTAAATACCAGAAATATTATATGACTTCAAGTTAAGAGTGCAGCAAATATCTTGATAGGAGGGTTGTGCATTTGCATTTTTTTAACTTTAGGTATTACTGCATTTTCGACAATGTTGATAGATGTACAGGTAGGTATGTTAAATTGAATGTGACCAAATTTACCTGCTAAGAAAGAGATCAACATAGATGATATTTTGACTGATTCTTCTACTAACCTGTTATCATCTAGAACTGACAGATTTGGTTAAAGGCAATGATGTAATTTAAATTGTTTTACTATTTTGTTTAACTCAAACAGAGATAACTTTCTCAATTTACCTTTTGAATGAGAATTATTAAATTGTCCGCAGTATTTCTTACTAATAATTTTGCTCTGAAAGGAAGATAACATTTCAGTTATTCTTTGTGCACTTGAAACTGATTTCTCTGAATCAGTGTAAATATCTCTGAAGGCATTAGTACTAATGTACTTGCACGTTATCAGTTACTGACCAAGGGACAGTCATCATAGAATGTTCCACGTGATGATGAGGAAGATTTTTTGGATGACAACTGCAGTAAAACCTCTAGATTAGGACATGTATGATGAATTTGTGCAGGCTTGAAAGTTCATTGAGCAGTTTTTTTAATATCCACATTGAGATGATTCCAGCTCCTTTCATGTTGTCCTTTATAATTTGACACTGGTTATGATGTTTTGAGACCCATTCATGATTTATTTGCATAGTTTATTTATTTTGACTAAGTTGATTGTACTGGCATTTCATTTGACATGGAAAATATTTTTCTTAACTTCTTATCCTTTTTTAAGTTCTGCTGTTGGAGTCCTTGTTGTGCTAATAAAGAATGTAGTCTTTGTAACACTGTAACAAGTGCTTGCCTACTACTTTTATTGGGATTATTGAATTTGATACAACATGACAATTTTTTATAAAGTGTCCCACACCAGGACAGAATAAATAGCTTTAATGGTAACTCTTTGCAAACATTAGTTTGCCATTATACTAATCAAGTTTCTGCATGAAGGTCATCCTACCAATTATATTTATTTTCAAGATAGTGGCTTATATGTAAATTGTGTTTTTCTGCTTTGATAGTTTAGATTAATCACTAATATTCTACTTGTTCTGAGTGTTTTGTTTTGAAGATGCTCCAACCAATGATACTTGCCATTGCTCTAGTTGTTTAGTTGTTTAGTACTATTTTACTCATGATTTGCTTTAGCTGAATGAGTTTATCAGTTTAGTTTGCAGTTGTGAGACCTGCAAATTATTGGCTAGATCGCATTTACTGAAATGGTGGAATCCACTGATACTCTTACTTCAGAATTTAGTGAGAGTCATTCCTACTACTACTTTATTATCTCTTGTCATAAGGGTCTTGCAAGTATTTTAAAGTCACTTCTCAGGCACCATGTTTTTATTAAAATCCTAAACTTCCAAGACTCATTTGGGATATTGATAGCCAATGAAATAAAAAAAGAAAGACAAATTACTTTTAGGGGTGAATACTTATCAGCTTTGTGAAATAAAGCAGAAATATATTTCTTTTTTAAATGTTTTTAAGTTTTGTCCTTCTGTCTTTAGGCAGTAAAGCCAATTCTGCTTAGGGCATGAACTCTGTTACAAGAACTGACTAGAAAGGCTGTCATCATGAATCCAAAAAGGGTTGATCATTTTCTTTGACCCCTTCAGTAACACTGAGCACATAACTTGCTGAGAAGATTTATTTTCTTTTTCTTTCTTTTTTTTTTTTCAAATTAATGTAAAATACACCATGTAGCTTGGACATATGGGAAATCCTGCAATTTTGGACCCAGTGCTATGAGCATTTTCTCACATCCCCACCTTGGTTACAGCACATACTCAGTTTGGTAGACTTGAGGCACTTTGTGCTTATGCCATACTAACAGCAGCACTTTACTTCCACTAGGTGACTATTGTTGTTGCTTTTGTTGTTGTTGTGCAGCAAACTAAGCTGCCATCCCTTTCCTCAACATGGCTGAACCAGAACATATCACTCCATGTTGCCTGTCTGGCCCTTACACTATCTGAGCTGTTTAGTCAGACCCATGTTATTTGCATAATATTCATCCTTTAGTACTCTTTTGTACTGTCTGTTAGCTTTTGCTCATGTGTTATAGCTGTGTAAAGTTCTAAAAACACTATCCACTGATGCTAATAGTTTCAGTAGAAAATAAAGAGCTACCTTTTTCTGTCTGGCAAAATCTTCAGTGTTATTTTTTTAATTGTTGCAATGTTAAATTCCTTTTCTTTACAGTCACTTAAACTTTGTTGATATTTCTTTTCTTTCATATGTTTATAGGCAAATAATAGACTTGCTATCTTTTGGACCATTTTAAGCCTAGCTAATTTTCTTAAAGGCCAACATACATTTCTGTATAATTGCTTAGATTTGTGTACCTTTTATTTGTGAAATGATTTGTATTTCATCTGGGCTGAGCCTGAAATTAGTACGAATAATCACACGTGCCTGATAAACAAATATAAATAAGTGTTGATTTATTCCTTATTAGTTTTCAATCATCTTCACTTATGACTGCTTTTTATGCCAGAATGTTTAAGCAATATTTTTCAAACTGAGAATTTGTTTATATATCAAAAAGAGGCTGAGTTTATATCTATGTAATCCCATGTCCCAATACAGGAATTTATGTTATGCTTTAAGTATTGAACTGTTAGAGTTGTGTTTTTCTAGTTTTTCTTTTGCTGCAAACAAAGTGCCCGATATTTGTAAATCTAGAGCATAGTTAATAATTTTGGTAAAAGCATACCTTTGTTAACCATTCCCAATTACATAAATGATGCATCGGATAGGTTTTGTTATTTATGACCAGCATTTCTTTTTATGTCATTCTTTGCTAATAGTAATTATTCTTCCTGTAGTAATCAGTATGACTTTTAATGTTAGTGACAAAAAATTTTAGACACATTTAAAAATAATTTATCTGTACTGTTGGGAAATGGAATGAATCATCATCATTCCCTTCAGTAAAAACAATGTCCCTTCAGACTATAAAATGAACAATACCCTATGTACCTACAAAGTGGTAAGAGATCTGGGATCACAAGTAGACTGTGACCTTAACTTTGACCACCATGTGTCTACTGTATTAAGGAAGGCTTTCTATGTAGCACATGATTAGCAAAGACATTGCCTGTAGGGCAAAGGAGATTATAACCCATCTATACTTGTCACTAATCAGGCCTATAATTGATTATAAAGCCCCTTTCAGCATGTAGTATACAGTACACTTGCAGCAATTGGAGATACCTCAGAGGTTTCTAACTAAGAACATCAAGAGACTCCTGCATGTGGCTTACACAGACCTTCTAAATTCCCTGTAACTATACTCAGTATTTTATAGACTTCTTAGGGGGAGACTTATGCCTGGCTTACAGAGCAATCTCTGACCCAAACTTAATGAATTTGTAGCACAGCTGTACATCAAACAGAACTAGAGCTACCCTCGGGAGTCCTCGGGGTCCTCGAGAGTACACCCTCGGGACTAGAGCTACCCATTCGAGGGACCTAAATATGACCTGCAACTTGAAGAGGACATGCTGGAGGGAAAGATTTGTCTCCCAGTAACTGCCACATCTTTGGAACAGGCTGCCAATTCATGTGAAGCAGAGCACCTGTATGACACTGTTTAAAAGGACCCTGGACGAGTGGATGGGGCACCATACATTCTTACCAGGGATAGCACCCACAACCCTTCTGGATAAGGGCAGTCATTAATAAATGCAGTCCTTGGTATTAACTAGTCTATCTATGATATTACATCGTAATAAATCAGCTAAGCTTGAAATGACCTCTGGGTCAACAGCCTAGTAACCTCCAATGATCCTATGATCGTATGAATTATCAGCCATTCAGCTATGATTGGTTGTTTAAAATATGTACACTCTTCAATAACTGAAATCATTTTACATTAATGAAAATATACAATCTAATGGATCTTTACATGATTTTCATTCATTGTTAGTGAATTTTATTTATGTGTTTATTTTTGGTATGTAAATATTAGTCATGGATTGAAGTCTAAATTTCTCAATCTCTTCCTCATTTATTTTAAGGTTACTGAGTGAATATACTTATATTTCTGAACATTTTTTGTTAACTTATAGTCAAAACTTCAAATTCATTTTAACTTCCTCAATTTCAGATTAAACCCTTTTATTAATGGAGAGTTCTGAGATTTCTCACTTCAAACAAGATCAGCATGGTATCTTGTTAATTGATTTAGACAACCTATCAAGCATTCCTGATTCTATTTGGGCCACTTTCAAAGTTTTAAGTAAGACTTAACTGAGAAGCAAACCCCTTTCACACAAAAGCTAAAGGTAAACCAGTAGTCTTCACCACATGCCCATTTAAGTAATTTAAAAAACTGTTAGATCAAAAGTGGTTGAGAATACAGGCAGCAATAATTATTACAACTTAAAATCTTTAAACTTACTATCATTGGCTATAAACTAATTATTATGAAAACTACTGAGAACAGCCCCTGTCTTCCTTTACATATATAGGAATGATCATTGAAATAGAAAACATAAATACTATTTTGTCTCTCCAAATTCTTAAAAATAAATCCACTTATATTAACATTTAAGATATCATCACTTTTAAATGATTTGTCTCATGTAAACAATGATTCATCTTTTTTAGGATTTTCATTATCCTTTTACTGATGATTTTTTTTTATACAAGTGTACTTCAAATTCTAATCCCATACTTACATGAAAGGCTGATTTCACTTTGTGGGAAATTAATTTATCCAATCATATGCTTCTTAAGCTAAATAAATGCTAGAACTTTGATACTGTTCTGTTTTTAAGGCATGTTACTCAAGATGACTAAAGTTTTATTTAAAAATGGTCATTCTTTCCTTGAACATAGCTCGTCAAACCTAATCTTAACCCTTCTGATTCCTAAATTACCTGTCGTTCACATTTGCAAATAAGCACATTAAAATTTTTGCCTCTATTTTTCACTAACAGACAAAGTATTATCCCTGACATAGGCCCTTATTTTCTTTCTTGTTTTGTTATAGACACATTTCTAATTAGGCTAATACTTTGGAAACATTCATTGCAAATTAGAAAAATACATGCACTTCTTTTTTCAGTAAGTGCATCAAACATACCAGTCAAAACTGGCTAACCTTTAAAATCCAGTACAATAGTGCTTAAAAGTTTCTTCTACAGCCAATTAAAAATTATTATAAAAATGTGTTATATTAAATATTTATATTCAGAACAAGATGAAATTTTAAACTTTTCAAATTTTAAACAAATATTTGAAGGGAGTGTAACAAACACAGCTCTTATTAATAGGGGGACAAGCCCATATGGTATGTTTAAGCAATGTCCCTTTATAGTTAGGATGAAACATTTAATTTTGGAAAATGGGTTGTTTAGTAGAGTACATTTTAGAAAAGGAAACTGTTGTACTAGTGGGTTGATATATCTAGCCAAATGTGAAGGATGTACAGCGTTCTACATAGGTAAGACTGAAAGAGTTTTAAAGACTAGAATTTATGAACATATATATCTATCTATCTATATCTATCTATATATCTATATATATATATATATATATATATATATATATATATATATATATATATATATATATATATATATATATGATATAAATACAAAAAAAGGAGACTACTGCCTTTTATAAACACTCCATTGTTTGCACTAATTTCATGAGATTCAAATTTGGGATTTTAGAAATTATAAAACCAAACCCCAGAGGTGGTGACTGTAAAATGACATTATTAATGAAAGAACTGGTGTGGCAGCTCAGGTTGAATGCTACTTTACCCTTGACCTTAATGAATGTGTCCCTTAAACCTGTCATTAAGGAGAATGCAGCTGTTGTATAAAAAAATGTTGTTCTCAGCAAAAGTGGTGGGTTTTTAAAGTATAGATATGTTTATTTATTTAATTACTGGTTTGATGATCCTATAATAACAATTATTGTAATTTTTATTAAACTCACAATTTTGTATATAACAGATGCTTATAATAATTGTTAATTGGACTTATAAGAAACTTTTAAGCACTATTGTACTGGATTTTAAGGGTTAACCAGTTTTGAATGGCATCTTTGATGCACTTATTGAAATATTTCTTTATTGATTGATTAAGGATAGTGTTTAAATGGTGAAGTAATGGTGTACGATTATCTGATGAAGTCTCATTTACAAGATGAAAGCACTCATAATTGTGCTTTTTTTTTTAATTTTATTTGGAATAAAGTGTCAGTTGTCCCCTGCCTGTGCTGGATTGTTATTTCACAATTTATTACTGATAATTAGTCCAAGCTGATTTTAGGAAATTGTAGGTTTAATGACTGTGAAACCTATCCCCTCTGTTAGTATCTCCTCTGCCACTGTGAAATGTAAAGTGCTACATTTATAATATGTACTTAAACTTTAAGGATATCAGCTTTAGTCACATTTAAAGATATCCAATAAATATGTAAAAGACTCAAAGATAGAGAACAATGAATAATGATAATAATAATAAATTTTATTTATTTATTTATTTTCCATTTTAATACCGGTTTAGTCCAACTCAACACAAGCTGACCATTTTCAGTGGAGGCATGGGGAGAAAAGATTCAGATACATAGTAAAACATTATAATAAAAATAATAAAAATTATATAAACATAATTATTTTGTACAAAGAACATAGAACATATAAAAGGAGTAAAATAAGAGTTTTACAAATGATGCAGCACACAGTGGTTAGAATATTGAGAAACAAATTAAACAAGATATTATACAACAAATATATAATTGCTTGAACATAAATTCAAAAAGAAGTTTCCATAGATAAACAGGGTCATTAACCAGAATTATACCATGACCCCCCCAAAACGTGCACGCTGATTGGCCAGCATGCACATTGTAAATCGAGTTATACTAATGAAAAAAGGTCCGGTCGCCCGGACTTTTTTCCATTAGTATAACTCTACTTTTAAAACACTGTCTCGCTATGTTAAATGGGTTTAACATAGCGAGACAGCTTTAAAATAAACAACGGAGATCTCCGTTGCTTATTTTAAAGCTGTCTCGCTATGCTAAACCCATTTAACATAGCGAGACAGGTTTAAAAAAAAGCAACGGAGAAAGCAAGAGGTCCGTTGCTTTTCTTACTGTTTCGCTATGTTAAATGGGTCTAACATAGCGAGACAGTTTTAAAATAAGCAACGGACATCTCCGTTGCTTATTTTAAAACTGTCTCGCTATGTTAAACCCATTTAACATAGCTACAAAAAAAAAGCAACGGTGATCTTGCTTTCTCCGTTGCTTTGCTACAACTCTGATGTACTGTGCAGGCGCGGTACATCAGAACTCCCGCGGATGCCAGACATCTGTGGAAGGGCAGTAAACAGGCATTATACTATGCCATTATTTAAGAAAAGTAATAGTTTCTTTTCTTAAATAATGTCATGGTATAATAGCAATAACCCACTTCTGTGTGTGGGTAATGCTGTATTTACCCACGGTTGGCTTTGTTTGGTCCCTTCGGGCTTCGCCCTCGGGACCAAACCACGCCAACCGTGGGTAAATCCAGCATTACCCACACCCAGGCGTGGGTTATTGCTATAATCATAACTATAAAGGTGGCTTAATGAATGTGAAACCTATCCTCATTCTGGAAATGCTTGGTTCTTAAAAAATATTTGAATGATTATAGTACTTTCATTATTTCTTGAATATTATAAGTATGTCTCTTTATTATACTCTTTTTCTGTGATATTATTTCTTGAATATTATAACTATGTCTCTTTATTATACTCTTTTTCTGTGGTATTATTTTTGTTATATCTTTTTTTTCTTATAATAATTACTTTTAGTCTATTGTCTTATTTGGTTTCAATGACAAAACAGACTGAAATAAACAGTGCTCTCTCTGTCTCTCTCCCAACACATATATTTATATACATATATATATATATATATATATATATATATATATATTTATATATATATATATATATATATATATATATATATATATATATATATATATGGGTCTACTTCTTTTGACCTAACTTTCATTTGCCTGACACTCATTTGCCTGACCCCATTTGACTGAAATTTCATTTGCCTGACACTTCATTTGCCTGCCACTTCATTTGCCTGACAAGTATTATTAGCAAGAAAATGGAATATGCCCCCGTCCCCACTGCAGTGCGACCCTGGAGTTAGAATATATAGTTAGTGGGGGGCGAAGCCCCCCACTTCATTTCATATGATATTGTTAACTTTTGATGTAATATTGCTTAGTAACAGAAAAGTAAGTGGGGGGCTTCACCCCCCACACCCCCCGTTGTGGGGGGCTGTGCCCCCCACACCCCCTAACTATATATTCTAACTCCAGGGTCACACTGCAGTGGGGAAGGGGGCATATTCCATTTTCTTGCGAATAATACTTGTCAGTCAAATGAAGTGTCAGGCAAATGAAATTTCAGTCATTTGGTCTCAGGCAAATGTGTGTCAGCAAATGAAAGTTAGGTCAAAAGAAGTAGACCCATATATATATATATATATATATATATATATATATATATATATACATATATATATATATATATATATATATATATATATATATATATATATATATATATATATATATATATATATATATATCTATATGGGTCCACTTTGTAATTTTGAAATACTGAAATCTCAAAATTCAGTATTTTGAACCTACAAAGCCGAAGACTCACATGTTCGAAACCGAAAGAAGAGCAAAATTCAAAATACCGAAGCACAGATATTTTGAATTTAAGCTTCCGGCTGTATGGTTGTGGATGTTTGGGTTTAATTTTGGCAAGTTTGTGTAAGTATGCTGTTGTGACTGTTATGTGTGTGTTTGAGGGACTGTAAGATGTGTGTGTGTGTGTGAGTTCCATTTGTGTTTCTGTTTGTGCGATCTCAAAGTTAGAATATATAAGTAGGGGTGTGTGGGGGGTACAGGGGGCTTGCCCCTCTGCTTATACATAGTTTAGATGAGTTTGGTTGTGGGGGGATTTGTGTGTATGTTTATGTGTGTACTGTATGTGTAGCATAATTACGGGATTTTGAATTTCGCGGTTGTGTGTTTTCGAAGCTGTGAGTTGTGATTGGGTTTTCAGCTTTGCGGTTTCGAAATACTGAATTTCAAGATTTCACTATTTCAAAATTATAAAGTAGACCTATATATATATATATATATATATATATATATATATATATATATATATATACGCTGATTTCCTGGGGGCTGGGTTCTAGCTTCACATTACACTATGCTTGAATTGAAATGCAGAAGTTACAACAAGAGTTTCCTTTCAAAGAAATAATGAATTCAGGCAATACAATCTCTTGAGCTTTATATCCATCAATCCTGCTATTTGTATGTATTACAGGTCACATAACCTCTTACCATACAGAACATAACACACAATCTATGTACACTACCCCCTTCCAGACCCATTACAATTAAAACATACAAATGTAATCATAGCACCAACTATCTATAATCCCGCAAACATAAACCATGCACCATTTACCTTACTGACACAACATTCTTACCTTAATGTTACACAGAAGTACGATAAGTTTACATCAAAATACTTAAAATTTATAGTTCACATTGCATCACATCTTATACTTAGTGGTGACATTCACCCCAACCCTGGCACCCAAGCAAATCAAACCCATCTAGATTTTCACACCCTCCCCATTCCCAAAAACTATTATCTCTCCCCAGAAAAGGTATGGGCTTACTATTACTTCATATAAATCTCGGGAGCATCATGAACAAAATTCAAGAATTGCATGCCTTCCTTGCTCTAGATACTCCACATATACCCCTTATAACATAAATCTGGTTAAAAACAAGATATCCAAACATCTGTAACAAAAAATACTTCCTCAAGGATACAACATACATACATCTTGCGTATTGGTTTTGTGTCTATACAACATACATAGGCTAGCTAGACAACAGAAAACAGGTGGTGGTATCGTCTTTTATACAAAAACAAATCTCAGTTTAGAAACTCTAGACCTAACCATCCCAAACTTTAACAACACCAAAATACTGTTTACTAAACGAATAATTAATCCAAAGAATCATATGAACATAGTGGGAGTCTATAGCCCACCTGGACAGCAACATACCTCCCTCAGGAAAGAATTATAATAGGTGACTTTAATGTGGGTTGGCTCTCCTGCAACTCTCAAAATCCCTCTGACCACATTAACCTACACTACTTCTCACAAACAATCCAAACTTGGACTAGAGTAGACAAAACATCAAATAAACATTTAGTACTAGACTGGATCCTTACAAACAGGCCACATTTATCCCTACACTTTGGCTGTCTCCCAGGCAGCATCAGTGATGATATTCCGGCTTATATTTCTGACACTGAATAAATCCACAAAAATGTGCCACCTACCACCAAATCCCAGATAAGAAAAAAGGTATCCCCCAATACTTCATAACTAGTTTAAAAAAATGCAACTGGGCACCACTTAAAGATATCCCTTTAGATACTGCAGTTGAATAATTTAACTCAGCCTTCCTCAATATTCTAAACATCTTGCCCCCCCCCCCCAAACAATAAGGATAAAATCCAGTTATGACTCCTGGCTAACCAAAGAAACATGATCGCTGTTAAAATCTAGGCATAAGGCCTGGGAGAAATGGTTCAATGACAAAACTACAACTAACAAACAAACATATCTAGAACTATGAAATAAAGCTAAAAAACAAATTAGACAGGACAAAATAAATTACTATATCAGTCCCCAATCAAAAAATCAAAGAAATCCACAAACATTCTGGGCTAACATCAAAAATTCCTACAGCCAGGACAAACTAGTACTCTCTCTGCAACACACAGTGATACTAATAAAAACATAGCCTCACAATTAATGATATACTTCACTGCCTCCATACTAGCCCTCATAAACAATAATTGTTCTTCCCCTACACAGACTCACGTAGTACCCACACTAGATCCCAATAACTTCTCTTTCCAACCTGTCCCAGTAAACACCACAGTTAAATATCTGAAAAGGCTTAAAGCTGCTACACTTGCTGCCGACTATCTACTGCTGAATATCTAAAATCAGTGCAGAAGCAAAATTCTATCCAGTATCCAAATTAATAAATCGATCCATCTCAGAACAACAAGACCCTAAATTTGGAATGTATCACATATCATCTGACTACATAAAGATGGAAACTCAAAAGAATTATAAAATTACTGGCCAATAGCTATACTATCACCATTATCAAAAATATATGAGAGGTGCATCCATTCACAAATCTTGAACTATCTAATAACCAACAATCTTTTATCTAACACTTAACATGGTTTCTGTCCTAAACTTAGCACTACCTCCACCCTTGCTAACTTACTAACATTATTAACCACCATTGCAATGATGACAGTTGTTTCCTCCATCTTTCCAGATCTGACCAAAGCTTTTCATACTGTCTCCAATTCTAAACTCTTAACTACACACTCAGATCTTAGCCATTCTGCACTTGCTTGGTTCCAGCAATATCTAACTGGATGCCAGCAAGCTGTAAAATGGTAAAAAATATGTCATCATTACTGCTTGTAACCTTGGGAGTTCCACGTGGATCTATTCTGGGCCCTCTCCTTTTTATCTTTACTAACAGTCTTTTTACTGTCAACCCACTTGCCTCTGTAGTTTAATATGTGGATGATTCCACCCTGGTTTGTGCCGCCCCACACTACACAAACTTCAAAACATCACCAGCAGTCATTTCATGCTGCAGAATCTTGGCTAAACAATGCACAACTTATACTTAACCCTACCAAAACAAAACTCATGCTGTTCTGTCCAACTAAAGCTGCAGACACCCATCCACCATTCAATATCTCATCATAAAGCCATACAGTTATTTCTTCAGTTTCCTAAACAAAATTACTTGATGTGATAATTGACCATAGTAGAAAATTCAACAAACATATATCACAGACCATAAAAAAAAAAAAAAAAAATCACAAAATAATAGGAACCCTGTACAAAAATCAACACTTTGTAAATAAATCTTCAAAGGCCATTGTAGCAAGAACCCATCTTATCTCTGATTTCATAAATTATTATAAGCTAACTGCCCTTTAGAGCTATTTAAAGTCTAGCCAATTATCCCTTGTGAGACTCAAACCCTGCACATTGTGTTTGCAAGGCAAACACCTTAACCATTAGGCCACCCTTCCATCTCACAAATTCTTACAAACGTTAAGAACTCTGATCTAGCAATATTTCAAACTTGCTATAATAAATTTGCAAAGTTTGCCATAGTAACACATTTCAGATCTCATCATTGTTTTGCTTTAAAACAACTATCCTAGTTCGAACTATCAAATGTACTTGTTTATAATCAACTCGCCTTCACCCATTGAATACTAAATCGTCCAGAAAAAATATCAGTGCTTCAAAATCTACTAATACACTACTACAATAACAGGGTATAGCGTTCCAGTAACAAATCCTTCCTAAATATATCCAGACCTAACAATGCAGCTAGAGTTTCCCTTTACTCCAACTGCATAGCCAAAACTTGGAATTCCCTGCCTTAAATATCAGAACAACTACTAACACTTCCAAATTTAAAAAACTTCTCAAATCATACCTATCAGAATCATGGACCTGCTCTTGCACAAACCCTGATTAGGAAATAGATGCCTTAAGGCAGCTAAAGGAACACAGTTATTTTTGTATTAGAGTAGTGCACCCTTACTGATCATATGTACACTTAACCTGCTTGTTTACTACCTATAATCACAGTATTGCTATTCTTTGTATCCTATCTAGACTATATGATTGTATCAGTGAAATGTATAACGTATTTTTATTCTGTATTTGTACCTGAGATTGAATCAATATTTGTATCTGTACGTTGTATGTGTATCTTATGGTTATTTATAAATGTAAAGCTTTTCTCCCTGGGCCTCCACTAAAAAAGGATCCTGTCCCAGGAAACCCATACCATGTATTTAAACGTATTAGAAACACTAACCATCCAACCCAATACCATATTCATGGGTGACTTTAATTACCCCACTATTAACTGGCAATTGTATATGACACCAAACATACAGGCTCAGAGATTCATGGATTATGTAAACACAAACTCCCTAAACCAGATAGTCTATATACCAACCAGAGGTGCAGCTGTAGTGGATCTGGTCCTCACTAATATGGTAGAGTGCTGCACACCCTGTACTGTAATGTTTTCCTTGGTAAGGTCAGACCACAAAATGGTCTCCTTTGAAGTAAAAAAACCTGGACACCCAGATAAACCTGGAATATTCATCAGCTACACTAAGGCTAACCTCTTGCTCTTAAGTGATAACCTGGAAAAATTTCAAGCTCCCATAAACCTTGAGAACATTGCTGTCTATGCAGAATTGTTCACAGAAACCCTGAACAAGCATGTTAATTGCTGCATAGAAGCACCTGTACCTAGCAGGAAGAAGTACAGAACTAACTCAAAAAACAAGCCACCCTGGTGGAATCACAAAATCAATAGGCTGTATAAAAGAAGGAAGACAGTCATGACAAAACTAAGGAGGTGCATCACCCAGCATGATAAAAGCACTCTCATCAAACTAAACAAACATCTCAGAGGACAAATAAAGTCTACCAAAGCCAAATTTGAGGTGAATTTGGCCTCCCAGGCCAAGGACAATCACATGACATTCTTTAGCTATGTCCGCAACCTCAAAGGCAATACACAATTGTGTGCAGAGCTCATTGTAAATGGAACCACCTATACTGAGCCAGAAGATATAGCAAACCTATTGACCGATAAAGTCAGCTCCAACTTTACCCCTCCCTCCCCGTCAACTTCCTCTCAGGCAATACCATCAAATATAACTCCCCTTGCTATCAATAGGGAACAGGTGCTTAATGGTCTCTCTAAGACCAAGAACACTGCATCAATGGAACCAGACAATAGCCCAGTATGCCTTCTAAATAGCATGAAACATGACCTATCAGGACCTCTGGAATTGCTATGTAACTATAGCCTCAAAATAGCCTTCACACCTCATGAATGGAGAACAGCAACAGTCATCCCTCTGCACAAAGGTGGGCCATCTACATACCCTGGAAACCACAGACCCATAAGTCATATAAAGCCATTGAAAGAGTTATCATGGAGATGATCAGTAGAGATATAGTAAACCTCCAGACACTGGACCCAATGCAGTTTGGTTTCAACAAGGGCAGATCATGGCTACTCAACTGGTGGACTTCTTTGAGAAGGTCAGCAAAGCAATGGATGAGGGAAAAATGCTTCACACTGCCTCCCTTGACCTGGCCAAAGCATTTGACACAATACCCCACTCAGGCATTGTTGACAAACTCAAGAAGTTAGGTATAAACTCTTATGTCACCCAGTGGATAGCCAATTGGATCACAGACAAGACCCAGGAAGTTGGATTGGGGAGTCCACATCTAAAAAGAGGCCAGTCACAAGTGGAGTCCCTCAGGGATCAGTCCTTGGACTACTCCTTTTTGGCATTTACTTTTCTGAAGTCAATGTCAGTGGTCTCTGGCTGACTAAATTTGCAGATGATTACAAATTAGGAGCTATCACTGAATCACACACTGACAGTAATGTTCTTCAGGAGGGGCTGACACAGACAAACAACTGGTGTCAGATCCATGGACAGAAACTAAATGCCAAGAAATGCATAATAGTATCCTTCAGAAACTCATCCACCCCCAGTAGTCAGAAACCTAGGGACACACATAGATAATAATCTAGCCTTTGACCATCATGTGTCTACAGTAGTGAGGAAATCATTCTATGCTGCTTAACTTATGAACAAAGGTATGGCATTTAAGTCCAAGGAAGTCATTTTTCCACTGTATTCATCATTCATCAGACCTATCGTTGAGTACAATGCCCCCTTTGGTATGCATCTAACCAGGCATATCCAGCAACTGGAATGTCCACAGAGTTTCCTCACTAAATGAATACAGGTTTTAAGTAAAATGTGGTATGCAGACTGCCTCAAGGCTCTAATCCTGTATTCTGTTTCCTACAGACTTTTGAGGGGAGATCTATGCCTGACATACAGAACATTGTCAGACCCACTCTGATGGACCTCCTTCATATCCGCAAACCAAAGAGCACCAGAATTACCCATTCTAATGACTTAAACCTTGTCTGTGATATAAATAGGACCTGATGTAAAGAAAAGATTGTATCCCAGAGAATACCCCATCTCTGGAACAGGCTCCCTATTCATGTGAAGCATTGTTCCTCACTAAGCCAATTCAAGTGCAACTTGGACAATTGGATGCGGAACAGGAAATTCATCCCTGGTTTGTCACCTATGTCTCTAATGGACACATGCAACCTGTAAATGGTTCATCTCCCAGGCTCTAGCTTGTAAATGTTTCATCTCCCAAGCCCCTGCTTACACTTTTCAAGGGTATCTGAACTTGTCAGAGATTTAGGATGCATAGTTAGGCTTAAAAAGGTCCTTGTGATCATTAAGCTAGTAAACACCTATGAACCTACTTTGTCCTGTCAGCCTTTCCTGGTAAACAAATGTAAAATAAATAATAAACAAATAATGATTCTGGTTTGAACTTAAAATGCTGAAAGGCCATGTATTCGATTTAGAATTTAAAAATGAGTATTCTGTTCACCGCTTGAGTACTGATTAATAACCATGTTAATAAGAGTCAATGCATTTTGTTTTTCTGTTATAATTGTCTTAGTAACTGTTGCTGAAGATGAAAGTGCATTGAGACTTCTAACACAAAAGTATGCATACATATTATCAACTCAGTGAATATTAAGGCTCTACTATTCAGAATTCCTGCAGCCATCCCTATCTTTTTAAAAAATGCTTAACCCTAACCTGTGCAAATTTAAGAGAAGTGGATCCATCATATAGGCTTTCTTTGAAGTTTTGATCATATTCTGTTTGTAACTGATAATTTGAAATCCAGATAACCACTATCATTTCTTGCTTCATACCTAAAATAGTGAAATAGTTGTTAATAGTTTTATCAAATAGTTGTTTATAATTTCTTCTTGCTGAACAAAAGGTACATAAGTCAATCAAAAGTTTGCTTATGTTACTGTAAAATACATAAATACAGAAATAAAATGCAAACAGTTGTCAGAAAAGCATACCTGTAGTGGGCCCATTCTTCTACTGTTGTGCCATTTAAGAGCAAATCCATCATCACAGATGACTAAGCAGCTTATGTGAGAACCAGTCAAAGGTGTGCAATTAACACTTGCATGACTGATTTCTGGTACTTTACACTTCTCATTTTCACAACGCTTCTGCACACAACTGCATAAAACATAAATATATATATATATATATTACTAATGCATCTTTGATGCAGGTTATTAATGAAATTAATCAATGACAGCAGTAGTACACTTCAAGGCTGCTTGGTACACTTGAGGCCATTCTCAACTAATATATTCTAGCAAAAAAGGAAGAGGCATGCCATAGTCCAGCAGTGGAAAAATATAATGGACTTTTTTATTTGCAAATTAACTCAGTAGACAGCTCTATATTAAAAAGACAAAGCATCAGCAACTGTGAAATTAATTGTTACAATGAGATATTCATGATACGGATCAAAAAATTCACCTCGCTAACAAATGTGCAGTCTATTTTTGTACTGTTAAGACAAGCCCCTGGATTCAATAAATTCTGTGCAAGAAACTATTCTTGCACAGAATGGTTTGTGTCCATATAGCACAGCAGCGTGCCTTGCATATTCATGAAGGCATGCTGCTGTACTCCCTATACGGACATGAACTGTGAATGAGTGCAGGGGGCATGTCCAAGTAGTGCATGGACACTGAACATGCCCCCTGCACTCAGAAAGTGCCGTGCGGAACTTTCTTAATCAATCTGGCAAAATATTAGAGATTTACTCTAATATTATGCCAGTATTTCAGTCTTTGCGGACACTGAAATTAAATAATGACCATTTCAGTGTCCACGGAAATTGAAATAAACATTGACAACAAGAAAGCAATGCAAGGGGTGTGTGACAGGTTCTGTGACACACCCCCTGCATTGCCAAAGTGCTGTACAACATCTCCACCACCTGCTAAAGCAGGAAATGTGTACAAATGCACAGATAATGGGGGATAAATCCCTCAAAAGGGACACAACACAGATATTGGCCACAAAACTTAGAAAGTTGATAGAAAACTTAGCATAAATTACTGAAGGGTAGAAGGCTGACAGCAAATGTATGCCAATATTCCCTTATAGCAGTGCATGTTGACAAAGGCACAAATAATGGGCAGAATAAAAAATAAAATAGGGACACATCTGAAAAATTGCCCTCACACACTTAGAAAGTTGATAGAAAACAGGATATGTATTAGCAGGAGTCCCTGAAAGATAAAAGCCTGAAAGCCAAATGAATGCCATTATTTCACAATTGCAGTCCTCAATGAGTTGTCAGAACACCACAAGACTCACTTATATAACATGATAATATAATAATAATATATACTTTTTTTTTCTTCTAGGCTAAGGAATGTTTAAGCATAGCTAAGTGGGTGTGCGCGTTATGGCCTTACGCTTACCATAGCTTAAACATCCCATAGGAGATAAATACAAATATACAGGTGAAACTTCCAAGCTGAGATAGTGTAGTGGTTAGTGGCACAGCTTTACATGCAGGCGTTCATGCTTCAAGTATCAAGAGAAGCAATTTATTTTTCTATGGGAAAGTAGTGTTAAAATTATTTTTGTAAACTTAAGTTACGTAGGAACTGTTTTTTGTCAACCAGGGTAGTGTAGCAGGTCCCAAAAGTGAAATGTCAGTGTAAAAAAAATGTGAAACCTCCATATAAACACAAGTGCCCTATACAGTATAGTCACACAAGAATATAATTTAATGAAAGCACATAGGGGGATGTCATGGAAGGTAAACATAATATTATAATATGTCAGTAATGATGTATCAATCCCACAGTCCTGATACTCTATAAAATGAAATATGAGCAATGCTAAGTAGTGCTCAGCTATGCTAAGGTTGTGTACGCATTGCTTAAATGTAAATGGTAAGTAATTAGTAGCAAAGCTAAGTGGATTTGCACATTGTCATCGACATCTATCCCTTTAAGCACTGCCAACTTTAGCGAAGTGGGTTTGTGTGTCACTTAGCTTAGCTCGGCATATTAAAGATGGTACAATGACAGCAAAGGGTGGGAATTTGGCTCTATTTAAACCTCATAGATGGGAATACAGCCGTAACTAGTTGTAGCGCATCTTTGCAGGCAATATGGCTGGTGTAGGAGAAGGATTGCACTTTCAGGCGCAATGCTGGGGCATTCAGGAGTCCAGGGTCACGGTTGGACTCCTAGTGAAAGACCATGATGAGAGACTGCTGCAGGGCCAGTATCAGAGCTCCCAATACAAAGCAGAGACCTGGGACCATCTCGCATGTGATCTCACCAGTGCTACTGGCATCCCTCGAATTGATGAGCGGGTCCGTCACCATTTTGCTGATCTCGAGCATAGGAAGCGGGAGCTCTTGGACCAGTGGACCCAAGACGCATGGGCACAGACTGTCCCAGAAGTGTGTAAGTATCAGTATCAATTAGTGTTTACCAAAGTCCAGCCTGCGTATGCGATTGTAGGTATGCATAAATGTTTCTTTATCTCCTGTACAGCTGCAGATGAGAGGTCTGCGAACATAGATGCCCATGCCAGCAGGTTGCTAAGGCTGCACCGGGAGGCTGGTGAGTATTGCAGTATTCAGGGCAAATAAATAGAAAGGAGTAGAATGTTAACTGTCAGTAGGTGAAAATGTGTACTGTGTGTAATGAATAAACGAGACATTAGCAGAGTAATGCTGATGCACAGGATATTTATCAATAAAAGTGCCAGTAGCTTTCAGTAAAACTAAAACCCCAGACTGTTGTGTTTACTTTGGTATCTGGTGGTATGAATCTAAATGTGTATAAGTTCTGCACAGCTGCTATGGCTCTGACAGCATGAATTAATTGAGGCTCATCTGACAAAGATTGTGGAGCTGTAACTATATGAAATGTTCCATGCACCAAGATCTGATCCCTGAATAGCAATGTGTAAATGATTATACTGTATCCCCTACAGCAGCGCTTTGTGTTAACCATTGCTTTCCAGATAGTTCTTGTACTTTGTATTAATACTTTGACATATTACAATCTGCCATGCATGTCAGAATTACAAGGTCAGATTGTCCAGCCAAGGGAGTATTAGGCAGGAAACAGTCAAGCAAAAAACAGCAGTTTTTCAATAGCTCATTGTGTTGAAACACAACCTTGTTGCACCTTTTTGCACAAACAGACATGGTTCAAATCCCGGAATTGATAGTAAGCTGTATGCATAATTTCACCCAAGAATATGCAAATATGTGTAGAAACAGTAAGGTAGTGTTAACAGAAATTTCCTCCACAGGTCTGCCAGGTAAGGAAATGTTTTTATTAGCTGTAAGAAGGCTGTACTAATTCACTGTGTACAACACTTCCACTGTCCAACCCCAAGGTTGCAAATAACAGCAAGATAAATACATACACCAAGTGGTTTCTTCCGATAAATGTCCCTCAAGTGTCACACTGTCATGGCTAGTGGTCACCGCTGCCAATACCCAGGGTGACAGAAATCCAGGTGGAGTATGGCAGTAGCACACACAGCATGAGTGCAGGGCATTCCTGTCAGTGTCACATATGTAACCATGAATATGTGAGTATGTGTAGAAACAGTCAGGAAGTGCTAGTAGATATTTTCTCCACAGGTCTGCCAGGTAAGGAAATGTATGTATTAGCTTTAAGAAGGCTTTAGTAATGCACTGTGTACAAACAGTCCACTGCCCAACCCCAGACCATAGGTAGATGAAAAGTGAGGTCATACATGGAGAGTAATGAGTAGAGTAATGAGTAGATCAGTACAGTTGTAAACAATTAAAGCCTATACAGTTATTAACTGACATATCTCTCCCCCACCCTATCTGCACCAATAATTCATACACATAATCAACAGGTATGTTTTTCTCCAAAACTACTGTTGGGACATGTGTCCTATTGCTCTACAAATATTGAATTGTTTGATTATTAATGTTCTCCGTTTAAATACTATCATTGGTGGCTGGTTGCTATCAATGTAACTCGCATGCCGTTATGATGCCTATTGTTGTTCCATTTATGCATGTGTTCTGTTTGCTATGCAACTGTTTCAAATCTGTTGTTTTGGGTTAATTGGATCACCCATGCATGCTGTTAAAACTAATTTTAAAATGTTTTGCTCATGACTAACCAACATGTTTTGTAAAAACTCAACACCATAGCACATCTGGGAAGGCAGATCCTGGCAGATCCACCTGTCCCACCTCATCTGGACATGGCAGCGGGCCCCAGCATGTCTGAAACCCAACCTGGACCTCATTGTCCACTGGTCCTACACTACCTTTAGGTGGAACCGCCTCAGGTGATGGGGCCCATCCCCCCCTCTCAGAGTGGGTGTGGATAGGAAACCGTCACCTGTAGCCAGGTCCATGGTTTGGTGGGTAGCACCATCCAAAAGGAGTTTGATGGACAGGTGCACCAGATTGAAGGCTGCCTGGTGCATCTTGAGGGTCAGCCTGCCCATCCTGTCCAGCCCCCAGCACAGCCACCTTTGGGGCCATAAAGGTGCAGTGGTGACTGCCCATGGGTGGGGACCTCAGTCCCACTGAATTCATTTGGGGGTTCCTGGGTGTCTGATTTCCAACCAGCCTCCCCGCCCAAGGTGTTTACCCCCACGTGTCATACACTGCCCCTGTCTGCTGTCTTGTCTGTCTTCTTACCCAGCTTGCTTCCCCAAATATACCTACTATCCTTCCCCAACATTTCACTCACACCTTAAAAAAAAGGCATTTGTTCCCCCCCAAAAAATTATGTCCCATACATAGCTGTCCATTTCACGTGTCCAAAAGACACATGTAATCTGGTCCAGCTGGCTTGACAACACATTACTGTTGTCCTCACCCCTCTCTCAGGGGTTTGATTGTCCAAAATCACCTCCAAATTCTGTAGAAATTCACAGTTGTTGCTGTAAAAGAAATGGACAGCTATGGACCTTTCCTACACCTGTCCTGCACATCCCTAGCTATCTTTCATACTGTACTTCCCACTGCATGCCCCTTTTTCACCACTTTCCTATCACCCCTTTTTCTTTTCTTTTAAAAAAATGTGCGCAAGCGTAAGTGAAGTTAAAATGGATTAACTGTAGCTTGGCATTGCTTACCATCACGCAAACCCACACAAACCCACTTACAACTGCTTAAAAGTGCCTTATT
Source organism: Protopterus annectens (assembly GCF_019279795.1). Classification (NCBI taxonomy): domain Eukaryota; kingdom Metazoa; phylum Chordata; order Ceratodontiformes; family Protopteridae; genus Protopterus; species Protopterus annectens. The sequence continues at coordinate 1,257,512,651 of NC_056744.1, read as the reverse complement.
CACTCTATATCCATCAGACCTTGTTCTGTCCAGAAACAAAACAGTCAGCGCTACCATGTCTTGAACCCAGGATGCTGTTCTCTACAATGACAGCAAAATACCATTACACCATCTGAACTGTGAGAATCTGTAATCCTTTAACAAACATATCATGCATTCTGGTCATTTAACATTAAGGAAAAAAAAAGCATCAGTTCTAAGTCTCAAACCCATGACCTTGTACACATAGTCAGAGTAATTTACCACTACACCATCTGAGCTGTAAGAACTAATTTTGCTTTTTCAAACATATCATGCAATAGAGGCATACAACATTAGGGAGAAAGCTTTGTGGAATCATTCATGTGTTGTATATAGACATGTACGTATATATATATATATATATATATATATATATATATATATATATGACTTGAAGCATATATATGAACAAGTAGATACATAATATATAGATATACATATATAAATATATAAAGGAAGGAAATATCTATATATAATGCATGTATATATATATATATATATATATATATATATATACATATATATATATATAAAACATGCAGTGCAGTCATACCTCATAACCATCCCTCTCAAACTCTTAGTTCAAGAAACCTGTACAAAGTCTGTAAAATGGGGGAGGGGATGGACCACATATAGGGGCATATTTCAAATATTGCTGTTATAAACAAAGATATTTGCTACAGCAACAGGGTGCGTTCCAGCAGACAATTAATGAAGGATATTAGGATGGAAACTGAAATGTTATGTCATTATTTGCTGACATAAATCATTGGATCACCACAGTGATTTACCAGACAAATACAAATAAATTGTGGAACAGAAGAAAAGTATGGGTGAAACATCTGGACATTCTGTGAAAGTCCAGGCAGTGGAGAGGTATGCTCAGAACCTCTTAGTGTAATGAATCTGGGCAAAGCCTGACAAAGTGGGGGTACAAAGGCAAGAAAATAGGGACATATTCAAAATATGTGAGTAGATAAGCTGAGAAAGTTGATGTAGTAACACAATATGTCCTAACATATATTGACTGAAATATCACAAGTCTGGGATTCAATTGCTTCTCATTAGTTAGTGACCTCAATCCCCACATCATCCCACTGATATGTCAGGAATACATAACAGTTATGGGGACTAGACCAAAGATATTAGCCAGATAACTAGACATCCTATGAATGTGGACATAACACAACATTAGGGAAACTACACTCTGCTACCAAGCAACATACAAACTGCAATCAGACTGACATAACACTACCCAAATCCAGCTCTGGGGCTGTACACATACATTTGCAAATATAAAAGATACTACGGGGATGTAACACTAGTGGAAAACAGACACTGGTGTGAAAGTGCATGCCCATAATCAGTTGCACCACAGTCACAGTGCCATACCATTAAGCAAACTGAACACTACAGTATAATGACTGTGTCAGCAACAATATCCCGTTTGCCACTCACACATTACCCCTACATATACTGCCTTAAGTCCCAGTGTAGTGGGAATGTTGAGGTGTTATGGGACATGTCACAGTCTGCCTGTACAATCATATACAGGCGACAGGGAACCAGAAACTGGAGCAGCATGTACAGTCAGATAGAAAGGGTCCATGACACTCATATTTACCCCTCTCCCAACACAGCCCAAATAACATGTACACACTACACTGCTACATGATCCTGACAGTCTGTTAACAATGGCCAGATATACACAGACTTCTCAAATGTACAGTTTCCCACAGAATGTATAGGCACAGGACTCATATCTATGGGCACCTCCTTGTTACATGTGCGGGGGGCTATGACATAACTGAGATGGTAGCAGGAATGAAGGCAATAAATAATGATACTACATATCACTGCACCTCTTAGTGCATGACATCTGGAGAAAGCCTGACATAATTGGGGGACAGAGGCCCAAACACAGGGGTATATTGGACATACTGCTGTTATAAATTTAGACAGTTGCTGCTGTTACTGGATTTGTTGTCACATATCATTTCTGAGAGATATGAAATCAGCAACACCAATTAATGTTGACATTTACTGACTGCATTCCCCAGAGTATCCTACTGATTAGGCAAAGACAACAACTGTCTGGGGAACAGACCAAACATACGAGCCACACATCTAGACAGTGTCGAGGCCTGTGGACAGTGTAGAGGTATGACCGTAGTCATGTAACAGAATGGAAATCCCCTAACAGCTGCCAAACATGTCACACAGCACTTTATGAAGCACAGTAAGACCAACATGATACTCCCCCACATCAGCGCTGGGCAATTACCCATGTATATTCAAATTTAGCATGCACTACAGGGATAGAACTGTAGTGAAAAGCAGATAGTGGTGCAGAAATGTCCACCCCAAAACATTTTCACCACAGTCACAGCAACATACCAGTACCCAAAATGAACTCCAGAGTAGAACGACTGTCTGAATAAACATTTCCTGATTGCCAGTCACACACTACACTGACATATACTGGCCAAAATCACAGTGTACTAGGAATCCTGAGGTGTTACAGGACATTTCACAGTCTGCCCCTACAAGCATACAGACCTGATAGAATGCCAGCAGCTGTAGCAGCATGCGCAGTCAGATAGGTAAAGGATGTATGGCATTCACATCTGCTACTCTTCCTACCCAGCCAAAGAAACATCTACACAGAACACTGCTACACAATCCTGCCAGTCTGTTCACAATGGCCAGACATACATAACTGTCATATATACAGATTTCCACAGAATTTCCAGGGTGTGGAACCATAATCTTCGCCACTGCCTCATAACATGGCCAGGAGTCTGCTAGGTCACTGGGATGATAACTGGAGTCCATTGGATAATTAATGATATACCATACCTCTGCACCTTCTAGTGCAGGTCATCTGGACAATGCATGACATACTTGGGGGACAGGGGGCCAGACAGAGGCACATATCACACATAATGGTGATACAAACTGAAACAGTAGCTGGTGTTACACGTGTTGTTGTAACATAAACTCCTGAAGGATATGATGTCTGGAACACAAATGGATGTCAACATTTAGTGACTACAATCCTCACATTATTCTACCGACCCCATAAATACAGACATTGTTCGAGGAACCAAACAGACATAACAGGCGAACCTCTGGCCACTCTGTGGACAACGTGCCAGTTGAGAGAAATGTCAGGGGCATATCACTGTCAGATGTCAAGTCACTCAGTAAATGCATGTCCAGATGAACCTTGTTAATCTAGCAACCCTCCATGTGTATAACAGCACTAATGACATACAATCTGTACCCAATTCTGGAGCTTTGTCCCCAATGTTGTTGGGCTGTCTCCACATGTCATGTCCTGTGAGGTATTCCCACCTACTGTCTGTTCATCTATAGCCCCCACACCTCTGTAATGTCCCCTGCACAGGCAATGAAAAAGGGCAGGCCCACATGAAGGATGTCCCATATGTTGTAATTAGCAGCAGTGTCCAGGCCCACACCACAATATTATGTGGCCACCTGCATAGCTGTATGGCCTCAGCAATACCTGACAGGACAACATAAACCCCCTCAAGGTAGGCTAAATGCCTGTGGTGGACAGCAGCAATACACAACTACCATCATAAGTGGAAATAATCGCAGGACGGGCAATGAAGGAACAGGTACCTCATTGGCAGCCATGTCACCTTGTTCTGCACAAGCAAATATGGTCACAGGGGATGTACACTAAGGCTGTCTTTGAGTCCAAACTGGATACATCCACCAAGGCCAATCACTAGGCCTTTCAGGCATGTGTCTGCAATTCCAAAGGCAACATACATATCTGCTCTGTAGTGGTGGTCAATAACACCACATACACATATGCCATAGATATAGGCAACCAGCTGCAGACAGGGGAAGTGTAAACTTCACCCTCTGTCTTCTCATATGTACACATGTGCATGTACAGTACCTGCCCCCTCTCCCTTATGATCAGGAAGCAGGTCTGTAAAGCCCTCTCAAAGGCAACATATAGAGGTTTCCATATGCCTGATACCATTCCTGGCTGCATCCTACATGAATGCAGGCATGGGCTCTCAGACCCATTCTACAGTGTAGTCAACCACAGCCCAAGCACCAGTGTCATCCCATTTGCACAGAGGACAGACAGAAAGTTGATAAAAAACAGGCTATGCATTAGCATGAATGTTCTGAAGGATACAAGTCTGAAACTGAAATGTATGCTATTATGTCATGACAGCAGTCCTCAGTGACATGGCCAAAACCTCAATACTCTCCATTTAATATAATAATAAAATATTAATATGCAATACGAGATAAAAAGATACAGCTCAAATCCCCAAACCAAGGTAGTGTAGTGGTCAGAGTCCCAGGTTTGCATGCAGGTGTATGCAGTTTGAGTACTACAAGAGGCAATCCAATTTTACATAGGAAAGCAGTGTTAAAAGTACTATTTTCATATTAAAATATGTGGTAAGTTAGTTTTGTCACCCAGGGTAGTGTAGCTGGTGTAAAATGGAAGTGTGAGTGCATATAACATGTGAAACCACCCAAGTATACACATGTCCCATACAGTATAGTTGCACCTTGTTACTGTAATTAAAGAACATTTTATATTTTACAAGAAATATATAAAAAATATATATGAAAATATAATATAATATAAATATTACATTATATTATAATAATATATTATAACTATGATAATATAATAATAATAGTATTATAATATAATAATAATAATAATAATATAATATATATATATATATATATATATATATATATATATATATATATATATATATATATATATATATACATATATATATATAGTAAAGGCATATTATAAGAATGAACTGTGAGCAACGGTTAACAATGCTGAGCTATGCTTAGCAGGTTTCAGCATTGCTCAAACATGAATGCTAAGCAGCAGGTAGCTCAGCTAAGTGGATCTGCGAACTTGTAAACATTGCCAAGTGAAGCCTACACAGATTAAGCATCTAAACATTTAACCGTGTGCTGGCATCACTTAGCATCACACAAGCCCACACAAACCTGCTTACAACTGCTTAAAACTGCTTTAATCACTCTGTTTCCATCAGCCACTGTTCTGCCTAGCAACAAAATAATCTGCACTGCTAAGTCTCGAAACCAGGGTCCTATATATCATAGTCAGAGCACTGTACTACTATGCCATTTGATTTGTAAGGATTCCTGATGATTTTTCAAACATATGCAGTAGTGTCATTCAATGGTAGGAAAAAGATTCCATAAAATCAGTCAGGATTTGTATTTATACATATACACATGTGTATATGTATGTATGGAGATACATATATATATATATATATATATATATATATATATATATATATATATATATATATATATATATATATATATACACACACACATATGTTAAAATATATACATAATATAAATAGAGATTTACATATAAAATATATGCCTATATATATATATATATATATATATATATATATATATACATATATATATATATATATATACATATATATAAAGTAAATATATATGTGTGTGTGTGTGTATATATATATATATATATATATATATATATATATAACATGGATTCACTTTATAACCTCGAATTACTGAAATGTCGAATTTCAGTATCTTGAGGCTATAAAGCCGAATGTGAAAAATAGCGAAAGCTCATAATCATGAATTTGAATATATGTCGAATTCGCGGTTATGACCTTATGCTGCGTAATGTCCGGGATTGTGTTTTGATGGTGCGCGGTGCCATGTGTGGATGTAGGTGTTATGTCAGGTAAGTGTTTTCTAAGGGTTGTGAGTGGGAGTTAGAGTGTGTGTGAGTGTGCTGATGTGTTTGATGTGTGTGTGAGGGGTCGGAGAATGTGCGTGTGTGAGTTGGCTTCTGTTTTGTGTTTGTGCGATCTCGGAGTTAGTATATATAAGTAGGGGGGTGTGGGGGGTGCAGCCCCCTGCTTATGTGTGTATGAGTTGTGTATGTATGTAGTTTTGTTTGTTTTTGTTGGGATGTGGCTGTTGCGGTGCATGTGTAGTGATGTGTGTGCGTTTTTTTCGGTGTTTTGACTTTTGCGGTTTTTTTTGTGTCGGTGTTTTGTGGATTCGGTTTTATAGTCTCGAGATACTGAAATTCAACATTTCAGTAATTCGAGGTTATAAAGTGAATCCATAAAATATATACATATATATATATATATATATATATATATATATATATATATATATATATATATATATATATATATACATGCTCATAACATGTAGTGGAGTCATATATCTCAACCATACGTCTCAACCTCTTAGTGCAAGAAATCTGGCCAAAGGCCATCCAAATGGGGGGACAAGGGGCACAAACTAGGGACATATTTTAAATATTGCTCTTACAAATGTAGAATGTTGCCAGAGTGACAGGGTTTGTTTCAGCATGCATGTTCTGAAGGTTTGGAAACTGAAGTGTACATACATTTACATGTACATGCATCATTTACTGTCAGAAATCCTCAGATCATCACAGTGATTTACCAGGGATATAAAAATAATGAATCTGTGGAACAGACCAAAAATATGAGCAATAAACCTGACATACTGCAACAGTCTGGACAGTTGAGAGGTAGGCCCAGAACTCCTTAGTGCAACAAATCTGGACTGAGCCTGACAAAATGGGGGAGAAAGCAATGAAAATAGGGACATATCTGAAATACTGGAGTAGATAAACTGACACAATTGCTGCAGTAATACCCTTACGTCTGCCCTAACATACATTGACTGAAGTAGCGCAAGTGAAACACTCAATTACTTCTCAATAGTTAGTGACTGAAATCCTCACATCATCCCACTGATGTGTCAGAAATACACAACACTTATGGGGGCCAGGCAACAATACATCCTACAAATATCTGGAGATAACATCACATTAGGGAAACTACATTCAGCTGCGAAGCATGTCACCAAGCACCGTCCAAACTACAGTCAGACTGACACAACACTAACCCAATTTCGCTGAGGGGAATTACACTTGTATTGGCAAATATATCAGACACTACAGGGATGTAACAGCACTGAAAAACAGACACCAGTGTGAAAGTGCATACCCACAATCAATTCCACCACAGTCACAGTGACATACCGGTAAGCCAGTGTAACAGTACAGTATAAGGACTGTGTGAACAAAAACATCTCAACATGTTTGCCACTTACACACTACCTCTACAGATACTGGTAAAATTCACAGTGTAGTATGATGCCTGACCATGGTATGGGACATGTCTCAGTCTGCCCCTACAAACATACAGCCAATAGACCACCAGAAACAGGAGCAGCATGCACAGGCAGATAGAAAATGAGTCATAACACATACATCCACCCCCTCCCTACACAGGCCAAATAATATTGACACACTCCACTGCTACATAATCCTGACAGTCTCTCAACAATTGCCAGAAATACACACACTTTTCAACTGTAGAGAATCCCACAGAATGTCCAGGCTTTCCCCACATATATAAGGCCTCTTCCACATAACATGTCTGGCAGTCTGATACATCAGTGGGATGATATCAGGAATGTAGGCACTAAATCATATGCCATACCTATCAACCTCTTACTGCATGACATCTGGACAAAGCCTGACATAATTGTGGGACAGAGCCCAAATACAGGGGCATATTTGAAATATTGCTGCTATAAACTAAGAAAATTGCTGGTGTTAACAGGGTTAGTTGTAACATATCTGTTCTGAGGGATATGAGGTCAGAAATACAAATGGATGTTAGCTGTTACTGACTGCAATCCCCAGAGTATGCTACTGATTTTCCAAAGACAAAAAATGTCTGAGGAACACACCAATCATAGGAATCCAAACTCTGGCCATTGTGTGGATAGCCCTACAGTTGACAGTTATGTCAAACACATAACACTGTCAGAGTTAAAATCACACAGAAACTCCATGTCCACACAAACTGTTAGACTAGCATTAATCCAAATGTATAACAGCAATACTTACATTTTGTCTCTATGTATGGAACATTCTCCCCCATTTTGTTGGTCTGTCTCCACAGTTTTGGTTGTAAGAGGAATTCCCAAATACCCTCCATGATGCTGTTGTTCACACACCTCTATGAAGTCCCCCTTACTGGCAAGGAAAAGTGCCGATGCCCACATGAAGTACTCAATTATAGGAGTGTGTTGCCATACCATTGGCTATATGAATAAGAACACTGCTGTTCTGCATGGAGTTAGCAAGTGGGGGACACTAACTGGCGCAGAGGCCATCAGCTGCTCATGAGCATTACCTACAAAAGGCAAGGTGCAGGAGAGAGAGAGAGAGGGAGAGAGAGAGAGAGAGAGAAGAGAGAGGGAACATGCCAAACATAGGAGTCCAAACTCTGGCCATTGTGTGGATTATAGGTTCATAGGTAGGTACTAGGATATCGGCCCTGGGGCTTATACAAGCCCAGCTAAAAAGGTACCCTGGCTTTTGCCTCCCAAGAAAATAATTTTTCTGTGCCATTGTCAAGCAGAGCCACAGAGGTGATCCCCGGGGTGAATTTCCTATGTCCCATCCAATCATCAAGATTTTTCTTGAAGAGTGCTAATGAGGAGCTTTGTTTTTATTCCAGAGTATGGGAAGTCTCTGGGACAAGAATCTATCCCTCCGGCATGTTCTGTTTATTGTGGTGACAAGGTTTAGGTCCCTAGAGCGTGTAGCTCGGAGGGATTGGGCTTTCTTTAAGTGGAGCATGTCCAACAGCTCTGGGTTTGACATAGCTTTGTATGTTAGGCAGAGATCACCTATGAGTAGGCAATATGTGATGGAGTAAAGCTGGAGTTTTTTGAGATGGTCTGCGTAGGGCATCTGTTTGAGGCTGGTAATCCTCTTTGTGAGGTATTTCTGTGGCCTTTCCAGTTGTTGTAGATGTCTTGTGAGGTACATACCAAAATGGGCGTTGTACTCTATAATGGGTCTAATGAGTGATGAGTAGAGGGGAACAATGACCTCTTTTTTTCTGGATGAGAAACCTTTTGTGATGAGGTGTGCCACATAGAAGGATTTGCTGACTACTGTGGCGATGTGATTATCAAAGGAGAAACTACTGTCCACCTGTGTCCCAAGGTCTCTTATCACACTTTCGGTGTTAAGTATACTACTGCTTATGCTGTAGTTCATGGGTACAGAGTTTTTACCAAAGGGGATGACAATGCACTTTTTGGCATTGAGCTTGAGGCCATGGCTTTGACACCAGGAATCTATCTCAGTGAGGCCCTATTATAGGATGTCCACATTGTTAGGAGTTTCGATTATGGCTCTTGGTTTGCAGTCATCTGCGAACTTTGTTAGCCAAAGACCTTCTGTGTTAGCCTGTACTTCAGAGAAGTTGATACCAAACAGGAGCGGACCCAGGACTGAACCTGTGGTACTCCACTTGTCACTGGTCTAAAGTCGGATTTTCAGTCTGCTACTTTCACAGTGTGGGTTCTGTCAGTGAGCCAGTTGGCAACCCATCTTATGATATCCAGAGTGGGGGATGGTGTCAAAAGCCTTGGCAAGATCTAGATAGGCTGTGTGAACCACCTTACCCTTGTCTATGGCTTTGGTGACTGCTTCAAAGAAGTCTGTCAGGTTTAGGAGACATGATCTGCCTTTTACAAACCCATACTGGGTGGGATCCAGAGTTTGCAGATTACCAATGTCTTTGTTTATAAGTTCCATGATGATACGTTCCATGGCCTTGCAGACCAGGCTCATCAGGCTAATGAGGCAGTAGTTCCCAGGGTCCATGGTGGCTCCCCCTTGTGGAGTGGGATAACCGTTGCTGTGCACCATTCAGCAGGCACAAAGCCTGAGGCGAGGCTATGATTGAACATGGTACTTAGGTGGGGTGCCAGTTCATTCTATAGTTCATGTAGAACGCAGCCTGGGATGTTGTCTGGTCCCATAGATACTGTGTTCTTGGCTTTGGAGTGTGTGGTTTTTACCTGTGCAGCCGTGATTACAGGAACTTTGCATTCTTCTGGTATAGAGATGGGCTCTTTAGGGGGTGAGAGGGGGAATAAAGTTAGCATTGAACCTATCTGCCAGGATGTTGGCAATATCAGTTGGGTCTGTATATTTAGTGCCATTGTGCTGTAACTCAGAGCAGATCTGAGTGTTGCCATTGAGATTCTTGACATAGCTATAGAATGCTTTGTGGTTGTCTTTAGAATCAGTGGCGATTTTGTTTTCATTACTAGCTTTGGAGGATTTTATCAGGGATCACAGCTTCTTACTGAGGCTGACCAGGGAGCTCCCCCACTCATGAGATTTTGCTCTCTTTTGCAAGAGTTTCTTCCTTCTGTTGTACAGTTTGTTTATGGCAGGGGACCACCAGATCGGCTTCCTTTTTTTGGAGGATAGCGTCTTGGTTCTGTTTGGGATAGCATGATCCATGCACTCATGTAAGTGCTTATAAAGTGCAATTGTGTAGGATTCAGTGGTCGTAACTGTATTGTCCAACTGCATGGGTGTCATGAAGTTCACCACTTCTGTCTTAAGAAACATGAAGTTGGCTTTGGAGAAATTTTTTACCATGGTTTCCTTAATGGGGGGGGGAGGCAGGATGTGGATATCTATAGTAATTAGCTTATGGTTGGATTGGACCAATGAGGTACTGACTTCAGGTGTGGAACACCAGTCACTCATATTGGTAATGACTAGATCTAGTATATTGTTGCCCCTGGTGGGGGTGTGGATAAGTTGATCCAGGGCATTGCAGTTTATGAATTCCAGAAAGCGTTGAGCAAAGGAGTTGGTACATGAGTAGTTTTCCCAGTTAATGGTGGGGTAGTTGAAATCGCCCATTATTAGGGTGTTTGGTTAAACCCTAATATTTTCCAGTACATCAAGAAAAGAGGAGTGTGAATCCTGGGGCATGGTGGGTGATCTGTAGCAAGCTACAATTTGGATTGCAATTTTGCCCAGAGTTAGTTGCACTTGGATAACCTTGGCTGCATTATGCTGAGCAACTAGCCTGGAGGTGTGGATATCCTTAATAAATATGGAAACGCCTCCACCTTTGGAGTTCCGGTCCAGGTTACATGGCTGAAAAGTGTGGTATGAGTTATAGCCTGGTAGTGCAGGGCTGCTATCTGCAGCCTTGAACCAGGTCTCAGTCACTGCACAGATATCGATGTTCTCCATTTTAAGGAGTGCCTTGAGTGAGTGCATTTTGAGATTTAGACTTCTAGCATTGAATAGCATCACCTTCAGTTTTTTCTTGCCTGTTCCTGTTACGGTGGTGAATTTGTCATTTGAACATTGCCTAAAAAAGGCACTATAGGGGCGGCAAGAACCTTAGCCAGTATCTGGAATCCCAGGGGTGACAGGTGCAGGCCATCTCTGGCAAAGCATCGCGGTCTGTCGACCAAGTCATCCCAGGCAGACAGATACTGGATCCCTTTAGAATGGCACCAGAAGCTTAGCCAATTTTGAAGTCGATCATTTTGTCCTTGTACTGCGGCATCATTCTGGGTGATGGCAGAATGCTACTCAGGGCTAGAGTCATACCTGTCTGGGCTACAAGATCAGAGAGCTCTTCCATGTCTCTTTTCATGTAGTTCATTGAGGTACGTCTCAGGTCGTTCACACCAACATGGAGAATGACAGAGTCATATTTGTACTTGTTGTGGAGTGAACTGAGTGCGTGGGTTATGTGGCAGATCCTGGCATCTGACAGGCAGCTGACAGTAACCTTCTCCTTGTTTAACCTGGTGAGTGGGACATCAGTGTGCCTGACTATAGAATCGCCTATGACTAGTGTGTTGGGTACGTTGTTTTGCCTTATTGTTTGTGGTTGTGTGGTGCACTGAGTCTGCATGCTATGTGTCATTTGGGTTGTGTTGGGGAGGTTTCTTGCATTTCTGCTTTGGAAGTCTCTGTTGCTTGAGCAGATTATTATTGAGAGCCTCCGTGAAAGTTTTAGCCCTACAGTTGACAGTTATGTCAAACACATAACAGTTTCAGAGTTAAAATCAGACAGAAACTCCATGTCCACACAAACTGTTAGACTAGCATTAATCCAAATGTATAACAGCAATACTTACATTCTGTCCCTATGTATGGAACATTTTCCCCCATTTTCTTGGTCTGTCTCCACAGTTTTGGTTGTAAGAGGAATTCCCAAATACCCTCCGTGATGCTGTTGTTCACACACCTCTATGAAGTCCTCCTCACTGGCGAGGAAAAGGGTCAATGTCCACATGAAGTACTCAATTATAGGAGTGTGTTTCCATGCCATTGACTATATGAGTAAGAACACAGCTGTTCTGCATGCAGTTAGCATGTGGGGGACACTAACTGGTGCAGAGGCCATCAGCTGCTCATGAGCATTACCTACCAAAAGCAAGCAGCGAGAGAGAGAGAGAGAGAGAGAGAGAGAGAGAAAGGATATAACCACCTATACTTTGTCAAACAAGTAAGCATGTAATGGACTGCAGTGGGGGTATGTAAGAGTGGAAAATAGGAAGTTTAACATATATGTCCCAACAAGACTTGCTGTAATGATATATTGCTAAGCAGAACCTATGGCCATAGCATCTGGGCCTGTCAGCAGTGACATAGATCATAGGTCAAGCCGCTTAGTCACCCCAGGGAAGGGTGGCTCACATGTGACTACTACTGGAGTGTGTGTTGAACAATACTGACTGTGACAATGCTAGGCCAGCTACTGGGATATCATACATACCCATATCTTACTTGTGAATACAACTATGATATACTTGTTTGTCTCAGAAATGTGAGAGACCTATACATGGTATTTGCATAGTAAAGTACTGTTGCAGACGTGTGTGTTGAACTGCATGTGATATACTGAGCTCATACCATTAAACTGTCCAGTGTTATGCACACTGACCATATGTGTGCCTCATATTTGTAGTCATTTACTCATAGAGTTGTGTTATTGTTGTTGTTGTGTCTTTCGGCTTTTCCCGGTTAGGGGTCGCCACAGTGGAACTCCGGTCCGCTAATGATTGGCAGTTGATTTTTACGTGCTGAGTTGCCAGCCCTAACGCACAACCTTCAATGAACGTACGCCCATTCACACATGCCTCCACGCAGAAGACGCTCTAGCTGAGAGTCGAACCGGTCAGCATCTTACTGTGAGGTGACAATGCTACCACAGCACCACCACCGCTACTCATAGAGTTGTGTTATGTCTGACAAATCTTATGTCTGACAAATCATTGGCAAATCTGTGAAGATTGACATTATAACAGCTCCTTCTTTTTGTTCTAGCTGTTCCTGTTAGGGGTCGCCACTGTGGACCATATGTTGCCATGTCTGCCTGTCTTCTGCATCTTGCTCTGTCACACCAACCACCTGCATATCCTCTCTCACCACATCCAGAAACCTTATCTGAGGCCTTTCTCTTTTCCTCTTACCTGGCAGCTGTATCCTTACCATCCTTTTCCCAGTATACTCAGCATCCCTCCTCAGCACATGTCCAAACCGATGTAATCTTGCCTCTCTGGCTTTGTCTCTAAACCGTCCAACATGGGGTATCCCCCTCATATACACATTGCTAATCCTGTCGACTCTCGTCACACCCAGTGTAACTCCTAACATGTGTAACTCTGCCATGTCCACTTCTGACTCCTGCCTTTTTGTCAATGCCACTGTCTCCAACTCATAAAACATAGCTGGTCTCACTACCCTCTTGTAGACCTTCCCTTTCACTTCTACTGGTACTCATCTGTCACAAATCATTCCTGACACACTTCTCCACCCTCTCCATCCTGCCTATACTCTCTTCTACATATGTTCTCCACAGTCAACATTACTCTGAAATGTTGATCCCAATCATTTAAACTCATACACCTTTGCCAAATCTACTCCTTGCATCTTCAGCATTCTGCTATCCTCCCTCTCATTCACACACAGATATTCTGTCTTAGTCCTGATGACCTTCATTGCTCTCCTCTCCCAAGCATATCTCCACCTCTGCAGGGTCTCCTAAATCTGTTCCCTACTCTCAATACAGATCACAATGTCATCTGCAAACATCATAGTCAACGGGGACTCCTGTGTGTTCTTGTCTGTCAACCTGTCCATCACTATTGCAAATCAGAAAGGGCTCACAACTGATCCCTGATGTCATCCCACCTCCACCTTAAATGCATCCGTCACTCTCACCGCAGACCTCACCAGTGCCACACCACCCTTGTACATATCATGTACCACTCTTACATAAATCTCTGCCACTCATGACTTCCTCATACAATATCACAACTGCTCTCTAGGCACCCTGTCATACACTTTCTCTAAGTCCAGAAGGACACAAAGCAACTCCTGACCTTCTCTGTACTTGTCCATCAACATTCTCAGAGCAAACATCTCATCTGAAGTGCTCTTTCCTGGCATGAAACCATACTGCTGACCACTACTCATCACCTCCCTGCCTAACCTAGCTTCAACTACTCATTCCCATAACTTCATGCTGTGAATGATCTGTGTTATCCCTCTGTAGTTACTACAGCTCTGCACATCAAACTTATTCTTAAAACGGTACCCAAACACTTTCTCGCCACTCCTCATGCAACCTCTCACTTTCCAAGATATCATTAAACAATCTGGTTAAAAACCCACTGCCATTTCCCCTAAACACCTCCATGCTTCCACGGGTATGTCATGTGGACCAATAGACTTTCCAGTATTCATCCTGTTCATAGCTATCTTTACTTGCTCTTTGGTAAGCCATTGCATGTCCTGATTCAGTACACCTACATCATCCAACCTTCTCTCTCTCATTCTCTTCATTCATCAGGCTCTCGAAGTACTCTGTCCATCTGCTTAACACAGCCTCCTTACTTGTGAGTACATTTCCCTCATTATACTTTATCACCCTTATTTGCTGCACATATTTCCTAGCTCAGTCCTTCTGTCTAGCCAATTGGTACAAGTCCTTTTATCCCTCATTAGTGTCCAACCTGTCATACAACTCTTCATATGCCTCAACCTTAGCCTTTTCCACCTCTCTCTTTGTCATGCACCTCATCCCCTTATACTCCTGTCTACTTTCCTTATCTTTCTGACAATTCCACTCCTTCTTCCCCAACCTATTTCTCTGTATACTGTTCTGTACTTACTCAGTCCTCCACCAGGTCTCCTTGTATGCCTTTCTCCATCCACATGTCACACCAAGCACCTTTCTAGCTATCTCCCTTACTAGCTCTGCTGTACTTACCCAGATATTTTACTTGATATATTTTCTTCTCTTACTAATGTATAACTGACATTGTCTTTTTACCTGTGTTCTATATCTTCTTTTACCTGGAGTGTTTTATTCATTTCTTGTTATATTACTATGCTCAGCATACATGATGTAACCTGTTTTGTGTAGTATGCTGGATGTACTGTAAATGACATTGTCTTTTACCTATGTTCTATATCTTCTTTTATCTGGAGTGTTTTATTAATTTCTTGTTGTATTACTATGCTCAACATACATGATGTAACCTGTTTTGTGTATTATGCTGGATATACTGTATTTGTATAACTTGATGCCAGAGCTTTTCTCCCTGGGCCTTCATTGAAAATGGACCTGGTCCAGTCGGAATTTCCCAGTTAACAAATGTAAAATAAATAAAATAAATAAATATTTGGTAAATTTTCACTGCCACCCAGTGCCTGTCTTAACTCTTCCCTGAACTCCACCTCACAATCACCCTTTTCCAGTTCCCACCATTTGGTCCTTGGTGCTGCCCTCACACTTCTCCTCTTCTTGATCACCAACGTCATCTTACAGACAAACATTCTATGCTGCTTAACTACACTTTCACCTGTCACCTCTTTACAGTCTCCAGTCTCCTTCAAACTGGCCCTCCTACATTGGATATATTCCACCTGTGTGCATCTCCCTCCACTCTTGTATGTTACCCTATGCTCCTCCCTGACGTTATAGTACGTATTCACCACGGTCTTGTCCATCCTTTTTGCAAAATCCACTACCATCTCACCATCTACATTCCTTTTTAACACCATACATACCCATCACTTCCTCATCCCTTCTGTTCCCTTCACCAACATGCCCATTGAAATCTGCTACAATCACCACTCTCTCACCCTTGGGTACAGTCATCACCATGTCATCCAACTGACTTCACATTTCCTCTTTCTCATCCGTCACACAACCAACTTGTGTAGCATATGCACTAACAGCATTCATCATTACACCATCAATTTCCAGCTTCATAAACATCACTCTAGCAGACACTCATTTCATCCTCCAAAAACACTCTTGACATACTGTTCCTTCAGAATAACCCCTACCCCCTTTCTCCTCCCATCCACACCTTGATAGCACAATTGTAACCTGCCTCTGGCACACCTAGCTGTACTCCTCTTCCATCTGGTCTCTTGCACACACACAATATATCAACCTTCCTCTGGCCATCATATCAGCTAGCTCTGACCCTATACCAGTCATACTGCCAACATTAAAAGTTCTTACCCTCACTACCACACTCCTAGCCTTTCTCCTGTCTTCCTGCCATATGAGTGTTGGACATCCTCCAGGGTATGTCTGTCAATGCAAAGGCTACTGTGCTATTGAATGACTCAAGTTTGTTACAGTAATATTAAGACAGTGTCACTAATTTTGTCCCATTGCCCCCCATGTATGTGTGGCATCCTACAGATGTCCTGCTCTAATGGGTTAAGAGGGATGGCTAGGCAGCAAGAGTGTGAATATGGTGTGCCATACCAACATAGAACAGAAATGTATATTAGGTATTACCTGTGCACATGTCAGTGTGAGTAGGTATACCTGGCTGCCTCATAACAACAGACAAGGGATGCAAAATGTCAGTTAAATAAGCTGTACATGTTGTACACGTGTGTAATCTTAGTTACTGTGCATCCAACAGAGTGACATTTCTACAGCTACTGGTTGTTGCATTGCCCTGACACAGCCATGGTACTACAATAAGCATGATTACCAGTTTCAAATTGGAGAGGTGTCCAACTGTGTTATGACTTTGTGTCTATGCCTACTACAAACAACTATATGAACACCTACATAGCTGTATGGACTCAGCAATACCTTACTTGAAAAACCTGCCTCCACCACAGTAGAGTAATCCCCTCTGCTGGACAGCAGCAATACACAAACCACAAACTTGGTCCCTATATTGGCTGTACAGGGCAAAGTAGGAGCAGGCACCAACTTGGCATCAAGTCAGCCTTTGTCTGAACAAGCATATAAGGTCACAGGTGGATTATTGTAAGGCTATGATTAGAAATTGGACACATCCACCAAGGCCAGTCACAAGGCCATCTTCACATATGTCTGCAATCTCAGAGGCAACAAGCCAACCCACTCTGTAATGGTGGTCAGTCAGACCAGATACACCCACAATGTAGCTATAGCCAAACCTGCTGCAGATAGGTTTAGGGCAAACATCACCCCCACTGGCTCAGCATCACTATAGGTGGATATGCACAGCACCCGCACCCCTCCCCTCATCACCAACCACTCAGGCAACAAACATAAGTATCCATGGAACCTGATAACATCCCTGTCCGCATCCTACATGAACTCAGGCATGTGCTCCAAGCTCCATTACACACTGTAGTCACACTAAGCTTCGGCACCATCCACACCCCATCCACATGGAAGATGACCATTGTCATCCCTATACACAGACAAGAATGAGGAATAAAGGATTATGCAATTAACTGGCCCTCATTGGGAGGAATATGACACATCAGGACCAGGAGTACAATGCAAGCTGATACTGTGCTGATATATTACAGGGGTATGGTGTAGTTGTGAGTGGTGGCTACTGGTATTCAATGTACATGTGCAGCTTCTGTACATACTGTTGTCAAATATATGAGGTCCTGTGATGTGTTTCCCTGTTTATGTCTTCCAGGTGCAATGTTGCATCAGCGAAGGTCAACATTCTCAGTGGCTGAGACAAATATAAATATTAGAAGCCATGCTACAGAACCATGCCATAATGTTTGGCTGGAGCAAGCAAAATCTGCGTGAGATGACCACCCTGTGGGATGACCTTGTCCACAGGGTAAACTATGTCAGACTGCATGCACGTACATATTAGCAGGTCCGGCATTGTGCAATTGACCTCATAAGCCATGCCTGGCAAAGGGCTGCTGCAGTGGCCAGGGACTGCACAGCCACAGATGGGGGCCCAGCCATACAGACCCCACTGACACCCACCGAGGAGCTCCTCGCCAACCTTGGGGCACCCATCCCAGTACATCATGGTACAGACCCCCACATGCTGGATGTGGGTGGCACCCAGACAATGGACGAGGAGTGTGCAGGTAAGGCCCCAGTAGATATTACTAGACTAGTGTAGCACATATACCTGTATCTGTAGAGGTATTTACATGCATGTCTCAAGTCAGTTTTGCAGTTGTGGAAGAGGTTTTCTAATGCACAGAAGTGCACATGTATGGTGAAGGACAGCAAATTGTGTAGTATTGGGGGTTGTACTGTAAATGTGCAGACATGCTGCATCCATCCTGTACCAATGCCACATGTGAGTCTGCTGAGACTACCTCTTTCCTACAACTACCTATGTCCTTCTGTTCTGCATGTAGGACAGCAGCCTGAAACTGGTGAGTATGGAATTGCTCTGTTGTAGTTTGCCAATACCCCAGGCATATGAAGGGCATGCAATTTACCATGCACACAACTGTCACTCATAGCCATATTGCTTTATGTGCATGTTCTCTTGTGGTGGGTTAACTGCATTGCATCACAGTGGTCACCACAGGACCCTATCTGAAGAGAATGTAACATTCCTGTAGCATACCTCACAACCTGTCAGTGCAAGACTTGTGGACAGAGAATAACAAAATGGGGGGACAAACACCCTAAGTTAGGGACATGTGTGAAACATTCCTCTTATACAGTGGATATAAACAGTGTACACACCCATGTTAAGATGCCAGGTGTATATGATATATACAAATTGAGACCATACTATGTCAGTCCATACCTTTTCCAACATTTAATGTGACCCATAACATGAACAATACACTTGTAAAACTAACCAATCTGTTGGGCACCAAATATGGAGTATACAAACTTTACAATAACCTGGCTGTATATGTGTGCACACCCTTCAAATAATATTTTATTGCAGCAGCTTGTGATTTACTGACAGCATTTAGTCTGCTTGGGTACACACCTGCCACCAAGAAAAGGCCCTCTGGGTAACACCAAATAACAGTCTTCTGTCCAAGTAGGATATTCATGACATTTGCTCGGTTGCTTGCAACAGCAGCAGCCATGGCTTGCAGACAGCTTACAAAGCAGCAAAGAGATCTCACATTTGAAAGGTATCAGTCAGGAGAAGGGTACAACAACATTACCACAACACTGCATACACCATGGAACACAATGGGGACAGTCATCAAAAGGTGGATTAAATATGGGACAAGAGTGCTGTTGAAAAGAACCTGATGTCCCTCCAAAACTGATGAAAAGACTTGTCAAAATCTGGACAGTGAGGCTGCCTGTAGACATACAGCAACACTGAGGGAGTTGCAGGAATCTCTTGCAAGTACTAGTGTTGTGAATTACATGTGAGAACAATCTCCCATATTCTGCATACGTCTAGCCTATGGGGTAGGGTCAGAAGATGGAAGCATTTCTTTGCACCAAAAAACACCCAGGGATGGATACAATTTGCAGTACAGCATGTCAAGTCTCCCAAAGGCATGTGTGAAAATGTGTTATGGTGTAATGCGACTATGGATCGACCCCACAGCCACAATACCAAAGGTATGTGTGGTGCTCAAGCAACACCTCTCTTCACCTGAAGAACACCATCCCCATGGTGAATCATACTGGTGGCATTGGCTTGCTGTGGGGATGCTGTTCCAAAGCTGGAAGTGGGCCTGTAGTCATGGTGGTGGCAATTCTGTGCAGTTCCAAATAGCACTCACGTCTGGCCCCAAATCCATCAGGCATCTGCAAGAATGGTGAGGATGGAGAGGAGTGTCAGCCTTCAACATGACAAAGACCCAAAGCATACATCCAAAGCTACCTAAGAATGGTTCCACCTGAACACACTCATGGTTATGGATTGGCCCAGCCAGAGCCCTGATCTAAACCCGATAAAAGAAACCCAGTGTGACCTGACGAGGGCTGTGTACATGAGCTGCACTTGCAATCTGACAGAGTTGGGGGACCTTTGCAAGGAACAGTTGCCAGATAGTGCCAAGTCAAGATCTGTCATGCTGATAGACACCTTCCCAAGAAGAGTGAATGCCGTAAGTCACTTACAAGGCGCTTCAAAAAAGTATCATTTTAAGGGTGTGCACCCTTATGCAACCACCATATTTTATTTGTTATATTTTACATGTAACACATTTGTTTATCTATTGGATTGCACAGGTCACATGTCACATGAAAGGTGGGTAATATTTTTAAATGCATTATTGCGGTCTCATTTTATATATTACAAGAACATGGCATGTTAACAGGGGTGTGTACACTTATCATATCCACTATAAGTTTAGAAGGTTGTACATTTACTGCTGGTTTGGAGGTCTGAAACTCAAATGTATGTCATTAATTAGTGATGTCACTCCTCAGATCATCCCAGTTATGTATCAGACAAACACATTGGTTATGAGAAACAGAGCAAACATATTAGCCAGACATCTACACATTATGTAAGGATCTGTACAGTCGTGAGGTATGTTCTGTAGTAGTTGCCACTGTGCTATACAGGTCAATAGCAATGATGTGTACATGGGTGCAGTCAGTGCTGGGGAAGGGCCATCACCTACTAACACTACTCACGTATCCCCGAGCTTTATATTGTTAGTTACATGGAGTAAAACTGGCTGCAATGCATGATGTTGAGTGCTGTGTGTCATACATGTCACCATTTGGGTAATGTCAGGTCTGTGTAACAGACTTGTTCCACCTCACTTGTAAGTGTTTGTGTGTGTGTGTGTGTGTGTGTGTGTGTGTGTGTGTGTGTGTGTGTGTGTGTGTGTGTGTGTGTGCGCGCATGTGTGTATGCATGTGTGTGTGCATGTGTGTACCAGCCAACCTTAAAGTGCAGATATTAATGTACATATGTTGTCTTCCCCTCACAGGTGGCGATGGGGTTCAGGGTCCATCCCACTTGGTAACTGATGTCAGTGGCTCTGCAGACTCTGACAATGATGATAGGAATAGTAAGGTACAGGTGGGGTTGTCAGGGGCTGAATCTGTGCCATTGGTTGGTATCCAACTGTTGTCCACACCATCCTCGCAAACAGTGACAATACCCACACATACCCTGTAACCACATGCCACAGATGATGGACAGATGGAAGGTGTTGGCATGGAATAGGCTAGTGTAGCATCTATGGCAGGTGTGAGTGTAGACACTGGCCATAGCCAGAGTGCAGGCAACATCCCATACAGGCGGATGGACAGAGGTGCTCGCAGGAGGACTGCTGCTCATCAAGCCACTGTTGCAAGTGCCACAGCAGGTGTCACCAGACACATGTTTTGGGCTGTCATGTTTGCAAAGGCATGTAGTGAATGCAACACCAGACAAATACTCAGGGTGATCGATGCAACTCTTTCTGATTTACATGGCAACATATATGACCTTTTCGCGGCCACCCATCAAAATACTGAGGTCATGAATAGACAGTGGGATGAGACCTTGCAATCCTTGACCGTGGCATGTCTGTGCTAGAGTGTGTGGTGGGAGATGGGCATCGACAATGGATGTAGGTTAGCACCAACAACAGCTGAGAGTTTACAGGACCGTTCATCTTCACACTCCCATAGTGGCTGTGACACCAGCACTACCGAAGGGGGGTTGCTGTTCACATCACACCAGAGCTTGCCTTGGGCACATGGTCCTGGCCATTCCTGTCAGGGACACAGATTCAGCAAACAGCAGTCACCATCAGGAAGCAGTATTGCATCTGGCCCTGGGCCTGGTGGTGCCAGTGAGACCCCTGGCAGGACCAGTTCTTATGTCCGTGTCCAAAGACGGTGAACTGGACAATCTACCATGTACGGTCCAAAACTGTCCAACATACCCCTGTGTAGGGCAGCCACATGGCATGACTGTGTGCATACATGCATCACACACATCTGTATCACAGGCAGGTTACCTCCAGACATGCGCAGCACCTCTGCACAGCCCATCTATTGGATACCCCTCCAAACACACACACACACACACACACACACACACACACACACACACACACACACACACACACACACACACACACACACACAAACACATGATGTCAACTGTATGGCCAAGCCTAAGCCTCTGGCAAGCACACACCACACCCTGTGCATATGATGATCCCTGTCATCCATACCATGAATGCAGGGACATGCTGATATGGGCCTGATGCATGGGGTGAATATAGTACAGTGTAGCTATGTAGTACTGTGTAAGGTGCTGTTTGCTTGCATTTGTTGTGGGTACACATACAGGTGTATGTACCTTATTAGCCAGGATGAATTATTGCTGTTAGTACCACTGACTAAATGTAGTCTGACATGCTGTCTTCTGTTTGTGTTCCAGGTGTCTGTGTGTCTGCAGGCTGTGGCCCTGCACACATTACCAAGAGGGAGTATGCAGAGTGGAAATACAATGACCGTGTCATAGGCAAGGTACAGATTTATATGTACATATACCAGGTGTGTATGCATGCAACAGTGTGTGAAGTACACTGCTGTCAGACATTGTGACCTTGCATACATACTCCTTGTCACAGACAGGTAGCCTTCAGACATGTCACCTCAGTATTGTGTAGTACCACAGGCTCATACATACAGAACAGGTTACTGCAGTACAGTCAGCAGGTCCCCCTCACAAGTGTAGCTATTACATTAACTGAAACATATTCACCTGTCAACACATGTTGGCTCTGCCATTTATTTCCCATCCACTCAATCCTGATGCAGTTGGTGAGGGCATGCATGATAGTGTGTATGGCAGGTTTGTGGTATGTATTCCTGAGTTCACAGGATGGAACAGGGAGACAAAATGGTGTATCCTTTGCATACACACAGTAAGGAATGACACAGGGAATGTGCATACAGTAACACAAACACAGTTGGCAATAGGCAGATTAGTAAACCTACATATCCACTTTGATGTACTATAGTACTACATGCACATGACATGCCCCACATAGATTATATGCATGGGACATAACCCATTACCTCTTACAAGATGTAATGTTGTGAATGCCTTTATGGATGGTGAGATAACCCACCAGAAATAGCATCTGGAGTCATGTATTGCTCCTACAAACTTGGACAAGTGATGGGGTAGTAGACGTTGTATCAGCATGATGTTTCAGTCAGATATGATATCTGATGCTGGCATTTGTGTCACTACATTCACTGTGGCTAATATGGCAACAGTATCACATACATGGGCATTGTTAAGGGATACAGGCGACATATAGTTTGCAAACATCTGGATATTCCATAGAGATCTGTACAGAGGACTGGTATGGCCTGTATAATGGTTTAACATGCTGCATGTGAGGCAGATGACATTACCACGCTATATAAAGTAATGCCATCGGGAGGTGGTAAACAGGCGTGGATGGTACACACATCAAAATGGCATAAGCCAAACAGGATATGATCCCCACCCAAACACACACACAGTTGCCAGTATTGAGATGAGAACCCCTACCTATCTTATTACTACTATAGTGTTATGCAGTTATCTGATGCACCATGGAGCTTATATGATTTCACTTAGTCCCAAGGTACTTCTAAGGTGAATGACATCAACAAGCCTAGTAAAATAGGGTGATTGGAAGTGTACAGGGTGGTACACAACTCAAAATGGTATAATCCACACAGTGTATGATTCTCATATAAACACATACACACTGTTGCCAGTATTGAGATTAGAACTACCAATCTAGTTATTTCTACTATACTGTTATAGAGTTATCAGATGCGCCACAGAGTTTATATGATTTCACCTTGTCCCAAGGTACTTCTAAGGGGAATCACATCAGCAGGCCTTGTAAAGCACCACAGTCACAGCGCCATACCAGTAAGCAAACTGAACACTACAGTATAATGACTGTGTCAGCAACAATATCCCGTTTGCCACTCACACGTTACCCCTACATATACTGCCCTAAGTCCCAGTGTAGTGGGAATCTTGTGGTGTTACGGGACATGTCAGAGTCTGCGTGTACAGACATATACAGGTGATAGGGAACCAGAAACCAGAGCATCATGTACAGTCAGAAAGGGTCCATGACACTCATATTTATCCACCTCCCTCATCATCATCTTTTGGCTTTTTCCATTAGGGGTCGCCACAGCGGATCCCCTCTTTCCATTTCTTCCTATCCTCTGCATCTTGCTCTGTCACACCAACCGCCTGCATGTCCTCTCTCATCACGTCCATAAACCTTATCTTAGGCCTTCCTCTTTTCCTTTTACCTGGCAGCTCCATCCTTAGCATCTTTTTCCCAATATACCCATCATCCCTCCTCAGCACATGTCCAAACCAATGCAATCTCATCTCTCTTGCTTTGTCTCCAAACTGTCCAACATGAGCTGACCCTCTAATATACTGATCCCTAATCCTATCCATCCTAGTCACACCAAGTGCAAATCTTAACATCTTTAACTGTGCCACATCCAGCTCTGACTCCTGCCATTTTGTCAATGCCATATAACATAGCTGGTCTCACTACTCTCTTGTAGACCTTCCCTTTCACTTTTACTGGTACACGACTGTCACAAATGCCTCCTGACACTCTTCTCCACCCATTCCACCCTGCCTGTACTCTCTTCTTCACCTCTCTTCCACATTCACCATTACTCTGAACTGTTGATCCCAAGCACTTAAACTCGTCCACCTTTACCAACTCTACTCCCTGCATCCTCACAATTCCTCTACCCTCATATATTCTGTCTTAGCCCTGCTGACCTTCATTCCTCTGCTCTCTAGAGCATATCTCCACCTCTCCAGAGTCTCCTCAACCTGATTCCTACTCTCACTACAGATCACAATGTCATCTGCAAACATCATAGTCCACGGGGCCTCCTGTCTGATCTCATCTGTCAACCTGTCCATCACCACTGCAAATAAGAAAGGACTCAGAGCTGATCCTTGATTTAATCCCACCTCCACCTTAAACGGATCTGTCACTCCCACTGCAGTCCTCACCACTGTCACACTACCCTCGTATATATCCTGTACCACTCTTACATACTTCTCTGCCACTCCCGACTTCCTCATACAATACCACAACTCTTCTCTTGGCACCCTGTCATATGCTTTCTCCAAGTCTACAAAGACACAATGCAACTCTTTCTGACCTTCTCTGTATTTCTCCAATAACACTCTCAGAGCAATCTGCATCTGTAGTGCTCTTTCCTGGCATGAAACCATACTGCTGATCACTAATCATCACCTCCCTTCTTAATCTAGCTTCTACTACTCTTTCCCATAACTTCAAGCTGTGACTGATCAATTTTATCCCTCTGTAGTTACTGCAGCTCTGTACATCACCCTTATTCTTAAAGATAGGTACCAAAACACTTTTTCTCCACTCCTCAGGCATCCTCTGACTTTCCAAAATTTCATTAAATAATCTAGTTAAAAATTCCACTGCCATTTCTCCTAAGCACCTCCATGCTTCCATTGGTATGTCATCTGGGCCAACAGCCTTTCCATTCTTCATCCTCTTCATAGCTGTCCTTACTTTCCCCTTGCTAATCTTTTTCACTATCCCCACATCATCCAACCTTCTCTCTCTCTCATTCTCTTAATTCATCAGCCTCTAAAAATACTCTTTCCATCTACTCAACACACTCTCCTCTCTTGTGAGTACCTTTCCCTCACTATCCTTTATCACCCTTACTTGCTGCACATCTTTCCAAGCCCTGTCCCTCTGTCTAGCCAATTGGTACAGGCCCTTTTCTCCCTCTTTAGTGTCCAATCTCTCATACAACTCTCCATATGCCTTATCCTTAGTTTCACCACCTCTCTCTTTGCCATGCACCTCATCTCCTTATACTCATGTCTACTTTCTTCATCTCTTTGACAATCCCACTTCTTCTTCGCCAGCCTCTTCCTCTGTATACTCTCCTGTAGTTCCTCATTCCACCACCAGGTCTCCTTGTCCTCCTTCCTCTGTCCAGATTTCACACCAAGCACCTTTCTAGCAGTCTCCCTTACTAGTTCTGCTGTAGTTACCCAGCTATTCGGTAACTCTCTACTTCCTCCCAGTGCCTGTCTTAACTCTTCCCTAAACTCCACTTCACAGTCACCCTTTTTTAACTTCCACCATTTAATCCTTGGCACTGCCTTTACACTCCTCAACCTCTTCTTGATCACCAATGTCATCCTACAGACCACCATTCTATGCTGCTTAACTGCACTTTCCCCTGCCACCACTTTACAGTCTTCAGTCTCCTTCAGACTGGCCCTCCGACATAGGATATAATCCACCTGTGTGCATCTTCCTCCACTCTTGTACATCACCTTATGCTCCTCCCTCTTCTTAAAACGCGTATTCACCACAGCCATGTCCATCCTTTTTGCAAAATCCACAATCATCTGACCTTCTGCATTCCTCTCCTTAACACCATACCTACCCATCACTTCCTCAACCCCTCTGTTCACTTCACCAACATGCCCATTAAAGTCCGCTCCAATGACTAGTCTCTCACCCTTGGGTACACTCACCACAACTTCATCCAACTCACTCAAAAATCCTCTTTCTCATCCATCGCACACCCAACTTGTGGAGCATATGCACTAACAACATTCATCATTACACCATCAATTTCAAGCTTCATAAACATCACTCTGTCAGACACTCTCTTCACGTCTAAAACACTCTTGGCATATTGTTCCTTTAGTATAACCCCTACCCCATTTCTCTTGCCATCCACACCATGATAGAACAATTTGAACCCATTTCCTAAACACCTGGCCTTACTTCCCTTCCATCTTGTCTCTTGCGCGCACAATATATCAACCTTCCTCCTCTCCATCATATCAGCTAGCTCTTTTCCTATACCAGTCATACTGCCAACATTCAAAGTTCCTACCCTCACTGCTGCACTCCTAACCTTCCTCCTCTCTTCCTGACTTCGGGCATGCCTTCACCCTCCTCTTCTACTTCGGCCAACAGTAGCCCAATTTCTGCAAGCACCCTGTTGGCTAACAGTACTAGTGGTGGTCGTTGTTAACCCGGGACTCGACCGATCCGGTATGGAAATATGAAATTTTTGCACCATAAGTTATGTGGCAGAATTTTTATGCCGGATGCCCTTCCTGATGCAACCCTCCCCATTTATCTGGGCTTGGGACTGGCACAAAGAAATGCACTGGCTTATGCATCCCCAGTGGCTGGGTTATTTACCCCCCTCCCTATACAGCCCAAATAGCATGTACACACTACACTGCTACATTATCCTGACAGTCTGTTAACAATGGCCAGACATACACAGACTTCTCAAATGTACAGTTTCCCACAGAATGTATAGGCACAGGACTCATATCTATGGGCACCTCTTTGTTACATGTCTGGGGGGCTATGACATAACTGGGATGGTAGCAGGAATGAAGGCAAAAAATAATGATACTACATATCACTGCACCTCTTAGTGCATGACATCTGGAGAAAGCCTGACATAATTGGGGGACAGAGGCCCAAACACAGGGGTATATTGGACATCCTGCTGTTATAAATTTAGACAGTTGCTGGTGTTACTGGGTTTGTTGTTACATATCTTTTCTGAGGGATATGAAATCAGTAACACCAATGGATGTTAGCACTTACTGACTGCATTCCCCAGAGTATCCTACTGATTAGGCAAAGACAACAACTGTCTGGGGAACAGACCAAACATATGAGCCACACATCTGGACAGTGTCTAGGCCTGTGGACAGTGTAGAGGTATGTCCGCAGTCGTGTAACAGAATGGAAATGCCCTAACAGCTGCCAAACAGGTAACACAGCACTTTATGAAGCACAGTAAGACCAACATGACACTCCCCCACATCAGCGCTGGGCAATTACCCATGTATATTCAAATTTAGCATGCACTACAGGGATAGAACTGTAGTGAAAAGCAGATAGTGGTGCAGAAATGTCCACCCAAAAACATTTTCACCACACTCACAGCAACATACCAGTACCAAAAATGAACTCCAGAGTAGAATGACTGAATAAACATTTCCAAAATCATAGTGCACTAGGAATCCTGAGGTGTTACAGGACATTTCACAGTCTGCCCCTACAAGCATACAGACCTGATAGACCACCAGCAGCTGTAGCAACATGCGCAGTCAGATAGGTAAAGGATGTATGGCATTCACATCTGCTACTCTTCCTACCCAGCCCAACAAACATATGCACAGAACACTGCTACACAATCTTGCCAGTCAGTTCACAATGGCCAGATATACATTACTGTCATATATACAGATTTCCACAGAATTTCCAGGGTGTGGAACCATATTCCTGGCCACTGCCTCCTAACATGGCCAGGAGTCTGCTAGGTCACTGGGATGATAACTGGAGTCCATTGGATAATTAATGATATACCATACCTTTGCACCTTGTAGTGCAGGACATCTGGACAATGCAAGATGTACTTGGAGGACAGGGGGCCAGACACAGGCACATATCACACATAATGGTGATACAAACTGAAACAGTAGCTGGTGTTACATGTGTTGTTGTAACATAACATCCCTGAAGGATAGGATGTCTGGAACACCAATGGATGTCAACAGTTTGTGACTACAATCCTCACATTATTCTACCGACCCCACAAATACAGGCGTTGTTCGAGGAACCAACCAAACATAACAGGCAAACCTCTGGCCACTCTGTGGACAACGTGCCAGTTGAGAGGTATGTCAGCGGCATATCACTGTCAGATGTCAAGTCACTCAGTAAATGCATGTCCAGATGAACCTTGTTAATCTAGCAACCCTACATGTGTATAACAGCACTAATGACATACAATCTGTACCCAGTTCTGGAGCTTTGTCCCCCATGTTGTTGGGCTGTCTCCACATGTCATGTCCTGTGAGGTATTCCCACCTACTGTCTGTTCAGCTGTAGCCCCCACACCTCTAAATGTCCCCTGCACAGGCAATGAAAAAGGGCAAGCCCACATGAAGAATGTCCCATATGTTGGAATTAGCAGCAGTGTCCAGGCCCACACTGCAATACTATGTGGGCACATGCATAGCTGTATGTCCTCAGCAATTCCTGACAGGACAACATCAACCCTCTCAAGGTAGGCTGAATGCCTGTGGTGGACAGCAGTAATACACAACTACCATCATAAGTGGAAATAATTGCAGGACGGGCAACAAAGGAACAGGTACCTCACTGGCAGTCATGTCACCTTGTTCTGCACAAGCAAATAAGGTCACAGGAGATGTACACTAAGGCTGTCTTTGAGTGCAAACTGGATACATCCACCAAGTCCAATCACTAGACCTTCCAGGCATGTGTCTGCAATTCCAGGGACAACATACATATCTGCTTTGTAAGGTGGTCAATAACACTGCAAACACATATGCAATAGATATAGGCAACCAGCTGCAGACAGGGGGAGTGTAAACTTCACCCCGTCTTCTCACAGGTACACATGTGCATGTACAGTAGTTGCCCCCTCCCTCTTGTGATAAGAAAGCAGGTCTGTAAAACCCTCTCAAAGGCAACACATAAAGGTCTCCATAGGCCTGATACTATTCCTGGCTGCATCCTACATGAATGCAGGCATGGGCTCTCAGACCCATTCTGCAGTGTAGTCAACCACAGCCTAAGCACCAGTGTTATCTCATCTGCACTGAGGACAGACAGATAGTTGATAAAAAACAGGTTATGCATTAGCATGAATGTACTGAAGGATACAAGTCTGAAACTGAAATGTATGCTGTTATGTCATGAGCAGTCCTCAGTGACATGGCCATAACCTCAATACTCTCCATTTAATATAATAATATAATATTAATATGCAATAGAAGATAAAATATATATAGCTCAAATCCCCAAACCAAGGTAGTGTAATGGTCAAAGTCCCAGGTTTGCATGCAGGTGAATACAGTTTGAGTACTACAACAGGCAATCCAATTTCACATAGGAAAGCAGTGTTAAAAGTACTATTTTCATATTAAAATATGTGGTAAGTTAGTTTTGTCAGCCAGGGTAGTGTACTGGTGTAAAATGGAAGTGTGAGTGCATATAACATGTGAAACCACCCAAGTATACAAGTGCCCCATACAGTATAGTTACACCCCTTGTTACTGTAATGAAAGCACATTTTATATTTTATAAGAAATATATAAAAAATATATATATGAAAATATAATATAATATAAATATTACATTATATTATAATGATATAATATTATAACTATGATAATATTATAATTGTATATTATAATATAATAATAATAGTATTGTAATACTATAATAATAATAATAATAAAATATAATATATATATATATATATATATATATATATATATATATATGTATAGAAAAATATATATAAAAGGTATATTATAAGAATGAACTGTGAGCAATGGTTAACAATGCTGAGCTATGCTTAGTAGGTTTAAGCATTGCACAGACATGAATGCTAAGCAGCAGGTAGCTCAGCTAAATGGATTTGCGAACTGGTAAACATTGCTAAGTGAAGCCTACACAGATTAAGCATCTAAACATTTAACCGTGTGTTGGCAACACTTAGCATCGCACAAGCCTGCACAAACCCGCTTACAACTGCTTAAAACTGCTTTAATCACTCTGTTTCCATCAGCCACTGTTTTGCCTAGCAACAAAATAATCTGCACTGCTATGTCTCGAAACTAGGGCCCTGTACACCATAGTTAGAGCACTGTACCACTATACCATTTGAATTGTAAGGATTTCTGATGTTTTTTTCAAAAATATGCAGTAGTGTCATTCAATAGTAGGAAAAAGATTCCGTAAAATCAGTCAGGATTTGTATTTATACATATATACATGTATATATGTATGGAGATACATATATATGGAAAAATATATACATAATATAAATAGAGATATACATATAAAATATATATATATATATATATATATATATATATATATATATATATATATATATATATATATGCTCATAACATGTAGTGGAATCATACATCGCAACCATACCTCTCAACCTCTTAGTGCAAGAAATCTGGCCAATGGCCATCCAAATGGGGGACAATGGGCCCAAACTAGGGACATATTTTAAATATTGTTCTTATAAATGTAAAATGTTGCCAGAGTGACAGGGTTTGTTTCAGCATGCATGTTTTGAAGGATGTGAGTTCGGAAACTGAAATGTATGTCATCATTTACTGTTAGAAATCCTCAGATAATCACAGTGATTTACAGGGATATAAAAATAATGAATCTGTGGAACAGACCAGAAATATGAGCAATAAATCTGACATACTGCAACAATCTGGACAGTTGAGAGGTAGGCCCAGAACCCCTTAGTGCAACAAATCTGGATTGAGCCTGACAAAATGGGGAAGAAAGCAATGAAAATAGGGACATATCTGAAATACTGGAGTAGATAAGCTGACACAGTTGCTGCAGTAACACCCTCACATCCGACCTAACATACATTGACTGAAATAGCACAAGTGCAACACTCAATTACTTCTCAATAGTTAGTGACTGAAATCCTCACATCATCCCACTGATGTGTCAGAAATACACAACACTTATGGGGGCCAGGCAACAATCCATCCTACAAATATCTGGAGATAATATCACATTAGGGAAACTACACTCAGCTGCGAAGTATGTCACCAGATAACATCACATCAGGGAAACTACACTCAGCTGCGAAGCATGTCACCAAGCACTGTCCAAACTACAGTCAGACTGACACAACACTAACCCAAATTTGCTGAGGGGAATTACACATGTATTGGTAAATATATCAGACACCACAGGGATGTAACAGCAATGAAAAACAGACACCAGCGTGAAAGTGCATACCCACAACCAATTCTACCACAGTCACAGTGACATACCAGTAAGCCAAAGTAACAGTACAGTATAAGGGCTGTGTGAACAAAAACATCTCAATATGTTTGCCACTTACACACTACCCCTACAGATACTGGTAAAATTCACACTGTAGTATGACGCCTGACCATGGTATGGGACATGTCTCAGTCTGCCCCTACAAACATATGCAGCCAATAGACCACGAGAAACAGAAGCAGTATGCACAGGCGGATAGAAAAGGAGTCATAACACATACATCCACCCCCTCCCTACACAGGCCAAATTACGTTGACACATGCCACTGCTACACAATCCTGACAGTCTCTCAACAATTGCCAGAAATACACAGACTTTTCAACTGTAGAGAATCCCACAGAATGTCCAGGCTTTCCCCTCATAAGTAAGGCCTCTTCCACATAACATGTCTGGCAGTCTGATACATCAGTGGGATGATGTCAGGAATGTAGGCACTAAATCATATGCCATACCTATCTACCTCTTACTGCATGACATCTGGACAAAGCCTGATGTAATTGTGGGACAGAGGCACAAGTACATGGGGCATATTTGAAATATTGCTGCTATAAACTATGAAATTTGCTGGTCTAACAGGGTTAGTTGTAACATATCTGTTCTGAGGGATATGAGGTCAGAAATACAAATGGATGTCAGCAGTTACTGACTGCAATCCCCAGAGTATGCTACTGATTTTCCAAAGACAAAAAAATGTCTGAGGAACACACGGATCGTAGGAATCCAAACTCTGGCCATTGTGTGGATAGCCCTACAGTTGACCGTTATATCAAACACATAACACTGTCAGAGTTAAAATCACACAGAAACTCCATGTCCACACAAACTGTTAGACTAGCATTAATCCAAATGTATAACAGCAATACTTACATTTTGTCCCTATGTATGGAACATTCTCCCCCATTTTGTTGGTCTGTCTCCACATTTTTGGTTGTAAGAGGAATTCCCAAATACTCTCTGTGATGCTGTTGTTCACACACCTCTATGAATGCCTCCTCACTGGCAAGGAAAAGGGTCAATGTCCACATGAAGTACTCAATTATAGGAGTGTGTTTCCATGCCACTGACTATATGAATAAGAGCACAGCTGTTCTGCATGCAGTTAGCACATGGGGGACACTAACTGGCACAGAGACCATCAGCTGCTCATGAGCATTACCTACAAAAAGCAAGCAGTGAGACAGAGAGAGATAGAGAGAGAGAGAGAGAGAAAGAGAAAGGCTATAACCACCTATACTTTGTCAAACAAGTAAGCATGTAATGGACTGCAGTAGGGGGTATGTAAGAGTGGAAAATAGGAAGTTTAACATATATTTCCCAACATGACTTGCTGTAATGATATATTGCTAAGCAGAATCTATGGTCATAGCATCTGGGTCTGTCTGCAGTGACATAGATCATAGGTCAAGCCACTTTGTCACCCCAGGGAAGGGTGGCTCACATGTGACTACTACTGGAGTGTGTGTTGAACAATACTGAGTGTGACCATGCTAGGCCAGTTACTGGGATATCTTACATATTCATATCTTACTTGTGAATACAACTATGATATACTTGTTTGTCTCAGAAATGTGAGAGACCTATACATGGTATTTGCATAGTAAAGTAATGTTGCAGACGTGTGTGTTGAACTGCATGTGATATACTGAGCTCATACCATTAAACTGTCCAGTGTTATGCACACTGACCATATGTGTGCCTCATATCTGTAGTCATTTACTCATAGAGTTGTGTTATGTCTGACAAATCATTGGCAAATCTGTGAAGACTGACATTATAACAGTTCCTTCTGTTTGTTCTGGCTGTTCCTGTTAGGGGTCATCACTGTGGACCATCTGTTGCCATGTCTGTCTGTCCCCTGCATCTTGCTCTGTCACACCAACCACCTGCATGTCTTCTCTCACCACATCCAAAAACCTTATCTGAGGCCTTTCTCTTTTCCTCTTACCTGGCAGCTGTATCCTTACCATCCTTTTCCCAGTATACTCAGCATCCCTCCTCAGCGCATGTCCAAACCAATGTAATCTTGCCTCTCTGGCTTTGTCTCTAAACCATCCAACATGGGGTGACCCTCTCATATACTCTTTGCTAATCCTGTTGACCCTCGTCACACCCAGTGTAATTCCTAACATGTGTAACTCTGCCATGTCCAGCTCTGACTCCTGTCTTTTTGTCAATGCTACTGTCTCCAACCCATATAACATAGCTGGTCTCACTACCGTCATGTAGACCTTCCCTTTCACTTTTACTTGTACTCATCTGACACAAATAATTTCTGACACTCTTCTCCACCCTCTCCATCCTGCCTATACTCTCTTTTTCACCTGTTCTCCACAGTCATCATTATTCTGAAATGTTGATTCCCAATCTCATCCACCTTTGCCAAATCTACTCCCTGCATCTTCAACATTCTGTTATCCTCCCTCTCATTCACACACAGATATTCTGTCTTAGTCCTGATGACCTTCAGTGCTCTCCTCTCCCAAGCATATCTGCACAGCTGCAGGGTCTCCTAAATCTGTTCCCTACTCTCAATACAGATCACAATGTCATTTGCAAACATCATAGTCAACGGGGACTCCTGTATGATCTTGTCTGTCTACCTGTCCATCACTATTGCAAATCAGAAAGGGCTCACAGCTGATCCCTGATGGCATCCCACCTCCACCTTAAATGCATTCGTCTCTCCCACTGGAGATGTCACCAGTGCCACACCACCCTTGTACATATCATGTACCACTCTTACATACATCATGACTTCCTCATACAATACCGCAACTCCTCTCTAGGCACCCTGTCATATGCTTTCTCTAAGTCCAGAAAGACACAAAGCAACTCCTGACCTTCTCTGTACTTCTCCATCAATATTCTCAGAGCAAACATCTCATCTGAAGTGCTCTTTCCTGGCATGAATCCATACTGCTGACCACTACTCATCACCTCCCTGCTTAACCTAGCTTCAACTACTCTTTCCCATAACTTCATGTTGTGAATGATCTATGTTATCCCTCTGTAGTTAGTACAGCTCTGCACATCAACCTTATTCTTAAAACGGTACCCAAACACTTTCTCGCCTCTCCTCATGCAACCTCTCACTTTCCAAGATATCATTAAACAATCTGGTTAAAAACCCACTGCCATTTCCCCTAAACACCTCCATGCTTCCACGGGTATGTCATGTGGACCAACAGGATTTCCAGTATTCATCCTGTTTATAGCTATCTTTACTTCCTCCATGGTAAGCCATTGCAAATCATGATTCAGTACACCCACATCATCCAAGCTTCTCTCTCTCACTCTCTTCATTTATCAGCCTCTCAAAGTACTCTGTCCATCTGCTTAACACAGCCTCCTCACTTGTGAGTACATTTCCCTCATTCCCCTTTATCACTCTTATCTGTTGCACTTATTTCCTAGCTCAGTCCTTCTGTCTAGCCAATTAGTACAAGTCCTTTTATCCTTCATTAGTGTCCAACCTGTCATACAACTCTTCATATGCCTCATCCTTAGCCTTTTCCACCTCTCTTTGTCATGCACCTCATCTCCTTATACTCCTGTCTACTTTCCTTATCTCTCTGACAATTCCACTCCTTCTTCCCCAACCTATTTCTCTGTATACTGTTCTGTACTTACTCAGTCCTCCACCAGGTCTCCTTGTATGCCTTTCTCCATCCACATGTCACACCAAGCACCTTTCTAGCCATCTCCCTTACTAGCTCTGCTGTACTTACCCAGATATTTTACTTGATATATTTTCTTCTCTTACTAATGTATAACTGACATTGTTTTTTTACCTATGTTCTATATCTTCTTTTACCTGGAGTGTTTTATTAATTTCTTGTTATATTACTATGCTCAGCATACAT
Source organism: Protopterus annectens (assembly GCF_019279795.1). Taxonomy (NCBI): domain Eukaryota; kingdom Metazoa; phylum Chordata; order Ceratodontiformes; family Protopteridae; genus Protopterus; species Protopterus annectens. Next base: position 1,257,476,663 of record NC_056744.1, on the reverse strand, counting down.
GCTGTAACCTGTTTTGTGTATTATGCTGGATATACTGTATTTGTATAACTTGATGCCGGAGCTTTTCTCCCTGGGCCTTTATTGAAAATGGACCAGGTCCAGTCAGAATTTCCCAGTTAACAAATGTAAAATAAATAAAATAAATAAATATTTGGCAAATTTTCACTGCCACCCAGTGCCTGTCTTAACTCTTCCCTGAACTCCACCTCACAATCACCCTTTTCCAGTTCCCACCATTTGGTCCTTGGTGCTCCCTCACTCTTCTCCTCTTCTTGATCACCAACGTCATCTTACAGACATTCTATGCTGCTTAACTACACTTTCACCTGTTACCACTTTACAGTCTCCAGCCTCCTTCAAACTGGCCCTCCTACATTGGATATATTCCACCTGTGTGCATCTCCCTCCACTCTTGTATGTTACCCTATGCTCCTCCCTGTTGTTATAGTATGTATTCACCATGGTCTTGTCCATCCTTTTTGCAAAATCCACTACCATCTCACCATCTACATTCCTTTTTAACACCATACATACCCATCACTTCCTCATCCCTTCTGTTCCCTTCACCAACATGCCCATTGAAGTCTGCTGCAATCACCACTCTCTCACCCTTGGGTACAGTCATCACCATGTCATCCAACTGACTTCACATTTCTTCTTTCTCATCCATCACACAACCAACTTGTGTAGCATATGCACTAACAGCATTCATCATTACACTATCAATTTCCAGCTTCAAAAACATCACTCTAGCAGACACTCATTTCATCCTCCAAAAACAATCTTGACATACTGTTCCTTCAGAATAACCCTTACCCCTTTCTCCTCCCATCCACACTATGATAGCACAATTGTAACCTGCCTCTGGCACACCTAGCTGTACTCCTCTTCCATCTGGTCTCTTGCACACACACAATATATCAACCTTCCTCTGGCCATCATATCAGCTAGCTCTGACTCTATACCAGTCATACTGCCAACATTAAAAGTTCTTACCCTCACTACCACACTCCTAGCCTTTCTCCTCTCTTCCTGCCATATGAGTGTTGGAAATCCTCCAGGGTATGTCTGTCAATGCAAAGGCTACTGTGCTATTGAATGACTCAAGTTTGTTACAGTAATATTAAGAGAGTGTCGCTATTTTTTTCCCATTGCCCCCATGTATGTGTGGCATCCTACAGATGTCTTGCTCTAATGGGTTAAGAAGGATGGCTGGGCAGAAACAGTGTGAATATAGTGTGCCATACCGACATGGAACAGAAATGTATATCAGGTATTACCTGTGCACGTCAGTATGAGTAGGTGTATCTGGCTGCCTCATAACAACAGACATAGGATGCAAAATGTCAGTTAAGTAAGCTGTACATGTACACGTGTGTAATCTTAGTTACTGTGCATCCAACAGAGTGACATTTCTACAGCTACTGGTTGTTGCATTGCCCTGACACAGCCATGGGTACTACAATAAGCATGATTATCAGTTTGAAATTGGAGAGGTGTCCAACTGTGTTATGACTTTGTGTCTATGCCTACTACAAACAGCTATATGAACACCTACATAGCTGTATGGACTCAGCAATACCTTACTTGAAAAACCTGCCTCCACCACAGTAGAGTAATCCCCTCTGCTGGACAGCAGCAATACACAAATGACAGACTTTGTCCCTATATTGGTTGTACAGGGCAAAGTAGGAGCAGGCACCAACTTGGCATCAAGTCAGCCTTTGTCTGAACAAGCATATAAGGTCACAGGTGGATTATTGCAAGGCTATGAGTAAAAATTGGACACATCCACCAAGGCCAGTCACGAGGCCATCTTCACATATGTCTGCAATCTCAGAGGCAAAAAACCAACCCACCATGTAATGGTAGTCAGTCAGACCAGATAAACACAAAATAGCTATAACCAACCTGCTGCAGATAGGTTTAGGGCAAACATCACCCCCACTGGCTCAGCATCACTATAGGTGGATATGCCCAGCACCCACACCCCTCCCCTCATCACCAACCAGTCAGGCAACAAGCATAAGTATCCATAGAACCTGATAACATCCCTGTCCGCATCCTGCATGAACTCAGGCATGTGCTCCAAGCTCCATTACACACTGTATTCACACCAAGCCTCAGCACCATCCACACCCCATCCACATGGAAGATGACCAATGTCATCCCTCTACACAGACATGAATGAGGAATAGAGGATTATGCAATTAACTGGCCTTCATTGGGGGGAATTTGACAAATCAGGACCAGGAGTACAATGCAAGCTGATACTGTGCTGATAGATTACAGGGGTATGGTGTAGTTGTGAGTGGTGGCTACTGGTATTCAATGTACATGTGCAGGTTCTGTACATGTTGTTGTTGTGTCTTTCAGCTTTTCCCGCTTAGGGGTTGCCACAGCAGAACTCCGGTCCGCTAATGATTGGCAGTAGATTTTTTCGTGCCGAGTTGCTGGCCCTGACACACAACCTTCAACGAAGGTACACCCATTCACGCATGTCTCCACACAGAAGACGCTCTAGGTGAGAATCAAACAGGACAACATCTTACTGTGAGTTGACAACGCTACTGCAGCACCACCACTGCTGTTGTCAAATATATGAGATCCTGTGATGTGTTTCCCTGTTTATATCTTCCAGGTGCAATGTTGCATCAGCGAAGGTCAACATTCTCAGTGGCTGAGACAAATATAAATATTAGAAGCCATACTATAGAACCATGCCATAATGCTTGGCTGGAGCAAGCAACATCTGCAGGAGAGGACCACCCTGTGGGACGACCTTGTCCACAGGGTAAACTATGTTGGCATGCACACACGTACATATGAGCAGGTCCGGCATCATGCAATTAACCTCATACGCCATGCCCAGTAAAGGGCTGCTGCAGTGGCCAGGGACTGCACAGTCACAGATGGGGGCCCAGCCATGCAACCCTCACTGACACCAACCGAGGAGCTCCTCGCCAACCTTGGGGCACCCATCCCAGTACATCAGGGTACAGAGCCCCACATGCTGGAGGTGGGTGGCACCCAGACAATGGATGAGGAGTGTGCAGGTAAGGCCCCAGTGGAGATTACTAGACTAGTGTAGCACACATACCTGTATTTGTAGAGTATTTACATGCATGTGTCAGGTCAGTTTGCAGTTGTGGATGAGGTTTTCTAATGCATAGAAGTGCACATGTATGGTGAAGGACAGCAAATTGTGTAGTATTGGGGGTTGTACTGTAAATGTGCAGACAGGCTGCATCCATCCTGTACCAATGTCACATGTGAGCCTGCTGAGACTACCTCTCTCCTACAACTGCCTATGTCCTTCTGTTCTGCATGTGGGACAGCAGCCTGAAGCTGGTGAGTATGGAATTGTTCTGTTGTGGTTTGCCAATACCCCAGGCATGTGAAGGGCATGCAGTTTACCATGCACACAACTGCCACTCAAAGTCATATTGCTTTATGTGCATGTTCACTTGTGGTGGGGTTAACTGCATTGCATCACAGTGGTCACCACAGGGCCCTATCTGAAGAGAATGTAACATCCCTGTAGCATACCTCACAACCTGTCAGTGCAAGACTTCTGGACAGAGCCCAACAAAATGGGGGGATAAACAGCCTAAGTTAGGGACATGTGTGAAACATTCCTCTTATACAGTGGATATAAACAGTGTACACACCCATGTTAAGATGCCAGGTGTTTGTGATATATACAAACTGAGACCACAATATGTCAGTCCATACCTTTTCCAACCTTTAATGTGACCCATAACACGAACAATACACTTGTAAAACTATCCAATCTGTTGGGCACCAACTATGGAGTATACAAACTTTACAATAACCTGGATGCATATGTGTGCACACAGATTAGTAAACCTACATATCCACTTTGATGTACTGTAGTACTACATGCACACTGACATGCCCCACATAGGTTATATGCATGGGACATAACCCACTACCTCTTACAACATGTAATGTTGTGAATGCCTTTATGGATGGTGAGATAACCCACCAGAAATAGCATCTGGAGTCATGTATTGCTCCTACAAACTTGGACAAGTGATGGATAGCATGTATATATATGCTCTAATATATAATTGTGATGATTGATTTTGTTCCTCCTTCATATACACATATAATATTGTTGCTGTCATGCATCTATATTATAGCATATGTTGTATTATACACATGTATATATATTTTTTTAGTGCCCCCCTCCCAACATCTATACATTTTTACCATATTATTTTTACTATACATTTTTATTCTTTTTATACTATTTTTTACATATATGTTTATTTCTGTGCTTAGTATCTGTGTATTTATTGGATATACACATTTAGTAATGTTCTACTGGAATTTTTACTAAGTGATAATCTCCATTTGTCTTTCTTGTAGCTTTAGGATATAGAGATGTTTTAGAGAAGTTTTTCATGTGACAATTTCTATTGCTTCTACTGGTTGTTTTGAATGCATATGTTTTATTGGTTGGCTCTGTGTATTTAAGTAGAGCAAGCACCTTTGTTTTTTATTAAAGTCTGAAGAAGCGTTCTGAGCAACGCGAAAGCGCTTACTGTTTTCAGAAATAAAGGATTTCTATTCAATTTTGGTTTGAGTTCCTGGTTGACTTCGATTGTCTTGGAGTATCTACCTCTTTTTCCTTGGACTTCATTATTTTGTTTGAGGTGATACCTTACCCTGTTTGTGTTTCTTCTCTTCAATTTGGCAACAGTATCACATACATGGGCATTGTTAAGGGACACAGGCCACATAAAGTTTGCAAACATCTGGATATTCCATAGAGATCTGTACAGAGGACTGGTATGGCCTGTATAATGGTTTAACATGCTGCATGTGAGGCAGATGGCATTACCGCGCTATACAAAATAATGCCATTGGGAGGTGGTAAACATGCATGGATGGTACACACATCAAAATGGTATAAGCCAAATAGGATATGATCCCCACCCAAACACACACACAGTTGCCAGTATTGAGATGAGAACCCCTACCTATCTTATTACTACTATAGTGTTATGCAGTTATCAGATGCACCACAGAGTTTATATGATTTCACTTAGTCCCAAGGTACTTCTAAGGTGAATGACATCAACAGGCCTAATAAAGTATGGCGATGGGAAGTGTACAGGGTGGTACACAACTCAAAATGGAATAATCCACACAGTATGTGATTCTCATACAAACACATACACACAGTTGCCAGTATTGAGATTAGAACTACCTATCTAGTTATTTCTACTATACTGTCATAGAGTTATCATATGCGCCACAGAGTTTATATGATTTCACCTTTTCCCAAGGTACATCTTAGGGGAATCACCTCAGCAGGCCTTGTAAAGTAGGGTGATGGAAAGTGTACAGGGTGGTACACAACTCAAAATGGTATAGCCCCTGCAGTATTTGATTCTCACCCCCCCCCACACACACACACGCACACACACACCCACAGACACACGTTCTTGCCAGTATTGAGATTAGAACCCCTACCTATCTAATTATTTGTGCTATAGTGTTACGCTGTTATCACACACACTACAGAGCTTACTGGGCTGACAACTGGCCAAAGGTGATGATAAGGGGAATGACATCAGCAGGACTGATAAAGTAGGGCAGTGGGTAGGAAACGTATCAAAATGCTTCTTCTTACAAATATACACACTTACACATGCCAGATCTGAGAGCAGAACCCCTGCTTATCTACTTATTTGTAGTATAATGTTACACACAGTTACCGCATGTACTACAGAGCTTACTGGACTGACAAATGGCCAAAGGTGCTGATAACTGCACAGCTGAGGTAAACTATGACATGTGCCAGAAAGCCTGCCCTCAGTTTTTCCCTTAGATCTTGCTAGTTCTTTCTCTGTTGTACTTCAAATAGCCTAAAAGCTTTGCACTTCAACAGATTTTTGTATCAATTATTCTAGCACAATTGAGAGCCATCAGCAGTAGTCATTCCTTATGGAATTAGCTCCAGTACTTAGTAGTTATGATTACCCCTCCTGGTATGATTAAAGTGCAGTTCTCCGTGAGTTCACCCATTAACCTGGTGCATTTGGCCATTCTGGGGCACTGTTGCAACTGCCTCATGCACACAGACAACCCTCTCTCCTAAATTCCCAACACTCAGACTTGCGAATGATACCCCCATATCACCAAATTGGAAGATATGTACTCTTCAGGGAAGACTGGACTAGCTGGTCAAGAGGAGAAGGTCAACACCTGCACCACACCACATGGAAGACATAGCCCTCCAGAACACCCACTATCAGAGCTCTGACATACAAACAAAAACATACACCCACCTTCACAGAGGCACTCAATAGATATTTACACAAACAGCAGAGACCACCAAGACAGACGCCCACTCAACCACCACAACACAGCACAAACCACAGGAGACATATCTCACCTACTCAGTGTACCCCCTCAACCTAAGCCCCAAAGGCTAAACACCTTACCCAATACACTCATCAAAGGTGACTCAATAGTGAGGGACACAGATGTCCCACTCACTAGGTTGAATATGGAGAAGGTAACAGTCAGCTGTCTATCAGGTGGCAGAATCCAACACATAACACAGCCAGTGAGGTCACTCCCTAACAACTACAGGTATAACTTTGTCATTGTCCTTGTGGGTGTGAATGACCTGAGATGCACCTCCCTGGACTACATGAAAAGAGACATGGTGGAGCTCTCAGATTATGTGAGCCAGGCAGATATGACAGTAGCCCTAAGTAGAATACTACTGTCACCCAGAATGATACCACAGTACAAACAACAAATGATTGACTTCAACAATTGCCTTAAGTGTCTGGTGTCATTCTCAGGGGATTCAGTATCTGTCTGCTTTAGATGACATGATTGACAGACTGCGATGGCTTGCCGGAGATGGCCTGCAAGGCTCTTGCCACCCCTATAGTGCCTTTTTAGGTGGTGCTCCAAATCAAATTATCATAGTAACAGCTATGAATAAATGCAATCCGAGGGTCATTCTGCTCAACACTAGATGTCTAAATTTCAAGATGCAGTCACTCAAAGCACTCCTCAAAGTGGAGACCACTGACATCTGTGCTGTAACAGAGACCTGGTTTACAGCAGCAGACAGCACCCCTGCACTACCAGGCTATAACTCATTCCACACCTGTCAGCCCCAAAACCTGGACCACAGATCCAAAGGTGGTGGTATTGTCATATTCATAAAGAATATGCACACCTCCAGACTAGTATCCCAGCATAATGCATCTAAGATACTTCACGTACAACTGACATTGGGTAATAGTGCAATCCAGGTCATAGCCTACTATAGGTCACCATCCATGTCCCTAGACTCTCAATCTACGTTCCTCAATACCTTGGAATCTATCAAGGTCCAACCCAAAACTCTCATACTAGGAGACTTCAACTACCCCTCCATCAACTGGGAATAGTACTCAAGCATGCATACACTGGTCCAACACTTCCTGGAATTCATCACTTCTAATGCCCTGGACCAGCTCATTCTGACCCCCAGTAGAGGAAACAACATCCTTGACCTGTGTTGATTGCTAACATATGGGGGCATTGCTCAACAGCAGTAGTCAATCCCTACCGGGTCAGATCCAACCATAAAGTAATCACCATGGAAATCCACATCTCACCCACACCCCCCGCAAAGGTAACCACCTTGAAAAATGTCTCCAAAGCTGACTTTGGACTCCTAAAAACAGAGGTGGCTAACTTCACAGCACCCATGCCGATGGAAAATAGCCTCTTGACTGCTGAATCATACACATATGTACTGTACAAACACGTACATAAATGCATGGAAATAGCCATAACCAACAGAACCAAGACGGTCTCCTCCAAACACTGGAGGCCAATCTGGTGGTCCCCTGCCATTAGTCAACTGTACAACAGAAGGAAGAAACTGTTGAAGAAAAAGGTGGAGTCCCAAGCCTGGAAAAACTCCCTTATTAGCCTCAACAACAACTTGAGATCCCTCATGAAATCATCTAAAGCCAGCTATGATGACAGAATTGCAGTAGACACTGGCAACAATCACAAAGCCTTTGATAATTATATCAAGAACCTCCATGGCAATATCCAGAAATGCTCTGAGTTACTGCACAATGCTACCTCCTATACTGAGCCAACAAATATTGCCAACATTCTTGCCAACACATTCAGTGCCAGCTTTACCCCTTCTCTTCCCCCAAGGGAACAATCACAATACCAGAAGAATGCCAGGCACCCAGCATTACTGCAGCTCAGGTTAAACCCGCATTGTCCACAGGCAAGAATACAGCTTCCATGGGCCCAAAAATATCCCTGACTGTGTTCTACATGAACTACATAGTGTCCTGGCACCAGATCTGTGTGCACTGCTCAGGCACAGCCTCACCTCAGGCTTTGTCCCTCCCAAATGGTGCACTACTACAGTCATCCCTCTCCATAAAAGGGTATCGACTATAGACCGTGGGAATTATTGGCCCATTAGCCTGACGAGTCTGATATATACAGCTATGGAGTGCATCATTAGGGACCTGATCGACAAAGATATAGGTAATCTCCGAACTCTGGACTCCACACAGTTTGGCTTTGTGAACAGGAGATCATGCCTGCTCAATCTGGTTGACTTCTTTGAGTCAGTCACCAGGGCTATGTATGTCAGTAAGGCACTGCATACAGCCTACATCAATCTGGCCAAGGCTTTTGATACCATTCCTCAGTCAGGAATTATTGATGAGCCCACTAAACTAGGCATCAACCCCTATATCACTAGGTGGGTTGCAAATTGGCTCACAGAACACACAGTGTGAAAGTAGCAAACTTCAAGTCAGACTGCCAACCAGTCATGAGTGGAGTCCCACAGGAATCACTCCTGGGTACTCTCCTGTTCAGCATCTGCTTCTCAGGAGTCCAGGCCAATACAAAAAAGGAACTCTGGCTGACCAAGTTCACAGATGACTACAAGCTAGGAGCCATCATTAACTCCACAAGTGATGCAGAGATCATACAGAAAGGCCTCACTGAGACCAACGACTGGTGTGGAAACCATGGCCTGAAGCTTAACACCACAAAATGCATCATCACCCCCTTTGGTACAAACTCAGTTCTCACTGAGTACTACATCTATGGGAGCCCACTGAATACTGTAATCATTATAAGAGATCTGGGGACACAGGTTGACAGCAACCTTTCCTTCAACCACCACATTGCGACTGTGGTCAGTAAGTCCTTTTATGTGGCACATCTCATTACCAAGGGTTTTGCATCCAGGAAGGAAGAGGTCATCATCTCTGTCTACTCTTCCCTCATTAGACCAGTCATTAAGTATTTACATTTACATTTACATGCATTTACATTTGGCATGTACCTCACTAGGTTCATAGGTTGGTACTAGGCTATTGGCCCTAGGGCCTATATAAGCCTAGTCATAACAATTCCCAGGCTAGTTCTTCCCACAGTATTTACTTCCCTGGACCCCTGTCTAGCAGGGCGACTGACGTGATCCCTGAGGTGAATTTCCTATCTCCCATCCAATCGTCAAGGTTCCTTTTGAAGAGGGCTAAAGAGGCACTCTGCTTGACATGTATCAGTCTATTCAAGAGCCTGGAGAGTCTCTTGGTCAGGAACCTAACCCTCCAGCATGCTTTATTCATTGTGATGACAAGGTTTAGATCCCTAGAGCATGTGGCTCTAAGGGATTGGGATTTCTTTAAGTGTAGCATGTCCAACAGCTCTGGGTTTGACATGGCCTTGTATGTTAAGCAGAGATCGCCTCTGAGTAGACGATATGTGACTGAGTATAGCTGGAGTTTTTTAGATGGTCAGCATAGAGCATCTGCCTTAGGCCTGTGTTTCTTTTAGTGAGGTATTTCTGCGGCCTTTCCAGTTGTTGCAGATGTCTTGAGAGGTATGTACCAAATGGGGCATTGTATTCTATAATGGGTCTAATGAGGGATGAGTATAGTGGGACAATGACCTCCTTTTTTCTTGATGAAAAGCCCTTAGTGATGAGGTGTGCCACATAGAAGGATTTCCTGACTGTTGTGGCAATGTGTTTTTCTGGATGAAAAGCCCTTAGTGATGAGGTGTGCCACATAGAAGGATTTCCTGACTGTTGTGGCGATGTGGTTATCGAAGGTGAGACCACTGTCCACCTGTGTCCCTAAGTCTCTTATCACACTTTCAGTGTTTAGTGTACTGCCACCTATGTGGTAATTCACTGGTGCATTTTTTCCCAAAGGGGATAATTATACATTTCTTGGCATTGAGCTTGAGCCCATGGCTCTGGCATCAAGCATCTGTTTCTGTAAGGCCCTTTTGTAGAATATCCACATCATTTGGGGATTCAATAATGGCTCCCAGTTTGCAGTCATCTGCGAACTTTGTTAGCCAGAGTCACTTAGTGTTGGCCTGTACTTCAGAGAAGTAGATGCCAAACAAGAGCGGCCCCAGGACTGAACCATGAGGTACTCCACTTGTCACTTGTCTGGAGCTGAATTTAGATTTGGCTACTTTTACAGTGTGGGTTCTGTCAGTAAGCCAGTTGGAAACCCATCAAGTGATGTAAGGATTAATGCCCAGCTTAGTATGTTTATCTATGATTCCAGAGCGGGGGATGGTGTCGAAGGTGTTGGTGAGGTCCAGATCGGCTGTGTGGACCACCTTACTCTCGTCCACAGCTCTGGAGATGGATTCAAAGAAATCAGTCAGGTTCAGGAGACAAGATTGGCCCTTCACCAACCCAAACTGGGTGGGGTCCAGTGTTTCAAGGTTGCCAATGTCTTTGTTTATAAGTTCCATGATAATACATTCCATGGCCTTGCAGATCAGGCTTGTCAGACTGATGGGGCAGTAGTTCCCAGGATTGAAGGTGGACCTCACCTTGGGAGTGGGATAACTGTAGCTGTGTGCACTCAGTGGCATGAAGCCTGAGGTGAGGCTATGATTAAACATGACACTTAGGTGAGGTGCCAGTTCATTTTGTAGTTCATGTAGTACACAGCCCAGGATGTCATCTGGTCCCATGGATGTTGTATTCTTAGCTTTGGAGAGTGCAGTTTTTACCTGTGTGGCCATTAGCCAAACACCTGGATAACTTTCAAAAAAAAAGTACAGGTGAGAGATATGCCCACAGAGGGATATGGCATCTCAGGTTAGAAAGATACCACACAATATTACTAAACTGGCTGTAACCATCATCATCATCTTCTTTCGGCTGTTCCCATTAGGGGTTGCCACAGCGGATCATCTGTTTCCATTTCTTCCTGTCCCCTGCATCTTGCTCTGTCACACCAACCACCTACATGTCCTCTCTCACCACATCCATAAACCTTATCTTAGGCCTTCCTCTTTTCCTGTTACCTGGTAGCTTCATCCTTAGCATCTTTTTCCCAATATACTCAGCATCCCTCCTCAGCAAATGTCCAAACCAATGTAATCTTGCCTCTCTGGCTTTGTCTCCAAATCTTGCAACCTGGGCTGACCCTCTAATATACTTATTACTAATCCTGTTCACCCTCGTCACACCCAGTGCAAATCTTAACTCTACCACATCCAGTTCTAACTCCTGCCTTTTTGTCAATGCCACTGTCTCCAACCCATATAACATAGCTGGTCTCACCCTCTTGTAGACCTTCCCGTTCACTCTCACTGGTACTCATCTGTCACAAATCACTCCTGACACTCTTCTCCACCCACTCCATCCTGCCTCTACTCTCTTCTTCACCTCTCTTCCACACTCACCATTACTCTGAACTATTGATGCCAAGTATTTAAACTCATCCACCTTCACCATCTCTACTCCTTGCATCATCACCATCCCACTGTCCTCCCTCTCATTCACACACATATATTTTGCCTTAGTCCTGCTGACCTTCATTCCCCTTCTCTCTAGAGCACATCTCCATCTATCCAGGGTCTCCTCCACCTGTTCAATACTCTCACTACAGATCACAATCTCATCTGCAAACATCATAGTCCACGGGGACTCCTGTCTGATCTCATCTGTCAACCTGTCCATCACCATTGCAAATAAGAAAGGGCTCAGAGCTGATCCTTGATGTAATCCCACCTCCACCTTAAACGCATCCGTCACTCCCACTGCAGATCTCACCGCTGTCACACTACCCTTGTATGTAACCTGTACCACTCTTACATACTTCTCTGACACCCCTGACTTCCTCATGCAATACCACAACTCCTCTCTAGGCACCCTGTCATATACTTTCTCTAAGTCTACAAAAAACACAATTGTTCTCTGTACTTCTCCATCAACACTCTCAGAGCAAACATTGCATCTGTAGTGCTCTTCCAGGCATGAAACCATACTGCTGATCACTAATCATCATGTCCCTTCTTAACCTAGCTTCCACTACTCTTTCCCATAACTTCATGCTGTGACTGATACATTTAATCCCTCTGTAGTTACTGCAGCTCTGCACATCACCCTTATTCTTAAAAATTGGAATCAAAACACTTTTTCTCCATTCCTCAGGCATCCTCTCACTTTCCAAGATTTCATTAAACAATCTGGTTAAAAACTCCACTGCCATTTCAACTAAACACCTCCATGCTTCCACAGGTATGTCATCTGAACCAACAGCCTTTCCATTCTTCATCCTCTTCATAGCTATCCTTACGTCCTCTTTGCTAATTCATTGCTCGTCATGATTCACTATCCCCACATCATCCAACCTTCTCTCCCTCTCATTCTCTTCATTCATCAACCCCTCAAAGTACTCTTTCCATCTGCTCAACACAATCTCCTCACTTGTGAGTATGTTTCTCTCATTATCCTTTATCACCTTTACCTGCTGCACATCTTTTCTAGCTTGGTCCCTCTGTCTAGCCAATCGGTACAGGTCCTTTTCTCCCTCCTTAGTGCCCAACCTTTCATACAACTCTTCCTATGCCTTATCCTTAGCCTTCGCCACCTCTCTCTTTTCCATGCACCTCATCTCCTTATACTCCTGTCTACTTTCTTCACTAAACTGACTGTAACTACACCTCACAAATTGCCTTGTTGGGCAAGAATGGACAGAGCTGCCCTCATAATTTTGGTCTATGCATCATACAACTGGTATTCCTCTGGTAAAGCACTGTGATGATCTGAGGATGTCTGGCACTAGGTAATGACACAATACATTGCAGTGTCAGAGTACAGATATGTCAGAAAATGTCTGCTAAACAAACCTAGTACCCTGAGAAAAGTCCTGGGTACTCCTGAGAGGTATGGCTATGGCACACAAAACCGGATTGGAGTACACCTATCTCTGGAATGGAGTCCCACCCTAACTACAGAAGGTCACACTGGGCATGATCCTATGCTTACTGAATCACAGGACATGTAGAGAATCACAGGACATGTTGGAATCCACATTGGAATATATGACTGTATTGTATATATATATGTGTGCATATAGACAGCTATGTACACCTCAACTGTCCCCATACACACACATTAGACAGGATTACCCTCAGCTAGCTTTAGGTGGCCCATATGTGATATATCTGCATCTGTTGCATGAGATATACACACACACATATATATAGCCAACAGATAACATATGTCAAGCATACACACACACACACACACACACACACACACACACACACACACACACACACACACACACACACACACACACACATAGTTTGTGGGGTAATGAGAGACAGTGATAGATAGAGACACAGGGGGACACAGAATGAGTCACACACACAGATACCCTGAATGGCATACAGTGATGTCCTGCTGTGGACAGTGGCATACCAGTTGTAAACAGTTGCACGGGCCAGCATAAATAGTGAACCCCACTGTGTAACAGTACTGAGGTTGGGTTTAGAATATCACATCGTGTGTGTGTGTGTGTGTGTGTGTGTGTGTGTGTGTGTGTGTGTGTGTGTGTGTGTGTGTGTGTGTGTGTGTTCATAGGTCTAAGTATTAGGAGACTGTTTCCACTCAGTACACTTCACATTGCCCTACTTCACAAGATCTGCTGCTGTCAGTCACCTTAGAAGTACAATTGGACACCAATCACCCCTATAAGCTCTGTAGTGCATGCGATAACTGCGTAACACTATAGTACAAATAACTAGATAGGTAGGGGCTGTAATCTTAATACTGGCAACTGTGTGTGTGTGTGTGTGTGTGTGTGTGTGTGTGTGTGTGTGTGTGTGTGTGTGTGTGTGTGTGTGTGTGTGTGTGTGTGTGTGTGTGTGTGTGTGTGTGTGTGTGTGAGAGACAGCTGTGTATGTGAGAGTGAGGGGAGTGTGTGTTTGTTTGTAGGTGAAATAGTTTTAGGCCATTCCTACCCACAACACTTCCCAGTGCCCCACTTTATCAGTCCTGCTGATGTCATTCCCCTTTGCAGCACCTTTGGCCAGTTACCATCCCAATAAGCTCTGTAGCGTGTGTGATAACTGCATAACACTATAGTACAAATCACTAGCTAGGCAGGGGTTCTAAACTCAGATCCAGTAAATGTGTGTGTGGGAGTATAAGTATATATGTACATTTGTAAGAAGAAGTATTTTGATAAGTCTCCCACCCAGTCCCATACATTATCTGTCCTGCTGATGTCATTCCCCTTATCAGCACCTCTGGCCAGTTGTCAGCCCAGTAAGCTCTGTAGCACATGCAATAACTATGTAACACTATAGTACATATAACTGCATAACAGGGGTTCGACTCTCAAATCCGGCAAATGTGTGTGTGGGTGTATAAGTGTGTATGTTTGTAGGGAGAAGTATTTTGATATGTTTCCCACCCACTGCCCTACTTTATCACTCCTGCTGATGTCATTCCACTTATCAGCACCTTTGGTCAGTGGTAAGCCAGTAAGCTCTGTAGCATGTGCGATAACTGAGTAACTCTATAGTACAAATAACTACATAGGCAGGTGTTCTTCTCTCAGATCGGGCAAATGTGTGTGTAGGTGTGTAAGTATGTTTGTAGGAAGAGTATTTTGATAAGTTTCCCACCCACTGCTCTACTTTATCAGTTCTGCTGATGTCATTCCATTTATCAGCACCTTTGGCCAGTTGCCAGCCCAGTAAGTTCTGTAGCTCGTGCGATAACTGTGTAACACTGTAGTATAAGTAACTAGATAGGCAGGGGGTTTTACTCTCAGATCTGGCAAATGTGTGTGTAAGTTTGTAGGAAGAAGTATTTTGATAAGTTCCCACTCACTGCCCTACTGTATCAGTCATGGACCTCACCGCTGTCACACTACCCTTGTACGTAACCTGTACCACTCTTACATACTTCTCTGACACTCCCGACTTCCTCATACAATACCCCAACTCCTCTCTAGGCACCCTGTCATATACTTTCTCTATGTCTACAAAAAATACAATTGTTCTCTGTACTTCTCCATCAACACACTCAGAGCAAACATTGCATCTGTAGTGCTCTTCCCGGCATGAAACCATACTGATGATCCCTAATCATCATGTCCCTTCTTAACCTAGCTTCCACTACTCTTTCCCATAACTTCATGCTGTGACTGATACATTTAATCCCTATGTAGTTACTGCAGCTCTGCACATCACCCTTATTCTTAAAAATTGGAATCAAAACACTTTTCCTCCATTCCTCAGGCATCCTCTCACTTTCCAAGATTTCATTAAACAATCTGGTTAAAAACTCCACTGCCATTTCACCTAAACACCTCCATGCTTCCACAGGTATGTCATCTGAACCAACAGCCTTTCCATTCTTCATCCTCTTCATAGCTATCCTTACGTCCTCTTTGCTAATTCATTGCACTTCATGATTCACTATCCCCACATCATCCAACCTTCTCTCCCTCTCATTCTCTTCATTCATCAACCCCTCAATGTACTCCTTCCATCTGCTCAACACACTCTCCTCACTTGTGAGTATGTTTCCCTCATTATCCTTTATCACCTTTACCTGCTGCACATCTTTTCTAGCTTGGTCCCTCTGTCCAGCCAATCGGTTCAGGTCCTTTTCTTCCTCCTTAGTGCCCAACCTTTCATACAACTCTTCCTATGCCTTATCCTTAGCCTTCGCCACCTCTCTCTTTTCCATGCACCTCATCTCCTTATACTCCTGTCTACTTTCTTCACTAAACTGACTATAACTACACCTCACAAATCGCCTTGTTGGGCAAGAATGTACAGAGCTGCCCTCATAATTTTGGTCTATGCATCATAAAACTGATATTCCTCTGGTAAAGCACTATGATGATCTGAGGATGTCTGGCACTAGGTAATGACACAATACATTGCAGTGTCAGAGTACAGATATGTCAGAAAATGTCTGCTAAACAAATCAAGTACTCTGAGAAAAGGCCTGTGTACTCCTGAGAGGTATGGCTGTGGCACACAAAACTGGATTGGGGTACACCTATCTCTGGAATGGAGTCCCACACTAACTATAGAAGGTTACACTGGGCATGCTCCTACACTTACTGAATCACAGGACATGTAGAGAATCACAGGACATGTTGGAACCCACACTGGAATATATGACTGTATTGTGTATATATGTTTGCATATAGACAGCTATGTACATCTCAACTGTCCCCATACACACACATTAGACAGGATTACCCTCAGCTAGCTGTAGGTGGCCCATATGTGATATATCTGCATCTGTTGCATGAGATACACACACACATATATATAGCCAACAGATAACATATGTCAAACATACACACACATAGTTTGTGGGGAAATGAGAGACAGACAGTGATAGATAGAGACACAGGGGGACACAGAATGAGTCACACACACGGATACCCTGAATGGCATACAGCGATGTCCTGCTGTGGACAGTGGCATACTAGTTGTAAACAGTTGCACGTGCCAGCATAAATAGTGAACCCCACTGTGTAACAGTACTGAGGTTGGGTTTATAATATCACATCACCTGTGTGTGTGTGTGTGTGTGTGTGTGTGTGTGTGTGTGTGTGTGTGTGTGTGTGTGTGTGTGTGTGTGTGTTCATAGGTCTAAGTATTAGGAGACTGTTTCCACTCACTACACTTCACATTGCCCTACTTCACAAGATCTGCTGCTGTCAGTCACCTTAGAAGTACAATTGGACACCAATCACCCCTATAAGCTCTGTAGTGCATGCGATAACTGCGTAACACTATAGTACAAATAACTAGATAGGTACGGGCTCTAATCTTAATACTGGCAACTGTGTGTGTGTGTGTGTGTGTGTGTGTGTGTGTGTGTGTGTGTGTGTGTGTGTGTGTGTGTGTGTGTGAGAGAGACAGCTGTGTATGTGAGAGTGAGGGGAGTGTGTGTTTGTTTGTAGGTGAAATAGTTTTAGGCCATTCCAACCCATAACACTTCCCAGTGCCCTACTTTATCAGTCCTGCTGATGTCATTCCCCTTTTCTGCTCAGCTCAGTAAGTTCTGTAACACATGCAATAACTATGTAACACTATAGTACATATAACTGTATAACAGGGTTCGACTCTCAAATCCGGCAAATGTGTGTGTGGGTGTATAAGTGTGTATGTTTGTAGGAAGAAGTATTTTGATATGTTTCCCACCCACTGCCCTACTTTATCACTCCTGCTGATGTCATTCCACTTATCAGCACCTTTGGTCAGTGGTAAGCCCAGTAAGCTCTGTAGCATGTGAGATAACTGAGTAACACTACAGTAAAAATAACTACATAGGCAGGTGTTCTTCTCTCAGATCGGGCAAATGTGTGTGTTGGTGTGTAAGTATGTTTGTAGGAAGAGTATTTTGATAAGTTTCCCACCCACTGCTCTACTTTATCAGTCCTGCTGATGTCATTCCATTTATCAGCACCTTTGGCCAGTTGCCAGCCCAGTAAGTTCTGTAGCATGTGCGATAACTGTGTAACACTATAGTACAAATAACTAGATAGGCAGGGGTTTTACTCTCAGATCTGACAAATGTGTGTGTAAGTTTGTAGGAAGAAGTATTTTGATAAGTTCCCGCTCACTGCCCTACTGTATCAGTCATGCTAATGTCATTCCCCTTATATATTCATAGGTGTATACTAGGCTAATGGCACCACACACTGCAGAGACATTAACCTCATTACCACAATCAACACAACATGCTGAAGGGACAGGTTCCTCACCCAGAGACTGCACCTGCCCTGGAATAGGCTTCCCACACATGTCAAGCAGAGCACCTAGCTGATCCTGTTCCAGAGAAATATTGATGAGTGGATGGTTAATAGAAAGTCTGTGGCACCCAGTACCTCTGGGTATTCTGCTACATGGTGGAAAAGACACATATTGCTGGTACTCTCGTCAAGGGTGTTGGGGAAGTAAATGTGCTTACTGGCATGTGGTAGCATGGCATCCAGGAACTGGTGGAGTACCCTTGATGCAGATGCTTGTGAGACCCCCATGATGTTCCCAGTAGATCTTTGGAAAGTACCTGTAGCTATAAGTCTTAAGGCTACACATACCTTGGCATCCACTGGGATGGGTTCCCCTCTGTTGGTTCTAGGTCTGACTTGAGGCCGGCACAGCCCGGTGATTTGCTGAAGTATGTCTCTGTTCTCCATGTAGTGCTCTACTGTCTCCAGATCATGTAGCCCCTGGTAAGTTATCCTGGGTCTGAGCACTCCCCTCCTCCTAAGTCTGTAGTGGTTGTCAGCATTATCCTCCTCTCCACCCTCAGCCTCTTGCACATACTGAAGGATCATACCCACCCATCCAGGCATGTCTAAAGGTCAGTTCCCTGTGCTTTCTCCTATTAACCACACCATTCCCCATTCAGGAATCATAGAAAAACACACTAAGCTAGGCAACAACCCCTATATCACTAGATTAGTTGCAAACTGGCTCACAGACAGAACCCACAGTGTGAAAGTAGCGGACTCCAAGTCAGACTGCCGACCAGTCACAAGTGGAATCCCACAGGGTTTGGTTCTGGGTCCTCTCCTGTTTGGTATCTACTTCTCTGAAGTCCAGGCCAACACAAAGGGTCTCTGGCTGACAAAGTTCACAGTCAATTGCAAGTTGGGAGCTATTATTAACTCCCCAAGTGATATTGACACCCTACAGAAAGGCCTCACTGAGACCAACAACTTGTGTCATAACCATGGCCTTAAGCTCAATGCCAAAAAATGTGTCGTCATCCCTTTTGAGAAAAACCCAGTTCCCATGAATTACCACATCAACGGTAGTCCACTGAACACAGAAGGTGTTATAAGACATCTGGGAACACAGGTTGAGAGCAGCCTCTCTTTTGACCAACACATTGCCACTGTGGTCAGAAAGTCCTTCTAAGTGGCACATCTCATTACTAAGGGTTTTGCATCCAGGAAGAAAGAAGTCATTGTCTCCCTCTACTCTTCCCTCATTAGGCCAATCATCGAATACAATGCCCCATTTGGCATGTACCTCACTAGACACCTGCAACAATTGGAGAGGCCGCAAAAGTACCTCACAAAGAGGTTCCTAGGCCTTAAACACTTCCCCTATATGGACAGACTCAAAAAAACTCTAACTATTCTCTGTCTCATATTGCCTACTTAGAAGCAATCTCTGCTTGACATCCAAAGCCATGTCTGAGCCAGCTCTGTTAGAAATGCTGCATTTAAAGAAATCCCAATCCTTCCACATCACATGCTCCAGTGACCTCAGCCTCATTACCACAATCAACAGAACATGCTGGAGGGACAGGTTCATAACCCAGATACTGCCCTTGCTATGGAATAGACTTCCCATACTTGTCAAACAGAGCACCTTACTGCCCCTCTTCAAGAGAAACCTTGATGAGTAAATGGGAAATAGAAAATTTACTAAGGTCGGGTGGCACAATGTCAGGGTAATCCTATGGGCTAGGTTTGTAAAGGCTCCTGGGCCATTAGCCTGGTGCACACCTATGAACCTACAAAAGCAATGGCAGCCCCTAACATTTTTCTAGTTAAAATTCCCCCGCATGTGTACACCAATGGTGCAGAGTTTGTGGGAAAAAACAGACTGTAAGGTGTTTCCATAGTTTATATCATTGTGCTGCAGATGCTGCCTGTATAATTGGCTGACTATGATGCATTCCACCTGCTGGCTATGTAATTTGTTATTGATTGCTTTTATTCACCTATTTTCCTTTTTTTCCTTTCCCATTTCCTCCCCTTTTAACGTCCGAGGGGTACCGCGCAAACCCGTTGCCCAAATGTAAACAGACTTGCTATTTTTGGGTAATTGCTTTTTGTTGTTGTTTTAAACCTTGTCCACACTGAGCAAACCCATTTAGCTAATGTAAACATGAAGAAATGGCCCTCCCCTGGATGTGAATACACACCTCATTTCATGGAATAAGTCAATACAGCCTCAGACACACACCCTTGCTTAGCTGTGCTTGGCTAAGCTCAAATATGATTTGTGGAGCTCCAGTGTGCTTACACCAAGCATGACATGTCAGCTGCTTTTCCTGCTTACACCACTGCCTTATAGCTCCTACATGGTTAGGTGCAGGTTGGCACTTAGAAGATTTTTGGGATTCAGTAAATTTCCCCTTATTTTCATACCTCACTGCCTTAGTTCATAGTTACTGCACTAACACAGAGCCTTTCCCCTTGACAGCCACTGTTCCCTGGTATTGTTTTGATTCTGGATGCCATAGACTATAATAGTAAAATGCAGATTTCCCTTAAAATTGAGCTTTCACGTTTTGTTTTTTCGGCATGATCCTGTTTATGCACTGCTGCCCTATGCTTAAACGGCCGAGATCTGCCGAAAAAAATAACTTTGATTTTTATAAAAATTAAGCTGTTTTCCATACCAATGGCCATATATTTGGTCATTGACATGTCTAAAAGACTGTAATACATGCTTTTTTGGAAGCTGTCATGCCTCCGTTTTGTTATTTGCAGAAATGTATTTGATTAGTAACCAAATACATTTCTGCAACTAACACTGTTCTTGCACGGATACCTGCCTGCTTGCTGAATCGCTAATTCACCTCATTTGTATGGTTTTCACCAGCAAATGAGGTAATTAGCATTCTGCAGTTGCATCCGTGGAGGAACAGTGCAGGCACACTCGTGCACCTCAGATCAGCTGTTTGCTGGATCTCTCTGTGGCCATATTGCATGCAGGAATGGCTACACTGTTCCTGCATGGAATTTTGAGCTTCATGAATACCGGAGAAGTAGTTACTTGATCTGTAAGTGTATTTGTTTTGTCTTATGGCCTAGGATTTGATTGAAATGAGTCCTATACCAAGCATATCCATCATGCTAATAAATTTAAATAATAAATTAGCAAATAAATAAATAAATGAACAGAGATGAGATGAGAATCTACATCAAAACATACCCAGGCTACAGGAGCACTGCACAGATCCCTCTGCACTGGCCAAAGAATTAACAAGAATAAAATTAATTTTAGATTGTCTCATATATTATACTTTCATTTTTTTCTATTGTCAAGTTCAAATAAGATTCTATACATTCTGAAAAAGTACTGCTAGGTTGTAAATTCATACAGTCATAAACTCTGTAAATATATACTTCCTATTAGTTACCGATTGGAGTTGCAGTGCAATAGTACACCATATACATGCACCCTACATTAGACCTCAAGTCTAAAAGATCTGGTGTTCAGTATAAAATTAATCACATATATATCAGCCACTTGCATATATAATGGCCTGAAATTTAAAGTTAGAATTATTTTTTGTCAAACTAAAAAGAAGATTCAAGGATGTAATGACAACTAAGGGAAGGTAAACCAGTGCATGACTTAAGTTAACAATCTAAACCTACAAATGTGTGATACACATAAGTAAGAGAAAATCCTTCTAAATGTAAAATACAGACTCTGTGGATTATTTATCAGTCTATCTATTTATGTATGTACGCATGTGTGTATGTTACCTGAGATAGATCACTGACCCAAGCGTACCACTCATAGGTTCAGCCCTGGGTTGCAAGCCACCAAAATTGATAATGCAGTAATTAAAACTATGAACAGCAAATGTAATCTAAGTGCAGATTATTGTATTATTAAAATCATAGATTACTGAATCATACAGTGAAAAAAGTACCTGCAGAATCCTTATGAAGTTTAGAAGGTGAGGCATATATGAGTATATGACATCCATGGTAAGTAAACATATACTGGTAGGTAACAACCAAGTATAAAATCAGAATAGTACCAGCATACAATGTACACAGTGGAAGATAGAAGGATGGATCCATAAGATATGGTAGGTTTTGGGGAGACAGAAAATTGATGGGAATGGAAGTAGATGGGTGCTCCACTAGAGTGGATGAATTAAATATGGACAAGACTATTAAGGGTCACTTCAAGGTTGGTTTAGTATTTGCTATGACTAGATCTGTATCTTTTGAAATGGCAGCTGTAAGATAAGGAGTATGATGGACAGGCTGCATTAGGGTACTGCTCTGGGATGTGTTCAGTAATACAGTTATTATGAATGCATAAAAGCACCTGCACTGTGCAAGATTGACAAATCTGGACTTTTTTCAGTTCACAGTTGAATTTAATAAAATATAAAGTGCATTTAATACTAGTGAGATGGTTTTCCAAGCACTGAAGCAGCAAGTATCAAAAAAGAGTGGTCAGTTTTAAGGAGTTTAAGGAGCCTGAAGACTGAGGATAGTATACAGATGCACACACACGAACTTATATATACATAAGGGGCCAGATTAGATTACCGAAATTTCAAAGCTTCAAACATCATACATCCGAGACAGTATGATCGACGTTTTGAAAGTTTGAAGGTTTTGAATGGAGATCACTGTGCAGCACAGAACAGGAAATTTTTCATCTTCCTCACTGTAGTGCGATCTTGGAGTTGGTATATTTAATTAGCAGCCCCCTGCAAAAATGTAAATAAAATAAATTTGTTTTTATTTATTTATTTTTATTTTAGTTTTGACATTTCAAAATTTCAATCATATGGTCTCAGCCATATGATGTTCGAAGTTTTGAAGCTTCGGTAATCCTATAGGGCCATACATACATACATACATACATACACACATGTATTGTGCTGTGAATGTGAATTTACAGAGGTAAACTATAGCAGTCCCGGGAGTTGAACTCCCACCAAGTGAAATACACACTAACTACATAAACTAAGCATGTTAGCAGTGCAGTGCAGTGAGACCCTCTTCACCCCCTTCACCCCCAGTCTCATTCCTAAATGCACTGACTCTGAGATCGTATAGCAGTGGGGATAAGCCAATAAACTTACTCCACTTCAACACATCTGTACATATTCTCTCTCTATATAATATGGTATCAGTTCTTTTTGTTGACTGTTTTTTCAGTTGACCCATGAATTTTTACAGATTCTTGCGACACTGAATATTACCTTAGCACAAGAACTTTGATAGTGGGGTTTAGAGATTTTCCCTTTTCCACGCTGTTGTGTACTTTCATTGTTGGCATATGGGTAGTGTGTAGGGACCTAAATCTTATGGTTTATGTTATGAAAATGTTTTTTGTGTTCATTGCATGTTTATTCACTGAGGAAGGCCAGAGTGCCGAAATTGGTATGATGCTATGTGAAAATTAAATTCTCTATGCTACAACATTTTGGTGCTGGCTCTTCTGTTTGAATTTACATTATGACAAAACAGCATACTTTCTCACAAGTTATCAGGCAGACCAGCATCTTAACAGTTAACCCTGAAGCGATTATACAATATGACATGTCATGTATCTTACAGATGGAATTACTGGTCAGTAAATCCATTGATTGGCTGATGGTGGCACATGGCTTATAAGACACAATAGCTGTGGGCAGCAGGGTGACAGAGACAGGCATGAGGGCAGAACCTGTCCAAGCATCCACACCTCGGTGCAGATGCCCATATCAGTCCTATTCATTTTTCTTCAGGCTCAAATGTTTTTTAAATGCCTTATCACTTAGAATCTGGTTTGCTAATGAGACTAGTTGTCTTAATAGAGTTTATAAAAACTTTATCTGCCACTATGTTTGATGAGCTGCATATCGAAGAGATTGCTGTAAAAGCCTGGGTGTGAGGGGGTGGGATCTCAGTATGGCTGTAAAAGCTCATAGATTCATAGGAAATTAGTAGGCTAATGGCTTAAGGGCCCTTAAAAGCCTAGCCAATGTAACCCGATTTTACCCAATGTATGGTTCCTAGGGGCAAGAGGATGGCATGGATTTGTGCCTATGCCTTGAGTATCTTACAGACTGTCCTGTTCATAACTGACATAGGCACTACCCAGGTGTGAATTTGTGATTCCCCATCTGTTGATCCAAACTGTATTTGAAAAGGGCCAGGGAGGGGCTCTGCTTAATATGAATAGGACGCTTGTTTCAGAGAAAGGGAAATCTTTGAGGTACATACCTGTCTCTCCAGTAAGCTTTTGTTTGAGTCACTGAATAAGTTTAGATCCCTAAAGTGTAACACTTTGACTCTGAGATAGACCTGTGGCTGCTTAGTCTCTTGGAAAATTGACCACTTTGATTTAATATGATGTGCAGTTCCCTTTGCAGTCTTAGAAGATCCAGATGCATGACATTGCACTGCATTTATTCCTATCTGCAAAAGTGCAATATAGCTGGTTGTGCAAGTAGGAATGAAGGAACATATATACATGCCAAAATTACAAAAGAAATCAGGACACATTATGCTTTACTGCTAAAATATGTGAAGTTAAAGTTGTTGACAGGAAAAAAAATAAACAATGTGGATTAGCTGAAGAAATAACTATTGGAGAGATACTAAACAAATATTCTTTCAGAATTTCCAATTGGTTTTAGGATCAGAAATGCAAAATTCAAGTGTGAGAATAAGAACAATGACATGAGTCACACAACTATGTATAAAAGTATTAACCCTTTTCTTTTGAGAAAGTTCATTAACTTTAGGAGAATTTTCACCATATTTTCTGCATTGGCTGACTGACAGCTTAAATGAGATATAATGAAACTTTGGAAGGAAAATACAGTTATGCTGGTAGATACTGTCAAATCTGTTTTTGATGAAGTCTACTGAGTGGAACCACTCATAAAAAACTCAATAAACTAGAGAAAACTAAGGAGCAATCGGATTGTCCCATCATGGTTTTATTTTTAATCTTTTAGATAAAATCTTTTGGAAAAGGGTTAGGTTATGAGAATCCCACTGGACACTGATCAAGAATTTCACAGGATCTACCAACGTAATTGGCATTTCCTTCCTTTAGTTTCACTTGTTCATCCCAGGGGAGCACTATCAGCTGCACTGAGCTTGAAAAGCCAACATACCGACACTAGAAGCCATTTTTGATTGTATTAATTCAGGTCAAAGGTACATTAACATCACCTTGTAATCATGCATATGACTGCAGCTATATTAATTATGACAACTCCTACTGTATTTTATTATGGTTAGTGCCTGTGAGCATATACATAAAAGAGACAGACACCTTTAAGAATGAGGTACTTTCTTAAAGTTATGATTCTCTATAAATAAAATAACATTTTAAAATTTGAATAAGAAAAGAGATATGCATTAGTAGAGTACATGAATGAAATAAGTGAATTCATTGCTTCCAAATAAATATGTTGTTGAATTATGCCAGTCAGTCATTATGGTGGACCCTTGTGTGAACTGTATGTGTAGATGTATATACATATATATATATATATATATATATATATATATATATATATATATATATATATATATATATATATATATATATATATATATATATATATATATATATATATATATATATATATATATATATATATATATATATATATATATATATATCTATATATCTATATATATATATATATATATATATATATAATGTGTGTGTGTATGTATATATATATATATATATATATATATATATATATATATATATAGTTTCACTTCATATTACTGAAATGCTGAAATATCAATTTCAGCATTTCGACAGTATAAAGCCGAAACCATCAGAACACCGACACTTCACAATCACGAAACCAAAACAATGAACATACACAATGCAGCACACAACACACAAACCATAACACTCACACCACAAAACAATTAAATATAACAAAACACCACACAGACACACACCTGCACTACACAAATGCAAGCTCCCCTGCACCCCCCACACCCCCCTACTTATATATACTAACTCAGAGATCGCACAAACAGTAAAGAAAAAAAATAATCACACACAGTCTACATGCACAATCATACCTCCACATCCCAAGCCTAACCCACTCGTACAAGTTAGAAAAACACTCAGGCACACTCACTCACCTTAAACTGCAGACACCATCCCAACCAAACACTTCCGCAACATAATGCACATGCATAAGTGCAAAATCAGCATAGTCCTATTTGTGCTTATGCACTTTCGTTATTTTGAAGTTTTGACTTCATGGACACAAATTTCTGAATTCGATATTTCAGCAATTCATGTTTATGAAGTGAAACCATATATATATATATATATATATATATAGAGAGAGAGAGAGAGAGAGAGAGAGATAGAATATATATATTATATATATATATATATATATATATATATATATATATACACATATATATATATATATATATATATATATTTATATATATATATATATATATATATATATATATATATATATAATATTCTGCACAAAGAGAGGGCCATCAACTGACCCTGTGAACAACAGACCCATAATTCTAACCAGCTTCACCTGCAAAGCCATGGGAAGAATTATCATGGACCTTATTAACAAGGATATAGGTGACATCAAAATGCCGAACCCAACCCAGTTTGGCTTTGTTAAGGGTAGTTTGTGCTTATTAAACCTGGGAGACTTCTTTGAGAATGTCACCAAAGCCATGGACAAAGGTAAGATGGTGCACACAGCCTATCTCAATCTTGCTAAGGCCTTCGACACAATCCCCACTATGGCATTTTGAGAAACTCTCCCAGCTGGGGATTAACCCTTATTTTACCAGATGGGTAGACAACTGGCTGATCCGCAGAATACACTCTGTCAAAATTGTTTACTCCACCTCCATCAGTAGACCCATCACCTATGGAATATCACAGGGGACTGTGCTGGGCCCCTTACTGTTTGTTATCTATTTCTCAGAAGTCCAGGTCAAAGAAGGCAGCCTCTGGCTCACCAAGTTTGCTGATGACTGCAAACTGGGAACAATCCCCCAATGGTGTCAACATATTACAAGAAGGGCTAACACAAATGAATGATTCGTGCCAACTCCACAATTTAAGGCTAAATGCAAAAAAATGCATTATTATTCCTTTTGGCAAAACAGAATTCCCTACAAATTACAATATTGACACCACCACCCTGAATTCCAACCCAATGGTGCTACATTTTGGAACAAAGGGTTGACAGCAATCTGAACTTCGATCACCAAGTTTCAGAAGTGGTAAGGAAAGCTGTCTACATAGCACACCTCACAAGTAAAGGCATAGCATCCAGGTCAAGGGATGTTATAACTCCATTGTACTCAACCTTCAGCAGACCACTAATTTAGTATAATGTTCCCTTTTGAATGCACTTCACCAGACATCTGCAACAGGTGGAGAGGCCTCAGAGGTTTCTCACTAAGAAAATACAGGGACTCCAAACCATGATCTATGTGGACAGGCTGAAATCCCTGTCACATTACTCTGTATCTTATAGAGTGCTGAGAGATGACTTGTGTCTGGCCTATAGGGCATTCTCCAACCCACCCCTAATGGAAATGCTGCACATCCTCAAGTCAAATAGCACAAGAGTCGAGGGATCTCAGCCTAGCTTGTGACATTAACAGAACATGCTGAAGAGACAGATATGTCCTTCAAAGACTGCCGCTTCTCGGGAATAGATTTCAGAGAAACAAAAAACAGAGCTCCTCACTGATCCTATTCAAGTGCAACCTAGATAACTGGATGGGAGACCTATGTCCCTCATGGAGAGGGGTAACCAGTGTTGATCACAGACCCGCTCTCTTCATAAATTCATTCTGCGGAATACCCATAAAGAACAAATGGGGATACTTGGGATTAACATAGCTAGGCTTGTAAAGCCTCTAAGGCTGCTAGCCTAGTAAAATATATATATTTTATATATATATATATATATATATATATATATATATATATATATATATATATATATATATATATATATATATACACACACATGCACGTGCACACACACACACACACACACACACACACACACACACACACACATATATATATATATATATATATATATATATATCAAAACTTTAACACACTAAATGGCAACTAATCAAGAACTACTTAATGAAGTACAGCCAATCACAAAAAATCAAAAGTCAAATACAATCTTCTTTTTTGCAGTTAGCAAGCCACCTTTATTCCCTACACCCCTGCAATCCTGCACAAAACAAGTGCTGGCACATTCATTTGATCAGCCTATTTTTGATCAGTTGCGCCAGCAGTTGTCTAGTTGTCTGGGTCGACAAGTTGCCATCCAACAACTTGCAGGTAACCCATATATATATATATATATATATATATATATATATATATATAGATATATATATATATTATATACACACACACACACACATATATATATATATATATATATATATATATATATATATATATATATATAAACATGT
This sequence comes from Protopterus annectens, assembly GCF_019279795.1. NCBI lineage: Eukaryota > Metazoa > Chordata > Ceratodontiformes > Protopteridae > Protopterus > Protopterus annectens. The sequence goes on along the minus strand of NC_056744.1, from coordinate 1,257,448,068 downwards.
ACAAAGCATGTTACAGTAATATGCATCTGAGTACTTGACTAACCTGTATAAGGATGTCAAACTTGCAGTAAGAGGGCACAAGTGAAGGTGCAGGTTGCAGCATTTTGCCTAAACTGCTAGAACTTAGTAAGAAGTTAAAACAGCAATGCCTGAACACCTTGAGAGCTTGCAGAATGTCATATAATAGGATACAATCTTAAGCAGCCTTACATCTAAAAAGCTGGAGCTGCAGTGTTAATCTGAGAAGAAAATATATTGATGGCAGCCACAAACCTCAGGTTTAATGGCTGCAGACTGAAAATCAGAGTATGATGCACATATCTATGAATAATTAATTATTCAACAGTGCAACAATAAATTACAACATTCAGGCAATGCCTCTCCTATGTAGGAGTAGTGGGCTACCAGAATTATATTGCTTGTTTACATGAAAGACTAAACGCAAGAGAAATAAAAAGTGATGCAGTTGCTTATATTTATAATTTAGAAGGTGATCCTGAGGTGAGAATTAAAATCAAGATGTTATCTGCAGTGCTTGCACAGAGCAGAGAAGAAGGAGAAATTTGATAGAAACGGAAACAGTATTTAGTATAAAAAGCAGAAAAGAGACACAGAGCTGTTAAGTTTTTAGAAACTACTACAGGCAATAAAAGATTAACCTGTGGAATCTGGAAAGTTTAACACAATGCAGAAGCCTTAGCTTGGATGTCTTCAACAATCACACCACATGTTTCATATGCAGACACCACCCTCCTTAAAATTTCCACTTTTAGGGTCTCAGCACAGAAGTTAGCCTCTTGGGTGAAGGTGAATACTAATGCAGCAGTCCTGGAGTGTGACTAATATTAATTACCCACGTGTTCTCTTCCACAAATGTCCACGGCTCCTAATTTGCTTGACTTATCAAATCAGAGAAGGGGTGATCTGAGTAAAATTTTACTCTAGAAGGAAAAAGTGACCCAGTCACATGTTTACTGCTAAAGGAGTACTCATGGTGCAATTAAGTTCAATGAAGATGTTGGGATGGAGAGTGTTAATGTGTGTATGTGTGTGGACATGCGTGAATATCTCTAGCGGCATAAGTGAGGCTGTAGGGATGTGTGTATTTCCTATATGGAAAACTCAAACTCAAATTTGGACATCAAGGTAGTGTTATTCAAGGCTAGGAGACTAAATAGAAAGATGCCAGAACTCAAGGCTCTCCTGCAACTTGAACATATTCATATTTGTATAGTTTCTGAGACATGGTTTCATTGCAATGAAATCACTCCCTGAATACCATGCCTTTGTGCCTATTATGCCTTCACACCCTTGTGAAACTGTGGTGGAGTACCTATATCTGTTAGAACACCATCACTTCACATCAAATTACCCATGCCCCTAACTTGAAGCTCATGGGGATCCAAATTATCCTTAAAAATCCAACTATTACTTCATTGCTAGTTACAGATCCTCTTCAATGTCACTCAGAGATCACAGAATTTACCTAAACACTATGGAGTCATTAAATATAAACCCAACTACCTTCTTACTAGTAGACCTCAGTTATCCAAACATTGATTATCACACCTATTCTTCTAAACATAGTTATGCTCAGCATTTTCTAGACATCATTAACACCAATGTACCAATGCACTGCAACAAATTGTAAAACCACTCACTAGAAGCTTTAATATCCTTGTTCTGGTCCTTCCCAGCCTAACCCCTGACTGCATCCCATCTTGCATGTCCTTATCCCTGGTTAAATCTGAATACAAATCATTCATTTTCCCTGTGAAGCCCAGTGATATCAGTCCACAACAAAATGGGAGCACCTTTAGGGATTTCTCCAAGGTAAACCTATGTAAACTTGTACAAGAAATATGCAAAATTCCCAACAATCCCTTGCAAATGGTCCAAAATGAGAGGGATGCTGCATTCAACTCCGTCTTTTACCAGCACATGAATAGTTGCACAGAAAAGTCAGTACCTATCCGCCTAAAATCTAACTGTAAACTAAGGAATACATCTGTCTGGTGGAACTGCCATATCAATAAACGGTAGAACAAATGAAGGAAAATAATAAAAAGGTGCAACAAATCCCCATTTCCATTCCTCAAAACTACACGGAAGCATGCCAGTAAGGAATTTAAAACCACTATTAGAAAATGTAGAGTATCAACTTAAGATTATTAAAGATTGCAAAGGAATCTATAAATCTTTCTTCAGTTATGTGAGAAAATTAAGGCATAATATCCAACAATGTACTGAGCTCATCCACAATATCACCCACTATGAACACGAGGGTGTAGATAATTTATTAATAGACTGATTTAGTGCTAACGTTGCCCATATTACCCTCATTGTTACCCCACTTTTACTGATAATTTAGTTTCCCATGTGATCATCTTGGGACACATCCTACAGTCCATGTCAAAGGCCAAAAATAATGCTTTCATGGGACAAGATGACATATCAATCTATATTCCCATTAGTGACAGATATGCACTATCTTAACCATACTTAAACGTGTTCATCATCAGCCTATCCACATCATTCCTGATGCCTGGAGAACAGCCACTGTGACTCCAAGGGCTGCTCCTCGAAAGACCTGGATAATTATAGACCAGTTAGCCTCATCAGCGTTATTTGCAAAGCCATGGAACATATCATAGCATAACTCACTTATGCAGACATAGGCAACAGAACTGATCTAAATCCCTACAAGTTTGGTTTTGGAAAGGGAAGGTTCTGTCCCCAGAACCTAGTAAGCTTCTATAAAAAGGTTGTATGGGTTGTGGACACTGGTTATACTATGTACACAGTTTATTTCAGCCTGGCCAAGGCTTTTGACACTATCCCCAATGGTCGTTTAATATAAACACCTACATCATCTGCTGGATTGCAGATTGGCTAGCCAACAGATCTCAAGTTGTGAAAGCTGCTGATTCTCTCTCTGAATATAAATTTTTAAATTCTAGGAATCAGTTCTGAGCCCTCTGCTGTTTGGCATTTATTTTGCAGACATCCAAGCCAACATCCTATAAGTGTGGTTGACCAAGTTTGCTAATGACTTCAAACTGGGCACTGTTTTCCACTCATCCACTGATCCAGAAAGGAATGGAATATGCACACACAGTGTATCAAAAATGGTCTCAAATTTAATGATAAAAATTGCAGTATTTGACAAAAAGGTTGCTCCCACCTCATAATGTTATAAAGGGTCTATACTGAATGATCAAACTTTCAAAAGTTCGAGTGTCATATGGTTGACACCAAATGATCGAATTTTTGAAAGTTTGAATGTTTTAATGGAGATCTCCTTACAGCAGAATGGGAAGGTTTCCCTTTCCTTTACTGTAGTGCAATCTCGGAGTTAGTATATTTAAAGAGCAGGGGTGTGGGGGGTGTAGGGGTGCTTGCCCCTCTGCTTAAAACATTCTGGTAGGTTATTTGTGTAGTTTATTTTTTTTTTATTTAGATTTTCAAACTTTTAAAAGTTCGATCATATGGTGTTGACCATATGACACTCGAACTTTTGAAAGTTCGATTATCTAATACAGACTCTGTTATATATGGTATTCCTCTTCAGACAGATATGGACATAAGGGACTTATTTATGTAGATAGCTTTCTCTCATTTGAGTGCCATGTCTCCACCACTGTCATAAAATACACCTACCTGGCTCATTTAATTTCCACGGGAATGTCTTCAAGATCCCGAGAAGTTATACTACCACCATAGTCTTCCCCTCACTAGAGCTATCAGTGAATAAAGTGCTCCCTTTGGTAGAACAAATCCAAGCAAATCACTCAACTAGAAAGAATCCAAATATTTCTAACAAAGAAAGTTATAGGACTTCAATCCTTCAGCTACCCTGACAGATTAGCATAGCTGTGGTTATACTAAATAGCCAAGAGGTTTCTGTGAGGTGATCTTTGCCTCACTTTTTTAGTCACGTAAGATCCTGTCCAATTTGAACTCCTGTTATTTTGCAAAACAAGTGGCTCTACAAATACCCACACTGAAGATTTAAATCTACATCAATGAATAAGCAAGACAATTTGGAGAAACTCAGACTATTCTTAGTCTATTGAATAAGTTACCATTACCTGACAAACAAAGCACTACTTTAGCAACCTTTAAGGCTAGTCTTGATGACTGGAAGAGTAGACACAAATATACACTATGGATATCATGTATGGCCTTGCAATTTGGGCTATTTACATGACTGCGATTTAGTGTTGTGGGTCCTGGTTATCAATGAGTGGATATGGGTATATGCTTGCGTGTGTGTGTGTGTGTGTGTGTGTGTGTGTGTGTGTGTGTGTGTGTGTGTGTGTGTGTGTGTGTGTGTGTGTGTATGTGTGTGTGTGGTGTATATGTGTGCATGAATGTGTGTGTGTGAACACATGCATCAGTATCTGAATGCACTCCCACTAGGGCAGCAAATATCCTAGATCTGCTACTCATAAATATGGAAGAATACTGCACACCGCAGTATTATTTCCTCACTAGCAAGATCAGATCACAAAGAGGTCTCCCTTGAAATAAAGGTAAAACAAGTATCCTGCCTAATGCCAAAAACATTAAGAACTTCTCTAAGATAAATTACCCCTATTAATGGACAGCATAGCTAGTTTCCAAGTTTCCCCAAATCCAGAAGACCCAGATACCTACGCAGTGGCATACACAAAAGCCCTGTATGACTATATAAACAACTGCATAGAAATGGCAGTACCAGACTGAACTAGACCTAGGTCATACTGCAACAACAAGCCACCCTGGTGGACCCCAAGTATTAACAGGTTGTACAACAAAAGAAAGAAAATACTATTGTGAAGTAAGAGGGAATGTGCACAACAGAGAAATAAGTCCTTCATTAGTCTAAACAAGTAAATCTGGGTACAAGTCAAGTCTCTAAAAGCAATCTTGGAGGTAAAAATAGACTCCAAAGTGAATGATAACCATAAGGCAATTTTTCATCATGCCCACAATCTTAAAGGTGATGCCCAACAATGTGCAGAATTAGATGTAGATGGCATCACCTATACTCAGCTAGAAGACATAGGACATCTGCTGACTGACAAATTCAGCTCAAATTTCACCACCCCATCACCCCCAGTCCCTTCCCCCCAAAAAAACCCTCCAACACTTCACAGCCAGTTAAGACCAGGTTACCACTGTGCTCTCTAAATCTAAAAATATTACTTTAATGGGGCTTGACACTATACCAGTTTGCCTCTTAAACAGCTTAAACCAAGACTTATCAGGTCCATTAGGCTCTGTATTTAACCACTGGCTTTGTCCCGATAGAGTGGACGACAGCAGCAGTCATTGGTCTGTATAAAAGGGGGCCATCTAATGACCTGCAAAATTACAGATCCATAAGTTTTGCTAGTCTTATATGTAAGGCCATGGAAATAATAACCATGGACCTGATAAATAATGACATAGGAGACCTCCAAACACTGGAACCAACCCATTTCCGCTGTGTCAAGGTCAGGTCATCCCTACTCAGCCTGGATGAATTCTTTCTAAAAGTCACTAAAGCTTGGATAAGAGTAAAGCAGTAAATACCATATACCTCTACCTGGCCAAAGCATTTGATGCAATAGCCCACTCTGGTATTACAAATAAACACAAATCTGGGCATAAATCTCTGTGTCAGCAGATGGATAGGGATAGGCAATTGGCTTATGGATAGAACACGTGGTTAAAGTGGGTGAATCCAGATCCAGCAAGTGGCCAGTAACTAGTGGTGTGCCACAGGGCTCAGTGCTTGAATCACTCCTGCTCAGAATATACTTCACTGAAGTTAAGGCAAATGTGGGAGGTCTCTGATTGACAAAGTTTGCTGATTACTGCAAGCAGGGGGCAATCATTGAATCCCCCAGTGATGTAGATATCCTTCAGCAAGGTCTAGATCAGACAAATAATTGGTGTCAGAACCATGGCCTAAAACTAAATGCAAAAACATGCATTATCATACCTTTGGGAATTCAAGTGCCTTTCAAATTACAACATCAATAGCATGCCCCTTAGACTGGACTCAGAGGTAAGAAATATAGGTATGCAGATAGACATTAGCCTGAACTTTGACCAACATGTATCTACAGTGGTGAGGAAATCGTTTTATGTGGCACAGCTTATATGTAAAAGTATGGCATCCAGATCCAATGAAACTATAGTCCCACTGTACTCAGTCCTCTTTAGACTAATAATCGAGTACAGTATTCCATTTGGCCTGTACTTGACTAAGCACTTACAGCAGCTGGAGCAACCTCAGAGGTTCCCCACAAAGAAAATACAGGGTTTAAACAACATGAACTATACAGATAGACAAGCCCTCTGCCTTTATTTTGTCTCCTATTGACTATTAAGTGGTGACCTATTCCTGACCTAAAAGGCACACACAAATCCAGCCCTGATGGAGCTGCTACACATCCACAAGTCAGACAGCATGAGGGTCACCAGATCTAGAAATCTAAACTTAGCCAGCGACTCAAACAAAACATGCTGGAGAGAAATATATGTGTCTCAGAGATTGCCTATTTCTTGGAACAGGATTTCTATTCACATTAAGCAGAACTGTTCCCTGGCCTTCTTCAAATGCAGTTTGGATCAATGGATGGGGAATTGCAAATTTGCACTTATTGGGTAAAATCATGTTATATTGACTAGGCTTGTAAGGGCCCTTAAATCGTTAACATAGTAATCTACCCTGAACCTTTGAACCTATTAATGTGTGTGTCCCTGTAGAGTCATGCCTTTGATAAGGTGATGCATGGTCTGCTAGAGAGAACACAAGCAAGGCCATGTCTTGCAGTGTTTGATTCAGAGAAATGGTAAATAAGGTGTTAATGAGATCTTTGGCATTGAGGCTATACCTGTCCTTGAATCAGATTTTCTTAGTGTTGTGGTTATTGACCAACCCATGCTGGGCAATTAGTATGAACAGTGGAGATTTTAATTAATCTTTGCCTGTGTTACAATGACAGGAGACAGAAGATGAAAAGCAGTACAAAACAAGGCGTAATACTCAGTGTGGAAGTAAAGTATCAATATTGCCACAATGGGATTACTGCTCTTTTAAACAGTGAGAGTGGTGTATCCACTGAACCACAAAAAAGGTTCAATACTTTATGTGCATCATGCATCATTTGTTATGACACAGGTACAATTACAGTCACAGCACTTTATGATTCCTCTTAAACCTGCTATGTTTGCACGATCCAGCTAAATGTAGGCAAAAATAACGAAGGTTAGCATTAGGATACCCATAAGGTTTGACTACAAAGATGTTTTTATGGCACTCCTTTAATGTCGCAATTCTGATTCTAGTAGAACTAGGAAAATGTGATGTGAATCTTGTTTGTGGTATTGGCTACTATGATTAAATTTTATAGTTCACATAATACAGACTGCTAGCAATAAATACGTTTATAATGTAATACTGATGCCTATTATAAGTAACAGCATTATGATACACACACACACACACACACACACATATATATATATATATATATATATATATATATATATATATATATATGGTTTCACTTTATAATCTTGAAATACTGAAATGTTGAATTTCAGTATTTCGAGACTATTAAGCTGAACTTCTGAAATAGCGAAACTCCATAACCGCCAATCCGGAAATGTCGAATTTGCGGTTGTGGTGGTGCGCTAAGTGAAGTGGGATGTGCTGTGTGCCTGATGTATGGTGTGGTGTGTATATGGTTGGAGATTAAGGTATGTGAATATTTTTTTAATGGTTTAGGGTAGGGATTTGAGTGTATGCGAGTGTGTTCGGAAGTTTTAGGTGTGGGTTAGGGTAGGTAGGTAATAGTATGAGTGAGTAAGTGTTGAAAGTAGTAGTGTTTGTACATATGTGATGTGTGTGCGAGGGGATTGTAGAGTGTTTCACTGTTTGGTGTGACCTCGGAGTTAGTATATATAAGTAGCAGGGGTGCAGGGGGGCTTGCCCCCCTGCTTATATGTATGGTAGGTTTGTCTGTTTGTATTGTTGTGTTTGTGTGTGTTTTGTTTGTTTGCTGCAATGTGGGGAGGACGGTGTACGTGTTGTGTGGTGTTTGGTGTGTTTACATTCGGGATTTTGAATTTCACGTTTTTGGGGTTTCAGTGTTTTGCTTTTCGTCTTTATAGTCTCAGGATATTGAAATTCGACATTTCAGTATTTCAAGATTATAAAGTGAAACTATATATATATATATATATATATATATATATATATATATATATATATATATATATATATATATATATATATATATATGTATGTATATATATATATATATATATATATATATACATACATATATATACATGGGTCTACTTCTCTTGTTCAAAAACACACTTCTTCAAACAAGAGAAACCTGATACCCACTATAGTGAAAGTGCACTTAACCGAAAGTGCACTTTCACGAACATCAGTTTATCAAAGCACAGTACAGTGTGTATAAGCAAATATACCTTTTCCCCACTGAAGTGCGATCTCAGAGTTAGTATACATAAAAAGCGGAGGTCTGGTCCAGCGAAGTGAAACACATTTTTGAAGAGGGGTAAGCCCCCCTGCATCCTCCATGTGGGGGGTTTGCACACCCCACTACTTAAATATATATATATATATATATATATATATATATATATATATATATATATATATAAATATATATACTAACTCTGAGATCACAGTACAGTGGGGAAAAGAAATATTTCCTTTTCCCCACTATACCATGCTTCGGTAAGCTGATTTTTTTGAAAGTGCACTTTTGTTAGAGTGAACAAGAGAAGTAGACCCATAAATAAATATATATATATATATATATATATATATATATATATATATATATATATATATGGGTCCCCTTCGGTAGATCGAACTTTTACAAGTTCGAACCTCATATGGCCAAGACCATATGTTCGAACTTGTAAAAGTTAGATTGGACTGAATGGAGATCTCCGTACAGTGCGGAATGGGAAGGTTTCCCTTTTCCGCAATATAGTTAAGTCTCGGAGTTGATATATGTAAGCATGGGGGGGTGTAAGGGGGTGAAGTCCCACACATGGGGGGGTGCAGGGGGGCATAGGCCCTCAGCTACAGATGTTTAGTTTTGTTTTTTGTTGTTTTTTTACTTTTTTCTTCAGTGTTCAAACTTTTACAAGTTCGAACATATGGTCTTGGCCATTTGTGGCTCAAATTTGTAAAAGTTCGATATACTGAAGTAGATCCATATATATATATATATATATATATATATATATATATATATATATATATATATATATATATATATATATATATATATATATATATATATATATATATATATATATATATATATATATATATATATATATATATATATATATATATATATATATATATATATATATATATATATATATATATATATATATATATATATATATATATATATATATATATATGTATATACATATACATGACTACACAGATAATTAAGTTTACTTACTGCTTATCTGATAGAAACATGTGCAACCTAAGATTCCAGTAATATGTTACAGAACAGAGTCACAGTAGATACTATATAACTGGTGAGGAATCACGTTTATGCAGTTTTAGTGGACTTGTTCAGTTGAAATTTTAGATAATGTTTGCCCCAGTCTATCAATCTCACTGAAGGAATCTGATTACTTTTTTTTGTAACGCCCTTTGACTTATGATCTGGATGTCTAAGGAGCCTAGTTGCCATAAATTAACATAAACCTTGTGGTCCACTACAATATTTGCTGAACTTTGCATGAAAGAACACTTATAACCTCAGAATCAAATTATCATGTGGCTGGGAAAATAGTCTAGATATGTCACCTTGTCCTGGAAACAGTGACCACTTTGATCTGGACTAACATTTCTGTCTGTTCAGTCTCCATTAAAGGTGGCCACTTTGATTTAGTAAATAGTGCCACTTCCTCTCCCTTCTTATAGGCTTCATATACCTATTGTTCTGCCAGTCGCTACAGCGGTGACCACATTACTTTTTTTTTATAAGTGTTACTTCCTGTTCAGTGTAAGGCTCCACATGGATAATGTTCTGCTGCAGTTATTTCTATGTGCAAATGCTGTTACCTAATGGTATACTAATTCACTTCCCACTTTTCCTCAATAGTAATGACTTTGCAGGTAATTCTTCCATGTCTCCATGACTGCATCACTGTCTCTTGCATACCCATAGAAAGTCAGCTCTGTTTTATGGACTTTTTAACCTGATCTTCTAAAGGAGACATCCTGCTTGTAGGGCACTTCACACCCTCCCTGTAGGTCACTTCACATCATCCATGTATATTTTCTCAATAGTAATATATGTATTACCATTTTTTTTTCCTTTTTATCATCCACTTCACTGATTCAGTGGCTTCCCTACATTCACTCAAGAAGCCCATTCTTCCCTTCTGGTGGACATGAAGACAGCACCCAGGGTGAAATCAGCAAGCCTCCCCTATTCTCTGTAAGACTGGGCTTCAGGCTGGAGGTGGGTCCTTAGACCCATTCATTCCCTACCGGCGAGCTCACCAGCGCCCTGTTTAGGGAGGCGGAGGGGCCCGTCCACTTGCTGGAGTAAGACCAGAACTGTGCATTCTTTCTCCAAGCTGAGTTTGCCAGCCCTGTCCCTTCTGAGAAGTAACAGCTGGGAGGAGAACATTTTGATAGTCTTAAGAAGCCATGCCATTTTTACACCTGCAGGGGAAAATTCAACTTTGATACTGACTTGTGAAAGAGACATTAAAATAATTATATTTCTTCCAGTATTTGATGATATTTTTACTTCATAGCACAGAAACATCCTGTTGCTCCTATTCCCCTCAGCAGCCCCCCAAATCTCCAGAACTGCTAACATGCCATGGAGAAGCAGGTATGCCTTCTCACACATGCTATATTCCAGGATTGTCATATACTTAGCAGCACATGCCTGTAGATGCTCTGTAGGACCAAGGTTAGTGGGTGCAACACCATATACTCTCCCTTGTTGTCACATGCGCTGTGAGGTATAGCTGCCTCCCTACCTCGAGGATGAGTTAGCTAACAGAGACCACTCACTTTCATCCTTCCTGGCTTATACACTGCAGTGTCTGTAACATTAATCCAGCATGCGCTGTCTGGGTCAATGTCAGGGCTCCATCACTCCATCATGGGGGGCAGCCTTCATATATATGTGTTATCTTGACCACTTTGAATGTGTTGCTAATATAATTTATGCCACTAATTTTGTACTGTTTTGTATCTGGGCCATGACTGAGTAGATCAGCTCACCTACCTGTTCAACATGTTCTACATAAATAAATAAATGCCAAAGTCAATCCTGAAACAGGTCCATAATAATTAGTAGTGTACTGCAGTAAAGAAATCAATAAACAACATTAAAAAAAGACATTGAAATGTTATTAAAAATAAACTCAGTTAAGGTGAATCTCTTTGTGTGATACAATTCATCATTCCTTCCAGAGATTGTATATAAGGAGCTTGTTAGTGGTGTGGTATTTATTTATTTATTTATTTGAGTGTTAGCTATTATTCAGCAACACAGTGGCTGCTGTACCACTGAAACAATATGCATTAACAAAAAACATCTTGATTTTTTTGGTAATTATAATCTGGAGCAGTTAACCCGCGGTGGTGGTGCTGCGGTAGCATTGTCGCCTCACAGTATGATGCTGTCCGGTTCGATTCTCAGCTAGAGCGTCTTCTGTGTTGAGACATGCATGAATGGGCGTACCTTCGTTGAAGGTTGTGTGTCAGGCCTGGCAAGCCAGTATGTAAAAATCAACTGCCAATCATTAGCGGACCGGAGTTCCGCTGTGGTGACCCCTAACTAGGAAAAGCCGAAAGACACAAACAATAATCTGGAGCAGTTAGTTAATAGTGTATATAACGAAAGCAACTGTCTACACCTAATCTTAACAAGCTTCAGTAGCATAAATCAGCCTAACATATTTCCTCTCCTGTGGAATCTTTTTTTTTTCAAAGATCATTGAACATACGAGCACTAGTGCTTCAGTATACCAGGGTATTAAAATGATAATTTATGAAGTAATACTGTACTTTTAAAAAAAAAAAAAAACACTGGAAGAAGTTATTACAAATTCAGAATATTACAAACAGCATCCGTTTATTTTATGGCATCTTGTGTATCTGTATTGTAAACATGTTCTACTAAGTATATATATGGACTCATGTCTATATATCGACAGCTGTCTCTGCAGATGCTGATAGTTTGAAAAAAAGATTTCAGTAATCCTCAAAATTATCTTTTTCTTTCATGATGACATGCACCCCCACTCCCCATGAAATTATACAAACCTACTCTTGTGTCACTCTACAGTGGAGAAAACTGTCTGTAAACAATAAATAGGCTTACACCATGGAGTGTGTGTGTGTGTGTGTGTGTGTGTGTGTGTGTGTGTGTGTGTGTGTGTGTGTGTGTGTGTGTGTGTGTGTGTGTGTATGGGGGAGGGGGGCAGATCACAAAAGACTTGCTCTCTAAGTCACTTACTCTAAAAGCAAGTCTTTTGGAATCTGCCCCCAGGAGATATAACCAGAGGATGGATATCCCACCATCTGCTTTGAGAAATAATGAACTATGGACAGACCTAATCATGCCATAACACTTAAAATGTCATGAAGAGGAACTTGGTTTGTCAAACAATTAAAACAAATTGATGATGATTTCGCCCATTAGTTTATCACACTGCAGTTGCTAACACACCATTGAACATAAACAAATTATATCTGAAAGTATCATTACGTTTTTTTTCCAGTTGAGCAAACACATATAGAGACAGCTTCTTCTCCTTTTGTAGTTTATTTATTTTTATTTTTTTTAGTTTCTTTTTGTAGAGGTGATTTTTGGAATACAGAGATCATGGTGATATGCATCAATGTCTCTGTATGCCAATGTATAATATATATGTCTGTATGTGTGTGTGTGTGTGTGTGTGTGTGTGTGTGTGTGTGTGTGTGTGTGTGTGTGTGTGTGTGTGTGTGTGTGTGCATGTGTGTGCGTGTGTGTGTGTGTGTGTGTGTGTGTGTGTGTGTGTGTGTGTGTTTGTGTTTACATCTACTTTATATCTATCTATATCTATATATCTGTCTATATAGCTATCTATCTATATATATTTTACATATATATATATATATATATATATACATATATATATATATATATATATATATCTCTCTCTCTCTCTCTATATATATATATATATATATATATATATATATATATATATATATATATATATATATATATATATATATATATATATATATATATATATATATATATATATATATATATATATATATATATATATATATATATATATAGATCTAGGATGCTTGATCGAAAGATCAAACGTCTGAATCCATTAAGGGTGAGCATACTTATGCGAAAGTGCTTTTCACTGAAGAAGCACTTTTGCGTAAGTATGCCTGTTGCCAAGGCTGTACTATGGTGCGGATAATGGAAAATTCCCTTTTCTCCACTGTAGTGTGGTCTCAGAGGGAGAATATTAAATTAGGGGGTGTAGGGGGGGCGAAACATTAATGTAGTTTTTTTTTTTTTTTTTTTTTTACTAACATGCTTTAACGAAAGCGCTTTTTCGATGAAAGTGCTTTCGTTAAAGTGTGTTCGGTGATTATATCAAACATCCTAGATCCATATATATATATATATATATATATATATATATATATATATATATATATATATATATATATATATATATATATATATAAAATGTATGCATAAAAATGTGTGTGTGGGTGTGTTTCTTTTTTAAAACAGTGGACCAAAAAGTGACTGAAAATATAGCCTTAGTTTGCTCAAAGGTTGCTCTATTCAAGACTGCAAAGTAAATTTTGAAAAAGTACATATTCTTATGAAAAAAAACTTACGTCAATAAGCAGTTCTCCCACCATTTGAATGAAAGTCTTAGTATACATCAAATTTATTTTCTAGCTAAAATGAATGTATTACATTTCCAAAAGTATGTTTATAACTCACAGCATAATAACAGTCATCACACAAAATCTTCTGTGAGGTACAAAGGACAACATGCCACCCTGTCAGAAACTGCCAAATTTGCCATAGTTTAGGTAAGACCTTCTTTTATATAAGAATAAATCAAATATTTGATTATATAATGACCTATTAACTAAATATGAAGAAATTCTTTCTCTAGCAAATGCAGTCATTACCTGACCGCTAATAAAGAAACAGCCTTATTTACATTTATGAATGTTATTAGCAAAGTTTTAAATGTAAAATACTTAGGAAAAATTAATTTTTCAAAATATTAAACTTGCATTCAGCATTAAATACCCAAAAATGTTACTATATGCTATGGATGTCTGTATTTCTGTCTTCACAGCTTTTGAATATTTGATAATACTTTTTCTCCCCCTCCATAATGCCTTTGTTTAGGCAATGACCATCTTCTGATATTACCCACATAGTCAACCAAAGTCAAAATCATACCAAAGGACCACTGCTCAGTTCCAGAAGCTTAAACAAACTGTCGCTCTTCTTACAGGTATTCATAACCCTTAAAAATATTAATATTTGTGTAGTTACTGAATCATGGTTTCAAAAGAGAGAAAGCATCCTCCTCATAGTGCAGGAATTTAATGCTTGTCACTCCTTCAGACCCAATGTTGAATTGGGCATTGTAGCTTGTTGGGGCATATCTGTGTTCCTAAAAAAAATACCTCTAGATTCATAATACAGGACAAGGCCCTTGAACTTCTCAACATTCTTCTTACAAAAATATTAGACCTGGTTCTCACAAATTGAGCTCCCCTATGCTCAGAGACCACAGTTACCAAAGTGCTAGTCAAATCTGACTATTGCACCTTAAAATTAATTTCACTGTGAGGTTTGAGACACTTTGAAATCTGTCCAACTTCATCAACCACTCTAAAACAAATCTATTCTAGGTAACTGATAACCCACTGAAAATTCAAACACCATCCTTGTCTAAATGACCCTGCTTCACATACTACAATATTCATGGATAAATTCTATGCCCACTTTCAAACACTAAGGTCTCAGTCACCATAAGACATGAATATAGTGCCAAACATAAGAACAAACCCATTTGGTGGAACTCCACTATCAACAAGCTATACAATTAGAGGAAGAAAGTTCAAGCCTGTAAAAGCAAACTTAATGCCCCACCAGCTAGAGAAGATCACAAAAGGATCAACAAAAACATAGAAACAAAATAAAATCTTCCAACAGCAAGAATGAATTGCAAATTGACACTCATGCTATGGATAGCCATAAAGCTGTCTTCTGCTATTTCAGGAATCTAAGAAATAATAACAGCAATGTTCTGAGTTAATACAAAATGGCATCACATACTTGACATCAGAAGACATTGCCAACAAATTAGTGGATGAATTCAACAAAAGCTTTTCACCCCTATGTCCTTCCAATTGCTCACAGTGTATTATGCCTATGCCAACCCTTCTCCCCAGTCACCTCTGATAAAGTCACAATGTGACCCTACAAGCCTAAAATCACTAGCTTCATGGACCCTGACAGTGTGCCAAGTTATCTTCTTGTAAGCACCAAACACTGCCTGCTGACTCCCTATTATAATTCTTCAGTCTCAGCCTCATTAGTGGATTTGTGTCAGTGGTATGGAAAACTGCTGTAGCTATCCCACTCCACAAAGCGAGACCCACAGTTGACCTGGGCAACTAAAGACCTGTTATCTTTACCTGCATTATCTGTAAGTCAGTTGAGTGCATCATTATAGACACTATAAACAAGGACACAGGTACTCTTCATACCCTGTACCTAAACAGTTTAGGTTTGTTGAAGTCAGAGTCTGCCTCTTAGATATGGACTTAGTCTCTAAGGCATTAGACTCTGGTTAACCAGTTCACACAGCATACCTGGACTTGTCCAAAGCCTTTTATGCCATTCCACACTCGGGCATCTGTGATGAGCTAATCCAATTCATTTTAATACCCTATGTTACCTACTGGATAGTAAATTGGCTCACTGAGACACCCCAATCTGTTAGTGCTGCAAGCACACTCTCAAGTAAAAGAGTAGTTATGAGTTATTATCAGTACTGGGACAACTCATCTTTGTTATCTACTTCTCTGACATTAACACAGACACCAAAGGGCCTGCAAACTGGGAACTGACATGAGTTTTCAGGATGACCTATGTATTCTAGTCTAACTCATGCTAACAAGTGGTGCTTGGACCACAGCCTCACACTAAATACCAATAAATGTGGCATTGTGGCATTTGGTATTCCTGCTCCTATCATATGGGTGAAACTCCCCCCAAAAACTGACTCAGTCAGTAGAGACTAGGACAATGAACTATCCTTAGATATATTAGTTGCATAGTTATACATATGTTCTTGTGTGTGTGTGTGTTTGTGTGTGTATCTCTCTCTCTCTCTCTCTCTCTCTCTATATATATATATATATATATATATATATATATATATATATATATATATATGTATATATATATATATATATATATATATATGTATATATATATATATATGGGTCCCCTTGTAATGGTTGACATTTCACAATGTCGGCTGGGACCATATGATCGACATTTCAAATGTCGACCATGGAGAAACTGGTATCTTCCTACAGTGCGGAATGGAAAGTTTTCCACTTCTGCACTGTAGTGCGATCTAGGAGTTGGTATATTTAAGTTCCGGGGGGTGTAGGGGGTGGAGCAGCATTAAGGTAAGTTTTTTTTCGTTTTTTATGTTCTACTTGTATGGTCGACATTTCAAATGTTGATCATATGGTCTCGGCGATATGAATTTCGACATTGTGAAATGTCGACCATATCAAGTATAGCTATCTCTCTCTCTCTCTCTCTTGGCAACTCAGCAATGCTGGCATTCATTCATTTAATCAGTAGCATTTGAATAGTGTTCTATAACATCTCTATAGGAGTTATCTACTGCCCTTGTCTTTTCACTGAAATAAAAATTCCGGAGAACAAAATCATTACATTGAATATTCTGACTGGGACACTGTCAATGATTGAACTATTAAGTCTACTTTCATGCACAGCAAGTTCCATGGCCCCACCTACATCTATCGAATATTTCTCATTCTAAGATTGCATGACAATGAAAATTAATGTAGGGCTTACCTTCCTACAAGCTTGTGAGTACACTTTAAATTCAGTACTTTGCAAATACATCAGTTTTGAACTATAAAAGACATGTTTATATTTTATTTACTCTATCATGCAAACCATATTCTTAGAACAAGAGTGCTTCAGACAAGAGTTCAAGGTTTATAGAATGTTGTGCTACAGGTATTTTAAGTTTTGGGAGTTTTATTCTGGGAGACTTTCTGTTTACTAATTTGTGTTACGAAATTCTCTGATTCTGCAACAATCTGCATGCATATGTGTATGTGTGTGTGTG